>NC_045975.1:23466196-23771955 GCF_010909765.2 Amblyraja radiata | reverse complement strand
AGTTCTGCTGGACTGCTCCATGCCATTGTAATTTAAATATGAACTAACACAGCGAGAATACTAAAGTAAACCACATTAATCCAATCAACTATTGGGTCCTATATCATGGTTGTATTACATAAATCTATTATTAATTCCACCTATGAGATGACAAAGAATGAGACGGTGCTAAACTGGAGGAAAAGGAAAAAGAGATAATGAGATTTAACACGTTAAAATATCTCAATTTACAACCCGCTTGGATAGATCATAGTAAAACTTGCACATACTCTAAGCTGAAATCAATGAAACCATTCAGTGCGATTTATAGGCATTCAACAGCAAGATAACAAGGGAAGGAATTGAATCTGGGCTGTGTCATGACCTCAGGTATAATTACTTTCATGCTAAACACAATGAAAAGAACCTCAGCATTTCTAACAGGTTAGAGTAATATTTATCTCCATCAAAATTGCTGGCAACACTTTCAGATGTTGTTGCTTGCAGAAGGGGGAAATAAGGTAGATTAACATTATATGCTCAACGCTGTGATAAATGCTTTAAATCTGAAAGAACAAAATCATAATTTCAGACAACATCAATTGTGCAGAAGATTCCTGCTGCTACAAGGATATCAAACAATATGGTTTATTCTCATATTTCTTCTGTAAATTCTTCCTTTAAAGCAGGCTGCAGGAGAAAATGGTCACCATTATTTCTGCAGAGGAGCATAGTGCTGAACCTTTGTTCTCAAATAGAAATATATACTCAGTTCATAAACAAAGAACAAATTAACATTTTCCGGGACGACATAAAGATTGTGTAGCGGATCTTCCAACATATCTAACCAGACCAAGCCTTTGTAAGGAAAGGGATAATTTTGCCGCTATACCAAATTATTTCATACAACAAAGATGGCCATGTGTGGCAGCTTACAGAGATGAAATATTTACACCAAACTCAGGAGTACTAATCAGTTATTGCTTTACCACTTTCGTCAGAGCGAAGTCAATGCAACAGCTTTACTTTGAGAAAAGATGGTGGCTTCAAGTCTTAACCTTTCCAAACCTCTCTCATTTCCTGACCATGGCACCTACTTGATGGCTTTCTTCTCGATGCGGCCTCGATTGGAGTCTGGTGTGGTGACTGCCTCCAAAGAACTCTTGTGTCGTTTCCCCTATAAAATAGACAGGAAAATGGGAGACATAAAATTATTACAGAGAAATATATTAGCTGCTTCACAATTGGCCCAAAATTGAGTGGATAAATTGTAACAAATGTGATAATTAAGATATAGTTCCTCATTTCTTTGAGTTATAGATTCCGTGATTAAATATGTTCTCCCTGTGACCACATGGAGTTCCTCCGGGTGCTCCGGTTTCCTCCCACATTCCAAACATGTGCGGGTTTGTAGGTTAATTGTCTTTGTAAATTGCCCCTAATGTGCAGGATGTGAAAGTGGGATTACATATAACTAGAGTAAATGGGTAATTGATGGTCGGTCTGGACTCGGTGGGCCGAAGAGCCTATTTTCATGTTGTACTTCTCTCTAAATTATGGTCATGGTAGATAGGCTGAGACCCCAAATCACAAATACATGGTTCATGATGACACAACAAACTACAGATGCTGGTTGACAAAAAAACCCCACAAAGTGCTGGAGTAACTCAGTGGATCAGGCAGCATCTCTGGAGAAGGGTCCTGACCTAAAACAATGGTGGCACATTGGTATTGAATGTTATGCTGCTTTGTAAACATTCACAGAAATGGCACAAAGCCATGCTTTCCTAATTCCAGTTCCTACCTGAGCACAGGATCACTTCATTTAAATATTTTTCCATTGACAATTAACTATGTGCACATTGATGTTAAGAAATGCATGGTAGTATTAGAGTCTCAGAGATCACTTTAAGTCTTATTGTATGTTCTCTATGAAATCTTTCAGAAGTATTTTTGCTCGAAAGTTTGTGTCAAGCATTCATCACAAACTGGCATCTCTATTGCTGAAGTGACTTGCCAGTGTGAAATGACTAGTTAATCAGTATTCCACAGCACCTTTGTCAAAGAATGGTATTGAATGCAACCTATTATAAAGGGCCGAGGAGGTCATGGGGCAGAGGGTGAAAAGTTGGTTGGCCCAATAAACCTTCCTGATTGTTCTCCTCCCCACATGTCTGGCTAGCAATCATGCCCCTCAATCTCATTCTGTGCCGATGCATGCAATCATCAGCTCTTAAATCATTGACGGTGTTTGACTCACTGTCCTTACTCCTGATTCGGTTATTTTTTGGTTCAATTTCATCTTAACTCCTGATACTTCTCCCTATGCTTTGTTTTAAATCCTTGTTACTATGCACTATTTGCTTGGATTAATTCTGTAAATTCCCTTCTGAAAGAACAATTCTTTAGAGAATTTCACACTGCTTCACGAGAAGCATATTAATTCTCAGAGTTCTGTGTGAACAGAATGCACATCTCCAGCTTTTTGTACCCTGGGACATTAATCGAGCAACTGTTCTGACACCATGTTAGCACATTAACACTGCTTCTTCTTCTTCTGTCGTATGTCTTTTAGACCTGCAGCTCCGTTGAGGCGAGCCAGGCCAACGTGTCATCGTCCAGGTCAATCAGACCTTGTTCACCATTCGGTGGCTGGTGTTTTGGGCAACTGGTGAATATGTGCTCCACTGTCAACGATAAATTAACACTGCTGTCTAATTCCTATAACATAGACATTTTGTAAAACTTTAATTTGATTGAACAATCTTTATGCAATCGTATCTTTGGAATCAAAATATAATTTTCCAATTGGAAACTGTCAAGCTAAATAAAACTCCCACGGAAAACTAAATGGGCTGTCCCACTTGGGCGACCTAATTGGCGACTTTGGAAGAGTCAATTTACCAGACCAAAGCTATCTTTACAGTCTTTCTTATATGTCGCAACATAATCTACAGTTCTTCCCACCGTATGAAGTCAAAACAAAGCTGCATAATAATACAAACGTAACTGCATGTTATGTGTCAGACTGAAGAAAGGTCCCGACCCAAAATGTCATCTATCTATGTTCTCCAGAGATGCTGCCTGGCCCGCTGAGTTACTCCAGCACTTTGTGTCCTTTTGCACAAATCATCTGCTGATTTGCAAAAATGCAGCAATTCTCTTGAGGTATTTCCATATGAAATGCATCTAAGGTGGACATAAAGTGCTGGAGTAACTCAGCTGGTCAGGCAGCATCTCTGGAGAAAATGGATAATTAACGTTTTGGGTTGAGACCCTCCTCAGACTGGTTATCTCCAGACACCTGCTCCCTCTTTGACAATGCTTGCTGATCAGCAGAGATGCCAGATTTAATTTGAGCCATGATTTAGTGCCTTCAGTGGGAGAATCAGGCAGAGGGGTAGTGAATATCAGTGACTAATCCTGGGCCCCACACATATCAACCAAGTATAACACCATAGGAAGGTAGTGCTTGCAAACAACTTTAGAGTGCTTTTGAAGAGGGGAACAGAGAAATAGCCAATCGTGACCTCTGGGAACTCAGAGAAAGACAAAGAAATAACATTTCCCACTTTCACTTTTCTTCTTCTACAACAAAGTTTATTTTCTAACAGAACAAAAGATTGCTCCAATGCAGACCACAGTCCCAACAGCTCAGTGGTATGTACCAGCCAGACTTCAGATATACATGGCATACATTCACATCATTACAGTACATATACTGTTTTACAAGAAGACTTCATCACTCACAATATGTTCATAATGTTTCAAAATATTGCCGCATAATTCTGGTAGCAAATAACAAAGTTCGGTTAATGGAGTTTGCTGATAAAAATAATTGAATCTGAAATGAATTGATTGTAAAATGTAAAAATGAAAAATATGAATGTTTAAATAATTAGGAATTAGATTAGAATAAAATAATCTGTACTTGGTTTTTAAATGTTAATTTATCATAGAAAGCATTTTACACTTATTTTGTTGCCCAGTTTACAGCCTGTTGAGAAATTCATCCAATGTTCTTTCAGTCTCGTGAAAATATAATCATCTACAGAAATTAAATCAAATTGTCACAACCCATGACCATACATAATTCCTTGGAAGTTGGGTCACAGGCAGATTTGGTGGTCAACAAGGCTTTGGCACATTGATCTTCATCAGTCATTGTATAGAAGTTGGGGGGTCATGTTGCAGTAGGTACAAGACATTGGTGAGGCCGCATTTAGAGTATTGTGTTCAGTTTTGCTCACCTGTTGTAGGAAAGATGCTGTTAAGCAGGAAAGGGGGCAGAGAAGATTTACAAGGATGTTGCAGGACTCGAGGGTCCAAGCTATAGGGAGAGATTGAGCAGGCTAAGACTTCATTCGGAGTACAAGAGGACGAGGGGTGATCTTACAGTGGTGTATAAGATCATGAAAGGAACAGATGGGCTAAATGCACCAAGTCTTTTACCCAGAGGAGGAGAATCAAGAACCAGAGGACATAGGTTTAAGGTGAGGGTGGAAAGATTTAATAAGAGCCTGAGGATTAACTTTTCTTTGCACAAAAGGTGGTAGGTATATGGAACGAGCTGCAGGAGGAGGTAGTTGAGGCAGGTACTATCACAATGTTTAAAAAACATTTCCATAGGTACATGGATAGGATAGAGTTTAGAGGGATATGGGCCAAACGCAGGCAGGTGGGTCTAGTGTAGATAGGTCATGTTGGTCGGCGAGGGTAAGTTTGGCCGAACGTCCTGTTTTCATACGGTACAACTCCATGACCTTCACATGTCGCACATAATAAATGAAAAGCAAAGCATGCAGGGCTCAGGAAGCACAAGTGAACTGAAGGATTTCTGCAGGAACATCAATTTTATTTTCACTGACTCTTCTATATTGATTTATAAATGCTGCTCTTTTGCAGACAGGGGATTCTGATGATAACTGCAGCTTTTTCCTGTGATCTGTGGCTTCAGTGATCTGTGTGACAGTGGCCCAATGGGTACTCCTTAGTCTGAGAGACTCCATAACCTGACACTGCACCATTTAACCCCTTCCAGTCCAATGATTACTCTCCCTGTGTCTCAGTTCCTCCCTTCCCACTTACGTTTCTCCATGCTTCTCGTGTTTTTCCTCATTTCCCTCAGCAGTTTGTGCCTCTCACAATTCTAATTGGATGAAAGGCATAATAAAGATTTCTTAAAGTGAGGTTCTATCAGTTTAACAGTGTTTATATTGATGACTAGACTAAGTGGGACCCGTTGGGTCCCATGTTCACACGGGAGGGCTGGTCCCCCAACGCAATATTCCACCTCTCCACCAATTCCAATATTGCTGGCCAGTGGGGGGGGGGGGGGGGGGGGGGGGCTTTCTGGAGCGCTAGTATGGGTGTTGTGGGCTGAAGGGACTGGTTTCCAGAGGGCTAGTATGGACATTGTGGGCCGAATGGATTCTGCCAGAAATTCTGCCCAAACCAGGTGAGAGACTCTGTGAGAGAGAGAAGGGGGAGAGGGTGGAGAATCAATTTTAGACATTTTTCATATTTTTCTGCACATCACAGCAATGAAGGTGAAAAGTCTATCCTGGCCTGGATCCCACAGGGAACAAATGAAGGGAGGGATCAAAATACTGGGGTGAGGTTTAATACTTGCAGGGGGAATACTTACTGATGGGCCGAAGGGATTCCTGGGCTAGTACAGGCCTGATGGGCCGAAGGGGCTTTGTAAAAAAAAATCTGAGTGAAATCTCCGTGAAAGGCACTTTTTTGGGACTTTTCCTGGCCTGGCACGAGCCTTTTGGGCCAAAACGCCCCTCCTGGGCTAATACGGGCATTTTGGGCAAAAGGGACTGGTTTCTCAGCTAACAGGGGCCTTGTGGGCCGAAATTAGTGGTTTCAGGCAGGCCAAACAACTCATTTCATTTCATTTCCAATTGCATTGCAATTTCAAGCACAGGGCAGGCCGAATAGCTCATTGCATTTTCATTTCACTTCCATTGCCGTTGCAGTTTCAAGCACAGGGCAGGCCAAGCCAAACAGCTGATTGCATTTTCACTTCACTTCCATTGCCATTGCACTTTCAAGTACAGGGCAGGCTCAAGCCAAACAGCTGATTGTATTTTCACTTCATTTCCATTGCCATTGCACTTTCAAGCACAGGACAGGCTCAAACCAAACAGCTCATTGCGTTTTCACTACATTTCCATTGCCATTGCAGTTTCAAGCACATGGCAGGCTCAAGCTAAACAGCTCATTGCATTTTCACGTCATTTCCATAGCCATTGCTGTTTCAAGCACAGGGCAGGCCAAACAACTCATTTCATTTTCATTAAGGGCTAACAAATCATTTATTCAAGTACATGGCATACTCACAGTGTTCTGTAGTTTCCCAGCTCAGACAGAAAGTCGTGACCTCTCCCTCACCATCTTGCAGACAGACTGAGCCACGCCCACACTTCCGTGTTTTACAGTCCCTCCCCCCTCCCACTGGAAGGGGCGTGGTTTTCACGGTGATTGACAGAAGAGAGAATCTCAAGATTTTTTAAACACTAATAAGTCTTTTATTTTTCATCGATGGGAAAAAATCCTCGGGGCCTGCGCAGCGGAGGAGGACTCTGAGTAAGTTTACCAAAAAATCACAGCCATATGTGGTAGCGTTTTTTCTAAAATCAAAACACAGTGCAAACAGGAAGTGGTCAAGATGAGAGTTTTAATTATGTTGATTCCAAACCAGACTCCCCACCATTGACACCATCTTCAGGAAAGCCAGCCTAATCAAGAATCGTTTCCACCCTGGTCATTCCACCTTCTCCCTGTTCCCATCGGACGAAGGTACAGAAGTTTGAAAGCGCGCACCAGCAGGCTCATGAACAGTTTCTTCCCCTTGGTTAACAGTCTCTCATAAGCTAGGGTACTGTCCCGATTTTCCAATCTACCTCAGCGTGGCCATTAGACATTTTCTCTTGAACTTTCACACTACAATGCTGAAAAAACATATTCTGCATTTTGGTATTTTTCTCCTCACTCTCCCTATTGTTTTTTGAGTTTGGCTTGAGTATATTCATGTACAGTATGATTTGATTGAATAGCATGCAAACAAAAGCTTTTCACTGTGTCTTTTGCAGATCACGCTATTTGGTGCTGATAATAATCTATTATCAGTACCAACATCCGATTTAGCTTTTGTGAAAAATATAGCCCCCTTGTAGCAATTTCAAAATGGGCATAATTATGTTTCTTGGCTCATGTATTAAAATGTGCTTTTTGATTATTGGAAAGAGGCATGGTTTCGAACAAGGTATAGAACTCTGCAAAACTAGACTATGTAACACAATGCAGAGCAAAAGCCGTGATCACAGCTCTAAAAATTCACCTGCTGAGTTGCAGTTGTGATGAAGCGACACATTTAACACTGAAAAATACTTATTAATGACAATTGGAAACATGGAGCAAGAGGCCACGACCGTTGAGCGGCCAAGCTCAGGACTCGGGTCGTGGCTGCAGGGGGAGCCGGTTCCCTGCTCCTTGCACCAGGCAAACCACCGGCCTGGAAGGGGGAGACCACCGAGCCAGTCCCTGCTCAGTCCCCAAAGACCAGAGACTGGGAGGAGGTAGCCGGTGATGATGATGACGGGCGAGGAGCGAGGCTGGTACGAGAGGAAAGGGACCCAGAGTTTGGCCTACCGCGCATCTCGGAGAACAAAGGTGGACAGGTGAGGGACGTGGTGTCCAAGGAAGGCGATAGCTGGAGGCCAACAATAGCCTGGGATTCGCCTGGAACAGGCACCGCTCATAAGAACTGGAGCATGGACTTTGAAAATGGCGCTAAACACATGGAGCCTCTTGCATGCAAGCTTAGTAGACTATTTTTGTACACATGCTAATTCAGGATTGGGTATGGCAATATTCTACTGGACTGTTTGTAAGAAAAAGAATTTCACTGTTAACACTTCGTCCACGTGACAATAAAAGCACCATTGAACCATTGAAACAAACTGCTGGAGGAACTAACTCATTAGGTCGAGAAGCATCTGTGGAGGAAATTGAGTGCAGATAAGGGATCTGGACTTGAAATGCTGACTGTCCATTTCCCCCCACAGAATCTGCTCTTCCTGAAGATTATTGGTTGGTATTATTGCCAACTGCTGGCATCTATCTACAGGGGGCATCTTTGTGGGCATGGACGAGTTGGGCTGAAGGGCCAGCTTCCGTGTTGTATGACTATGATTCTAATTGATTGTTAATTATTGTGCATTGATCCCCAAATTCTTTTGCCACTTGAGTAGGAGTGTCACATTCAATCTTGTAGTTACTTGAAGTTGTGGCTCTCATGGGCATGAGTAACCTTTAAAACAATTCGGATTGAATATAACTGGATGGATCAAAGGCAAACCACTTTTACATCTTGATGCCTTAGAAATAAATGGCAAATTACCAACTCAAAACTCTGCTGCTTTTAGATTTTAGTCATGCTCTTTGAAAAATATATCTCCGAAAGCACTGCATTGAGATTGGACATTTACTGTATTACTGAGAATAATGAAGTACAATGGATGGCCGAGAGCTGCATCATTACACAGTGTTTAAACTGATTGTTTGTCGAAAAGAAGTACCAGTCCAGTTAAAAATTAATGAATGTAATAAATCATTAGAATTCTCTTTTCATGAGAACCTGTGGTTGACTTGATACTGGAGTCCTATGGTCCAGGAATTCGGATTAAACTCCTGAAACTCATTCCATGTTCTTTGGGCAATTTTAACATTAATTATTCCTATCAAAATATTTGCTATGTTAAAACTATCAATTAGCAGAAAGATGGAAAATATTGCACACAGTCTGAGGCTACATGGAATGTAACTTGAAATTGATAATTAGGAGTATTTTCAAAACCAAGGTCTGTACATTCAGAATAAATTGACTTTAGGGTGAACAATAGCAACTCAATAAATGACTTCAATAGTTTAGCTTAGTTTAGTTTATTAGTTTAGTTTGGTCTGTTTTCCCATGTACCAAGGTATCGTGAAAATTTTTGTTGCGTGCCAACCAGTCAGCTGAAAGACTAGACATGACTGGAATTTAGAAGGATGAGAGGATATCTTATAGAAAATTCTTAAAGGATTGGACAGGCTAGATGCAGGAAAAATGTTCCCGATGGTGGGGGTGTCCAGGACAGAGGTCACAGTTTAAGAATAAGGGGTAGGCCATTTAGGAATGAGATAAGGAAAATCTTTTTTACCCAGAGTTGTGAATCTGTGGAATTCTCTGCCACAGAAGTCAGTGGAGGCCGATTCACTGGATGTTTTCAAGAGAGAGTTAGATTTAGCTCTTAGGGTTGAAGGAATCAAGAGATAAGGGAAAAAAGCACGAACGGGGTACTGATTTTAGATGATCAGCCATGATCATATTGAACGGTGGTGCTGGTTCGAAGGGCCGAATGACCTACTCCTGCATCTAATTTTCTATGTTTTCTACATTTCTATGCTATTCAGTCAGCTAAAATACTATACATGATTACAGACAAGGACCTGTAAAGTCCAATTAAATTTAGTCCGAGGGTCTCGCTTAGATGGGGCATATTTATTGGCATGGATGCGTTGGGTTGGAGAGCCAATTTCCACGTTGTATGACTCTATAGTGGCCATCCCACATCCCAAATCTCATCACAACAATCTGATCTGTAACAAAGATACAGGTGGCAAATGCATTGAAACAATATGACATCCAGGTCTCTCCCAGCTTTATGCATCCTGAAGAATGAAGAAGAGTCCTGACCCAAACCGTCACCTATTTGTGTTCTCCAGCGATGCTGCCTGATCTGTTGAGTTACTCCAGCACTTTGTGTATTTTTTTTAATGCATTCTGACTTGTATATATTCATTATTATTATTTGATCAATACCTTGCCATAACTTAGTTTAGAGATACAACATGGAAACAGGCCCTTCAGCCCACTTAGTCCAGGCCGATCATTGATCTCCCATTCACACTTTTACGTTATGCCACTTTCACATTCAATCCCTACACTCGATGGGGCAATTTACTGAGGCCAGTTAATCTACAAACCCGTACATCTTTGGGATGTGGGATGCAAGCGGAGGAAACCAACGTGCTAAACAGGGAGAACGTGCAAAGTCCACAGGGAGGCGTGCAAGGATCGAACCAGGGTCCCTGGCACTGTGAGCCAGTGGCTCTACCAGCTGTATCACTGTGCTGTCTCACTTTATATATTTGGTTCTTCTTTGCACAGTTATCTTTAGCCACTCATGCTTTATCTAACATAAATCTTGAAATTGATAGCATCACCTGAAAATGTGAAGAAACCATTTGCTTGTAATTAATCCCAGTAGAGTGTGATTTATGTGATCCATGTCTGTCCATCATACATTACTCGAATGCTAATGTAGCAACATTATTATCAGGTTTGTGAACGTTCAAGTTAAAGACCTATCACCGTCATCTTCTCAGACCACCTAGGATGCTAGGTATAATCCCATTTTACGAGCTTGAAGAAGGGCCTTGAACTAAAACATCACCTATTCATGTCCTCCAGAGATGTTGCCTCACCTGCTGAGTTACTCGATCCCTCTGTGTCTTTTTTTGTAAACACAAATTGCCAGTTCCTGGTATATATATGATCCAGTGTTGAGATTTCATCAATACAACCCAAAAGAAATTCCAACGCTACGAAAGACAAAAAGTGTTGGAGTATCCCAGGTCTCTAGTGCTGTATGGCAGCAACTCTACCGCTGCGCCACTGTGCTGCCCTTATTGTCTTAAAAGGGGCAACACGGTCAAATAATATGTGATGTTGAGGAAGCAGAAGGAGCTATAGGAATCACCGACCAAGATGAAGGCAAAGAATTGCATTCCTGATGTAAAAGTAACAAGAAATATTCAAGAAGAAAGATTAGAAAGATTTGACGGGGCTTTTCAAGGGATGCAAGAGAAATTGGTAAGAACAGCTCCTGAGAACAAAGCTGTAACTGTTGTAAGCCCTGGCGCAAAGTAGGATTTACAGGGCCTACAATGAGAAGCGTGAACAATGTGGGAAGAGATGCTAGTAGACTGGTTGATTTTGTGGTGCCAAAAAAAAGAGCAAAACAATGAAATGTTTTGGTGGGAATTAGTAATTAGTTTCTGTCTGAAATCTCATATATGCTAGAAAGGAAGAAACAGCAGGCAAATTGGATGGAAAATAAGACATAAAATAGGTTGCTGAAATTTGGTTTAGATTAAATTTCCCTTCAATCTTGAACTTGGCTTTGGAATGACCTCCCTGGAGTCACAGTCAGGAGTGTTTAATTGTCATATGTACCGACAACAGAACAATAAAATTCCTATTTGCAGCAACATAACAGTCCTGTAAACCCAATACTCATAGATAAAATAATTTAAAATAAAACCAATTAATTAATAACCCCAATACTAGGGCAAAACAACTCAAATTCCTTGGTACAACCAAAGACAGTCCACAGAAGCTCATAAGTGTTTAGTGTTGAGTAGTGTTCAAGAGCCTGATGGTTGTTGGGAAGAAACTATTCAAGTACCTTTCCAGACTCCAAAGCCATAAGTTCATAAATCATTGAAGCAGGAGTAGGCAATTCAGTCCATCAAGTCTACTTCACCAATCAATCATGGCTGATCTATCTTTCCCTCGCAACCCCATTCTCCTGCCTTCTCCCTGTAACCCGTAATGCCCTTACTGATCAAGTATCTGTCAAACTCTGCATTAAAAATACCCAATGACTTGGCCTCCGCTGCCGTTTGAGGCAATGAATTCCACAGATTCACCACCCCCTGGCCGAGGCTGATTCTGAGACCCTACCCTCTGGCTCTAGACTTTCCAACTAGTGAAAACATCCTCTCCGCATCTACTCTATCCATGCCTTTCACTGTTCAGTAAGTTTTAATGAGGTCCCCCTCATCAGTATGAGTCCATTAGTACAGCAACCACTCCTATCCTTGAATCTCTTTAACACCATATCATCTTTTCGATTATCCCATTCTTGGGCTCAGCATCAATATTTTCGTTTTGCTTTGATGAAACAAAATGCCACATTTTTCTGCATTAAAAGTCCCAAAGCACATATAAATTGGCTGCTGTTGAGATAATGCAAGTTTAAAGTGGGGATGAAAGTTGAATGCAGCGCTGATGATGTGCATGATAGCATTTGCCCTGAGCGAGTCGAGAGTGAGGAAAAGTCAATTGGTGGCAAGCCTTGAATTTCTTGCTGCTATTGAAAATTGATGGCTTTTATTTTCTTGGCCACTTTTATGGAGGAGATTGTGACTCACAGCATAAGGTTGCTGACCCTGCAAGCGAGGAGTATATAACCAAAGGGCTGAATGGAAATCACAAATATGAACAAAGCATTGATGGACATGAATGAGTGAAGACTGTTTGAGTTTAGTTTATTGTCAAATGTACCGAGATACAGTGAAAAGCTTTTGTTGCGTGCTAACCAGGCAGCGAAAAAGCCATTGTAACGCGTGATTGCAGATCCACTCTGTGACTAGCACCCAATGAGTCATCTGGCTTGGACACCATCTTGGATCCTTGTCGAGATCAGTGTTTGGAAATGAGGAGCAAATTTATCACTGAGCAGACTCTTTACATTTTGATAGGCAGGAATGAGTAGAGTAAACCTTCGCAATTACGGACCTCCGTATAACGGATTCCGGTTATAGAAGACTGAGGCATCCGTTAGGTTGGTGGGCGGCAAGCAGTACAGCATTGGGTGGCGGAAAGGTGGTGGAGGAGCGAGCACTCTTGAAGAGCGTTGCATTGGGCACGGGTCTGCAGCACCTGCCACAAAGCCAGGTCTCAGGGTGTCGGATGTGGACGCAGCACCACCACTATACCTGCATTGTCCCATCAGCGAGTGCGTCAGTCGCCTGGCGACAGCGAGGCTCCCGTTGCACCGTCCCCACCAGGTTACTCAATGTTCAACACAGACATTGTGGGCCGAATGGCCTGTTCTTTTGATCTATTCCCTTCAACTCCAGAATCCATCAATTGCTGCCCTCTAGTGGTCAATTAACCTACCAAGATTTGGGCTATGCAAGGAGACTGATGTCACCCAGAGGAAACCGTATGATCACCAGGGGAATGTGCAAGCACGATGCAGGCAGTCCAGAGGTCAGTATGGAATCTGGGCTGCTGGGATTGTGGCAGCTACATCACTCTGCCGCCTGCTATACACTACCCTTTGTGTGAAGATATTTACTGTCCTTTCGTTTAGCTTGGAGACACAGCGCGGAAACAGGCCCTTTAGCCCAACAAGTCCACGCCAACCAGCCGGATCGGACACAGAGGGATCGAGTAACTCAGCAGGTGAGGCAACATCTCTGGAGGACAATTAACCTACAAACCTGTCCGTCTTTGGAGTGTGGGAGGAAACCGGAGCACCCGGGGAAAACCCACGCAGGTCACGGGGAGAATGTAGAAACATTGTACAGATAGTACCTGTAGTCAGGATCAAACTCGGGTCTCTGGCATTGTAAGGCAACAACTCTACCGCCGAGTGAGCATGCTACCCCAACGTTTCCAAATTGTTCTTGAATGCATCAGCTTTAATTTTAAGGTTCCTGCCAGTGGGAAAACTTTCTCTCTCTTTACCCCTATTTGTCACTTTAAATATATCTCCGATTTTACATATTCAAAAGCATATGTAAAATCTTGAATAGCAAGTCAACATTCCCAATAGCAATACCCTGTAGAAATGTATAAACTTAGTCAAACTTCTATTCTTAGTTCCTGTGTCGTACTCACATTGTAATAATTGGAGAACTACAGTTGTAGGGTATAGAGTCATACAGCGTGGTACAGGCCCTTCAGCACACCGACCAACATGTCCCATCTACACTAGATCCACTTCATGCGTGTGGCCCATATCCCTATAAACCTATCCATGTACCTGTCGAAGTGCTTCTTAAAAGTTCCAATAGTCCCAGTCACAACTACCTCCTCCGTCCACTCATTCCATACACCCACCAAAGTGAAAAATTTACCCTTCAGATTCCTAAAAAATCTTTCCCCCTTCACCTTAAACCTATGTCCTCCGATTCTCGATTCTCCCACTCTGGGCAAGCGACTGAGAGACTACCCGATGCGGGTACCCAATCTTTTCCTCTCGTGAGACAGTTGTTCAGTTATTACTTTTCTTGTGTTATTTATATTTAGAGACATGATTTTTGCTAATAAAATAACATCAACTCAATGTGACTGATCAAATTCACAAGAAGGCAAAGATACGAGACTGCACTGACACCCGAGATGTTTTTGCACCATTTGGTAATCTATGTTCACAGACTACGGCACAAAACTGGCCAGATCAGAAAATAAACCATCTTTGCCACCTTGTTTCACAAGAGGATGAGACAGAGCTGTGCCATCTGTTCAAAAAGATCTGCATTCATGCCTTGAATGTGAACAATTCCTCCATTAGATGTGAAGGTCATCACAGAATTAAGCTTTCACACAGCCATTGCTTTCCAACTGGACATTTGCAAAGGTCAGCTCATGATTATCAAGCTGACCACAGAGAGAAACATTCCCCATCTGGGCCTCTGCATGAAACATATGTGAGAATACCATCTGCCTGATATATTCAGCTTTGGCACATTTAGCTTCTCTTAAATTGGCTGATATCCTCAAATCAAGAGTCAACATATAGAAACATAGAAAATAGGTGCAGGAGTAGGCCATTCGGCCCTTCGAGCCTGCACCGCCATTCAATATGATCATGGCTGATCATCCAACTCAGTATCCTGTACCTGCCTTCTCTCCATACCCCCTGATCCCTTTAGCCATAAGGGCCACATCTAACTCCCTCTTAAATATAGCCAATGAACTGGCCTCAACTACCTTCTGCGGGAGAGAATTCCACAGATTCACCTGTGTGAAAAAAGTTTTCCTCATCTCGGTCCTAAAAGATTTCCCCTTTATCCTTAAACTGTGACCCCTTGTTCTGGACTTCCCCAACATCGGGAACAATCTTCCTGCATCTAGCCTGTCCAACCCCTTAAGAATTTTGTACGTTTCTATAAGATCCCCCCTCAATCTTCTAAATTCTAGCGAGTACAAACCGAGTCTATCCAGTCTTTCTTCATATGAAAGTCCTGACATCCCAGGAATCAGTCTGGTGAACCTTCTCTGTACTCCCTCTATGGCAAGAATGTATTTCCTCAGATTAGGAGACCAAAACTGTACGCAATACTCCAGATGTGGTCTCACCAAGACCCTGTACAACTGCAGTAGAACCTCCCTGCTCCTATACTCAAATCCTTTTGCTATGAATGCTAACATACCATTCGCCTTCTTCACTGCCTGCTGCACCTGCATGCCTACTTTTAATGACTGGTGTACCATGACACCCAGGTCTCGTTGCATCTCCCCCTTTCCTAATCGGCCACCATTCAGATAATAATCTACTTTCCTGTTTTTGCCACCAAAGTGGATAACCTCACATTTATCCACATTATACTGCATCTGCCATGCATTTGCCCACTCACCCAGCCTATCCAAGTCACCTTGCAGCCTCCTAGCATCCTTCTCACAGCTAACACTGCCCCCCAGCTTCGTGTCATCCGCAAACTTGGAGATGTTGCATTCAATTCCCTCGTCCAAATCATTAATATATATCGTAAATAGCTGGGGTCCCAGAACTGAGCCTTGTGGTACCCCACTAGTCACTGCCTGCCATTGTGAAAAGGACCCGTTTACTCCTACTCTTTGCTTCCTGTCTGCCAGCCAGTTCTCTATCCACATCAATACTGAACCCCCAATACCGTATGCTTTAAGTTTGTATACTAATCTCTTATGTGGGACCTTGTCGAAAGCCTTCTGAAAGTCCAGATATAACACATCCACTGGTTCTCCCTTATCCACTCTACTAGTTACATCCTCGAAAAATTCTATAAGATTCGTCAGACATGATTTACCCTTCATAAATCCATGCTGACTTTGGCCAATGATTTCACCACTTTCCAAATGTGCTGCTATCCCATCTTTAATAACTGATTCTAGCAGTTTCCCCACTACCGACGTTAGACTAACTGGTCTGTAATTCCCCGTTTTCTCTCTCCCTCCCTTTTTAAAAAGTGGTGTTACATTAGCTACCCTCCAATCCTCAGGAACTACTCCAGAATCTAAAGAGTTTTGAAAAATTATCACTAATGCATCCACTATTTCTGGGGCTACTTCCTTAAGTACTCTAGGATGCAGCCTATCTGGCCCTGGGGATTTATCGGCCTTTAATCCATTCAATTTACCTAACACCACTTCCCGGCTAACCTGGATTTCACTCAGTTCCTCCATCTCATTTGACCCCCGGTCCCCTGCTATTTCCGGCAGATTATTTATGTCTTCCTTAGTGAAGACAGAACCAAAGTAGTTATTCAATTGGTCTGCCATGTCCTTGTTCCCCATGATCAATTCATCTGTTTCTGACTGCAAGGGACCTACATTTGTTTTAACTAATCTTTTTCTCTTCACTTATCTATAAAAGCTTTTGCTGTCAGTTTTTATGTTCCCTGCCAGTTTTCTTTCATAATCTATTTTCCTTTTCCTAATTAAGCCCTTTGTCCTCCTCTGCTGGTCTCTGAATTTCTCCCAGTCCTCTGGTAGGCTGCTTTTTCTGGCTAATTTGTACGCTTCATCTTTTGTTTTGATACTATCCCTGATTTCCCTTGTTATCCACGGATGCACTACCTTCCCTGATTTATTTTTTTGCTAAACTGGGATGAACAATTGTTGTAGTTCATCCATGCAGTCTTTAAATGCCTTCCATTGCATATCCACCGTCAACCCATTAAGAATCAATCGCCAATTCACGTCTCATACCCTCAAAGTTACCTTTCTTTAAGTTCAGGACCCTTGTTTCTGAATTAACGATGTCACTCTCCATCCTAATGAAGAACTCAACCATATTATGGTCACTCTTGCCCAAGGGGCCACGCACAACAAGACTGCTAACTAACCCTTCCTCATTACTCAATACCCAGTCTAGAATAGCCTGCTCTCTCGTTGGTTCCTCTACATGTTGGTTTAGAAAACTATCCCGCATACATTCCAAGAAATCCTCTTCCTCAGCACCCTTGCCAATTTGATTCACCCAATCTATATGTAGATTGAAGTCACCCATTATAACTGTTTTACCTTTGTTGCACGCATTTCTAATTTCCTGTTTGATGCCATCCCCAACTCCACTACTACTGTTAGGTGGCCTGTACACAACTCCCACTAGCGTTTTCTGCCCCTTAGTGTTTCGCAGCTCTACCCATATCGATTCCACATCCTCAAAGCTAATGTCCTTCCTTTCTATTGCGTTAATCTGCTCTCTAACCAGCAACGCTACCCCACCTCCTTTCCCTTTCTGTCTATCCCTCCTGAATATTGAATATCCCTGGATGTTGAGCTCCCAGCCTTGGTCACCCTTTAGCCATGTCTGTGTTAAGAGTGTTTTATTGTCATCTGTCCCAACATGGAACAATGAGATTCTGACGTAGTAGCACAACAGATATGTAAACATATTACTCTGTAAAACCCATAATAAAGAACAAACAAAAAGTTCAGTATATATGAAACAACAGACAAATAAATAGACAATAGTTGTGCAAAGTAAAAAATAATGCCCCCAAATTAATATAGTTTGGAGCCTATTTGGAGTTTGTAATGTTTAATGGCCTGATGGTTGTAGGGAAGAAGCTGCTCCTGAATCTGGCTATTACAGTTTATAGGTTAATTGGCTTGTGTACAGTTGCCCCTAGTGTGTAGAATGTGAAACTGGGATAACATGGAACTAGAGTGAATGGGTGATTGACGTTCGGCATGGACTGTGGCGAAGAGTCTGTTTCCACACTGTATCTTCTAAAAGTGAAATATTCATTGCTGTTTTAATTTTGCATCAATAAAACCTTCCACCGTGTTAGGACTGTTAGTCACTGAGCGATTAAATGTACACAAAATAATTTACTAATCAGAATGAGGCTAAATGCAAATTGACGAAACAGCATCCCATATTTCGCTTGGGCAGCTTACAGCCCAGTGGTATGAATATTGATTTATCTAACTTCAAGTAACCCCGGCATTCCCATTCTCTCTATCCCTCCCCCACCCAAGTCGCACCAGCTTCTCGTTGTCACCCAACAAACAGCTAACAATGGCCTGTTTCCTTTATCATCATTACTTTTTTGCATATCTTTAATTCATTGTTCTTTATATCTCCACATCACCATTTATATATCTCGTTTCCCATTTCCCTAACTAATCGGAAGAAGGGTCTCGACCCGAAACGTCACCCATTCCTTCTCTCCAGAGATGCTGCCTGTCCCGTTGAGTTACTCCAGCTTTTTGTGTCTATCTTCAGTTTAAAACAGCATCTGGAGTTCCTTCCTATACATAATTTACTAACTACCTGCTATGCCAGCAATCCTTCAGACCATCAATCTCCAATCATATCATTCATGTTGCATTAATGATGCAGTTTATAAGACAGCGTCTTTGCCTGGAAATAATTCATTAACTGTTAGTGATAAAGAGACAGCATCAGTACTGAATGCTTGATAAGGAACAGAATGGAGTTTCTTAACTATGTACATGTAAAATTATAACAAAGCCCCTTCGCTTTTATGGAATTAGTCTTGTCTGGACATAAACTTAAAAATAATTGATCTTGCTCCCTATTATTCACACTAATGATTATGGTTTTCTCGTCATTTCTAATTGATCACTTCATTGGAAGCAATTATATGTTAAAGGTCAACAACCTTCACTTAATTGGGGCACATGTTACACCATCAGACAGTCTAATGTGCTTTACATAACAAATTAGTTGCTTTCGAAGAGCAGGTACTGTTGATGGAGCAGGAAGTTCCGCACACCAATCGTTCAGTACAAGATGCCATAACAGCAGTTGCAAGATGACACAAGATGAACAGTTATTTAAACTTTAGAGATACAGTGTGGAAACAGGCCCTTCGGCCCACCGAGTCCATGCCGACCAGTGATCACACCATACACTAGCACTATCATACACATTAGCGATGATTTACAATCTTACCAAAGCCAATTAATCAAGAAACCTGTACGTCTTTGGAGTGAGGTAGGAAACTAGCACCCGGAGAAAACCCACACAGTCATGAGGAGAACGTACAAACAACGTCCAGACAGCACCCGTAGTCAGGGTCAAACTCGGTCTCTGGCGCTGTAAGCAGCAACTCTACCGCTGCTCCACAAAGAGGAAGATTTTTGCCACAATTCACAGGAAATGCTATTAAATGGCAGGTGTTAATATATATGAAGCATTGTTTACAGTTACAGATGAAACATATGGTTGCTAACTAAAGAATGCATAATGAGTTATTGATATGTGTGCATGCATGCACATGCACCTAACACATTGCCGCAAGGTCAGTTTGGCTGTTATCTTTGAAGCAATCACTTTAAGCAGCAGCAACACCACTGATACATTCTTGTTTCACTTTCACCAATAAAAAATCACACTCTGGACTTGAACTGTGGGGCATTTTTTAAAATCCTGCAAATGATCCTGATAATGAAATTCACTACACTTGAGGTATACAATTGGTCATTGGCTGTATGTAATAGAGGCTGTGATATTTACTCTAGTTCTGAGGTTTTGCTCCATCAATGTCCACAGAATTAAATTTGGGACTGGAGAATGATGCATTGCCTGTATTATGTGTACTTTTTTAACACAAGTAACCATGACCAGATTTTTACCCCAATAAGAATTTTGCCCATAAGGAGAGGTTGGACAAACTTGGATTGCTTTCTCTGGAATGTCGAAGACTGAGGAGACCTGATGAAAATATATAAAATATAGACAGTCTAAATCTTTTTCCCAGGATAGAAATGTCAAAGACGAGAAGGCACAGCTTCAAGTTGAGGGGGACTGTGTTTAAAGAAGATGTGCGGGGCAAAAAAGAGAAATAGTCAATGTTTGAGTTCAAAGAAGGGTCTTAACTCGGACTTGTTGAGTCTTTCCAGCATTAATATTATATCTAATCAGCTGAATATTTCCCACTGTTCTAATTTTATTTCAGATTTCCAGCCTCTGCAGTATTTAGACTTTCACTTTCTTAATATAATTGCTCTATTTTAATGCAAGATAAAGGAAAACGTTCTAAAATACAATAGGGTGAGAGTGTTTTATGAGGATGATTAAATTCACTTGATGATCAAATTTGAACAGAAACAAAAGAAAACATGTTTCTGCCTTAAAAATGCAATCACAACCACATTGGTGACATGCATGCGCCTTACAAGTGAGTGCTAGGATGTGGCGACTCTTTGCCATCATTGTTATATGATCTCTAGTGATGGCCTTGGTTCCCTTAAACATTATTTCCAGTCTCTTCAAGGATTTATCTTTGGCTTCCTATTCTCATCTACTTAGTGGTCTTTGTCAAACCCCAGCAGCCAATGTGACATCAGGCAGTCTGGCCACTTAAGCTGGCAGTGCCAGTTGCTTCTGTATGTTGGGCTACTTGATTTAACAACAGTACCAGAGGAGCTGAATTTCTTCCCCTTAAACAATAGAAAGAGCGAAGGCATTTCCAAACATGCCACAAAATGATTGATCTTAACATTCAACTTGAGTCCTGAACCACATCCTTTGTAACCTCAGCATTCTTCTTAATTTGAGTTGAGGTCCCAATCCCATTTCCTCAATGCTGACTTCTCCTGGACAATAGCTT
This sequence comes from Amblyraja radiata, assembly GCF_010909765.2. Taxonomy (NCBI): domain Eukaryota; kingdom Metazoa; phylum Chordata; class Chondrichthyes; order Rajiformes; family Rajidae; genus Amblyraja; species Amblyraja radiata. The sequence goes on along the minus strand of NC_045975.1, from coordinate 23,751,276 downwards.
GTGTTCATTCCTTGGGACGACAGATGGCACAATGGGCTAAGTGTTCGGCTGGCGACCGGAAGGTGGCCGGTTCGAATCCCGCTTGGAGTGCATACTGTCGTTGTGTCCTTGGGCAAGACACTTCACCCACCTTTGCCTGTGTGTGAATGTGTGTGAGTGATTGGTGGTGGTCGGAGGGGCCGTAGGCGCAGAATGGCAGCCATGCTTCCGTCAGTCTGCCCCAGGGCAGCTGTGGCTACAGAAGTAGCTTACCACCACCGAGTGTGACTGAGGAGTGTATGAATAATGCGATGTAAAGCGCCTTGAGTATTAGAAAGGCGCTATATAAATCCCATCCATTATTATTATTATTATTCCTACCTTATTCATCCTGTAATACTCAATTAAGTCACCATCAATTTCTGACTCATAATCAAATCCACCCCTGCACAGCTACCGAGCTTTTATCCTCATCAATCATCATCACCCCCTCAAAAACCTACTGCCTACTTGCTAATGTGAACCAAAATTCACACTTCACACTTTCTAATCAATATCTCTGTTCCATTCCAAAGATTCCCATTATGCTTCAATAAATTCTTGGCATTTTCTGTTCCTTTTTCTAACTTTCTCCAACTTGACAACTTCGCAGCCCTGAACATATTGTTTCTCTGACTGTGACCTCTTCTGTTCCTTTCCTCTGACTTTGATAATTGGGCCTTCAGCTTCTAAACACCGGGTGGCGCCACCAGTAGTGACTGCCTCGCCAACAATCTGTTGGCCCTTTCTTCTTTTTGTTATTTTTAGTATGTGTTAAAGAGTATATTTTAGTGTTCATATGCTTGTTTTATGTGGGGGGGGGAAACTTCTTTCAATCTCTTACCTCGACGGAGATGCGATTTTTTCCCGTATCGTATCTCCGTCCCCACTGCGGCCTAACATCGTGGAGTTGGCGGCCTTTCCTGGAGACCGACTAAGCGCGTCAAGCCACGGGAGTCTGCGGGACTAACATCGCGGAGCTTGCGATCCCTTTGCCGGGGATCGAAGCTCCAACCGGGGCCTGTGGACTTTAACATCGTGGAGCCCGCGGTCTCTGGTAAGAAGAGGCCGACTCAGGAGAAAGTTTCAATTGCCCCGACGTGGGAGTTTCGATCACCCTGACGGGGGCTTCAATCGTCGGCTGCGGGGGCTTTGATCGGATTGTTTGACTGCCCCGACCGCGGGAGAACAAGAGGAAGATGACTGAACTTTATTGCCTTCCATCACAATGAGGAATGTGGAATCCACTGTGATGGACGTTTATGTTAACTTTGACGTGGTTGTGTGTCTTGTTGCTTTTCACTTAGTATGGCTGTATAGTAACTCAAATTTCACTGGACCTTAATTGGCACATGTGACAATAAACTGACCTTGAAACCTTGAAACATCAATTATTAAGAAATTGTCCCTAAATGACACTGCATTATTGCCTATTTTATTCACGTGCAATGATAATTTTTGTCTGGGCATATATTTTTTAAATACCTTTTCAAATATCTTAGCTTGTTCTTTGCTGTATTATGAAGTACTTAATTTTTACTGAGGAATTTCGTATTTCAGACATTAAATGTAAATACCTACTTGTTTCTCCCCCATTAATTCCTAGGCCTAACCCCCAGTCGTGTCTTCCACTTCTTTTTAACCCCTCCTTCTTCTAGGCAATTTGAACATTGCCACTCTCTCCTCTGCTCCCTATGTTATCATTTTCTCTCTCTCCCATCTTTCTACTTCTGCCACTTCCCCTGTCCCCCTCTCCTTTCCCTTTCTTGTTCCCCTCCACACCTCCTCTCTACTGTGGGAGGAACCAGCAGTACCAGGAGCAAACCCACGAGGCCACGGGGAGAAAATACAACTCTGTACAGCCAGCACCTGTAGGCAGGATCAAACCCAGGTCCCTGTCTGAGTTTCAGACGCAGCAGCTCTCATCACGTACCTGTCAAGCTCTGCTTTAAAAATACCAAATGACCTGGCCTCCACAGCCGTCTGTGGCAATGAACTGCACAAATTCACCACCCTCTGGCTAAAGAAATTCCCCCTCATCTCCTTTCTGAAAGGTACGTCCTTTTATTAGGCTGTGCCCTCTGGTCCTAGACTCTCACTCTAGTGGAAACATCCTCTCCCACTCTACCCCGGCCTGTCATTATATACTTCCCATCTTTACACCACAGCACCAATGTGGGAACTAAATTTAAACTGGATGCTCTTCCCAAACAAATCCCAGTTCGTAACCCTACTCATCTAGTCATGATATTTCATCTCAGTTCTGTGCAGTCATAAGAAATCAACATTTAATAACTAGAATTTTACTGACATTTTAAACTGTGTGATTGAAATACAATGGGGACAAAAAGCTGTCTCACTTACACCAGCATACTCCAGCCAACCAGATTGTTATTCCTATCACCGGGCGCTCTGATCTCATGTCTGACAGGAAATATGTTTCAATTAACATATTCACACTAAAAATAAGTATATGCTTATTTGCAAATGGTCGGTGTTGTAATTTGCATTATAAACATTTCACTTGAGTGATTTGGTAAGAAATCTATAACAACCGTGTCAGCAATGAATTAATCTCTACCTGGTGCATGGTCTAATTGCCCTGAATATCTTCTCAGCTTCTGTTATGTTGATCAATCTACGATTCTTGGGCAATCTGCAATTACTCTCACTGTCTGAGTTTTGGAGGATGGGAGGTATATAATGACAGGCCTGGGTAAAGTGGATGTGGAGAGGATGTTTCCACTAGAGTGAGAGTCTAGGACCAGAGGGCACAACCTAATAAAGGAAATACCTTTTAGAAAGGAGACGAGGGGGAATTACTTTAGCCAGAGGGTGGTCAATTTGTGGAGTTCATTGCCACAGACAGCTGTGGAGGCCAGGTCATTAGCTATTTTTAAAGCAGAGATGAACAGGTACGTGATTAGTAATGCCCCTGTCCCATTTAGGAAACCTGAACGGAAACCTCTGGAGACTTTGCGCCCCACCCAAGGTTTCTGTGCGGTTCCCGGAGGTTGCAGGTGGTTGCTGGAGGTTGCAGGTAGTGGAAGCAGGAAGGGAGACTGACAAAAACCTCCGGTAACCGCACGGAAACCTTGGGTGGGGCGCAAAGTCTCCAGAGGTTTCCGTTCAGGTTTCCTAAGTGGGACAGGGGCATAAGGGTGTTAAAGGTTATGGGGAGAAGGCATTAGATTGTGGGAAGGAAAGGGAAAGATAGATCAGCCATGATTGAATGGCGGAGCAGACTCGATGAGTCAGGTGGCCTCATTCTGCTCCATTATCTTATGAACATTAACTTATGTGGATGAGAACATTTAAATAGTTCTTATTGGTTGGCATATGTATAGTGGCAGAACAGTCCCCTTTCATGCATAAGTTTTGAAGAGATTATAAATTTATGACACTCTATATTAGCTTATGCATTAAGAAATGCTACCAGTGCGAATGTACTCTGACTAATTGAAAAATGAGGTTGCATCATGTTGCACAAATGTATTAGCTAAAGTACTGCTGAATATCAAAAATATCCAGCATGTCACTCCATCCTCCATGGAATGTGACAGTTTATTTACAGATTATTAAGTGCAGTTCCCCATTTTAATATGGCTGCTCTAATATGTAGTTCTATAGCCAGTACAGTTCAACCTTAATAGTTATTTAGTTTAGTTTAGAGGTACAGTGTGGAAATATGCCCTTCAGTCTACCGGGGCCACTCATTCCCACTTTCTCATCCACACCCCACACACTAGGGGCAATCTACAGAGGTCAATTAACCTACAAACCTGTACGTCTTTGGGATGTTGGAGGAAGCTGGAGCACCCGGAGGAAACCCATGCGGTCACAGGTAGAACGTGCAAACTGCACACAGACAGCACCTGAGGTCAGGATCAAACCCGCGTCTCTGGCACTGTGCGGCAGCAGCTCTATCAGCCGCACCACTGTGCCAACCAGCTATTTAACAATCTAAAATTTTAATGCTTATAATTACTATACATGCCGATATATCAGCACAGAATCACATCAACCGGGATGTGCATGTTGTTTTCCATTTTGCTTTAAACACTTGTAATTTTTCTGATAAATTACAAAGGGGTTATATCAAAAATCAAAGTAGATAATATCAGAGTTCTAATTCACGGACAACGTTTACCCAATTACTTAACAATATTCCATCTTGTTTCTCCATATTTAATGTCTCTCTTAAAAATCAGAAACTGGGGAAAACACAAATCGCTGCTCACTGAAGTGAAAAAACTTAAGTCATTATATTTCTGCAAAGTAATTTTGCAAATTAAATCTTGTTGTTGGTCTTTGCAAAAATAGCCCTGAGAGGATGTGCATATTTGCACCATAAGTCATCGCCTTTTTAAATGAGAAATCACATTCACTCTGTTTTGAGAAGTTTCCATTATATTTTCAGGTTTCTTCACCCACTCACCAGCTGCTAATGTACAGGAGCAACATTCAGAGAAGCAGCACAAGTGCTGCATGAGTGACAGCTAAAATGTTAGCTTGAGCGACAACATAATTTGATCAAAATGACAATAGGGACTGATCAGAGAGATTCTCAATACAAAAAGATTTTGCTTAAAGAAAACTAGATGGGGACATTAATTAAAATATTGGCAAAGATGGCACAGAGTATCGAGGAACATAAACCAGACTGTGGGTAGAGCAGCAGAGAAGAGTTCATTCTGAAACTGTGCTACAAGAACCCCATGTTACAAATAAAATAAATATAGTTTTGCTCAGGATTGTCAGTGATATTGATCCACACCCACATTACAGCCACCCACATTACAGCCCTCTCACCCCCCCACCCCCTGACCACCCACCACCCCTCCAACACCCACAACCCCCCCCCCCCCTACACATCGCCCCGTCCCCAGTCCACACACCTGCCTTCCTCTGGCCCCAACTCCCATCCCTGCCGGGTGTTCACCATCCCCCCCGACCTCCCCCTCTCCCACACCGAACGGTCTGTCCTCAGCAGAGGTCTCACCTTTGTCTCCCTCCGTCCCCATCTCAATGAATTCCGCGCCCACCATTACTTGGAGCGCTTCTACCGTCGCCTCTGCCTCACAGCGCACTTCCATGGGAAGGAGTACTCGCCCCCCAATGATGACCCTTTTTCACGTCTCCAACGCACCCCCTCCTCATGGAACCCCTCTCGTAAAGTCCCGGCTCTGGAACTCTTTATCCAGAACTGCCGCCGCGACGTCAACCGCCTCAACTTCCCCCCTCCCCTGTCTCACTCCAATCTCTCCCCCCCTGAACGCACTGCCATCGAATCACTCCGCAAAAACCCAGATTGGGTTATCAAACCAGCCGACAAGGGAGGTGCCGTGGTAGTCTGGCGCGTCGATCTCTACAAAGCTGAGGCCACGCGCCAACTCTCGGACACCTCCTCCTACTTACCCTTGGACCATGACCCCACTGATGAGCACCAGGCCACCATATCTAGCACCATCACCGACTTCATCAACTCCCACGCCCTGCCCGACCAAGCTTCCAACCTCATCATTCCCCAGCCCCGCACGGCCCGTTTTTACCTTCTCCCCAAAATCCACAAACCCGGCTCTCCCGGCAGACCCATTGTCTCTGCTTGTTCGTGCCCCACCGAACTCATCTCCACATACCTTGACTCCATACTATCCCCCTTGGTCAAATCCCTTCCCACCTATGTTCTAGACACCTCAGACTCCCTCCGCCGCCTCCGCGCATTCCACTCTCTAGGCCCTCACCCCCTCATCTTCACCATGGATGTCCAGTCACTCTACACCTCCATCCCCCACCACGATGGCCTCAAAGCCCTCCGGTTCTTCCTCGACCAGAGGAGCAACCTAAACCCAGCCACTGACACCCTCCTCCGCCTAGCGGAGTTGGTCCTCACCCTCAACAACTTTACGTTTGACTCCTCCCATTTCCTCCAAACACAAGGCGTAGCTATGGGCACACGCATGGGCCCCAGCTACGCCTGCCTCTTTGCCGGGTACGTTGAACAATCCTTGTTCGAGACGTACCAGGGCCCCATCCCCGATCTCTACATCCGTTACATTGACGACTGCTTTGGGGCCACCTCCTGCACCCACACACAACTGACTGACTTCATCCACTTCACCACCAACTTCCATCCAGCACTCCAATACACCTGGACCATTTCCGACACTTCCCTACCATTCCTTGACCTCACCATCTCCATCGCAGGGGACAGACTTCTGACCGACATACACTACAAACCCACTGACTCACATGGCTATCTGGACTACACGTCTTCCCACCCTGCCCCCTGTAAAGACTCCATCCCCTACTCCCAATTCCTCCGCATACGCCGCATCTGCTCCCAGGATGAGACGTTCCACACCAGGGCATCGGAAATGTCCTCGTTCTTCAGGGAACAGGGATTCCCCTCCGCCACCATAGATGTGGCTCGAACCAGGGTCTCATCCATACCCCGCAACACTGCTCTCTCTCCCCATCCCCGCACTCGCAACAAGGGCAGAGTCCCCCTAGTCCTCACCTTTCACCCCACCAGCCGGGAAATACAACACATAATCCTCCGTCACTTCCGCCACCTCCAACGTGACCCCGCCACATCTTCCCATCTCCCCCCATGTCTGCCTTCCGCAAAGACCACTCCCTCCGCAACTCCCTTGTCAATTCTTCCCTTCCCTCCCGTACCACCCCCTCCCCGGGCACTTTCCGTTGCAACCGCATGAAATGCAACACCTGTCCCTTCACCTCCCCCCTCGACTCCATTCAAGGACCCAAGCAGTCGTTCCAGGTGCGACAAAGGTTCACCTGCATCTCCTCCAACCTCATCTACTGCATCCACTGCTCTAGATGTCAGCTGATTTACATCGGTGAGACTAAGCGGAGGTTGGGCGATCGTTTCGCCGAACACCTCCGCTCAGTCCGCAATAACCTACCTGAACTCCCGGTGGCTCAGCACTTCAACTCCCACTCCCATTCCCAATCCGACCTCTCTGTCCTGGGTCTCCTCCATTGCCAGAGTGAGCAACACTGGAAATTGGAGGAACAGCACCTCATATTCCGCCTGGGTTGTTTGCGTCCCGATGGCATGAACGTTGAATTCTCCCAGTTTTGCTAGCCCTTGCTGTCTCCTCCCCTTCCTTAACCCTCGAGCTGTTTCCTCCCATCCCCCCGCCCTCGGGCTCCTCCTCCTCCCTTTTTCCTTCCTTCTCCCCCCCCCACCCCCTATCAGTCTGAAGAAGGGGTTCGGCCCGAAACGTCGCCTATTTCCTTCGCTCCATAGATACTGCTGCACCCGCTGAGTTTCTCCAGCATTTTTGTGTACCTTTGATCAGAGAAATGTCTGAATGGTTTTAGATTTAGTTTTAGAGATACAGAGTGGATACAAGACCTTCGGCCCACCCAGTCCGCGCCGATCAGCGATCACCCATACACTAGTTTTATCCTACACACAACGGATAATTTACAGAAGCCAATTAACCTACAAACCTGCATGTCTTTGGAATGTGGGAGGAAACCGGAGCACCGGAGAAAATCCACATGGTCACAGGCAGATCGTACAGACAGCACCTGTAGTTAGGATTGTACCTGGGTCTCTGGTGCTGTGAGGCAGCAATTCTAACAGTCCGCCATTATGCCGCTCCACTAATCTTTATTAATGTTTCAGCCCAAACTATTTGTTCAGGATTGTGGAACAGTTCTTATGTTTCAGACGTAGAGATTCACCAATCGATCATGGCGTGCTATGTCATTATTTAGGTCTATTCAACCCACTTATCTTCACATCACTAGTTTTGGTTGTTTTACCATTGTGAATTTATTTTTAATGACGGTTTACAACTTTTTTTGAAACTACTTTAGTTTCATTTATCATTGTCCTGTGTACCAAGGTGCAGTGAAAAGCTTATTCGTTACGTGCTAGCCAGTCAGTGAAAAGACCGTACACATTACAATCATGCCGTCTACAGTGTATAAATACAGGATAACGGGTAGAAGGTTTAATGGACGATAAAGTCCAGTAAAGTCTGATTAAAGAGAGTTTGAATGAGTCCAATGAGGTAGATGGGAGATCTTGACACTCTCTAGTTGGTGAGAGGACAGTTCAGTTGTCCGATAACAGCTGGTAAGAAACTGCCCCTGAATCTGGAAATAGGCATTTTCCAATGCATTCAAAAACTAATCCTCGGCATGAGCATGGGAAAGGAACCTGTACTTTTTGATAAGGTTGTACTCTTTGGGTGTTGTAAATGAGACACTCAATTTTTGGCTCTGAAACATTCAAACTCCAAACTCGAAAACAAGACTGCCAACATTGAGCCATGGATGACCAAGGTGACTCATAACTGAAGGTAGGATTTATGCTGCTAGCCAGTTTTTAGTTCATAAGTTCATGTCACAGAGCAGAACTAGGCAATTCAGCCCATTGAAGCTCCTCTGCCATTCAATCTTGGCTTATCTATCTTTCCCTCTCGACCCCATTCTCTTGCCTTCTCCCCATAACCTTTGGCAACGTTACAAATCAAGAATTTGTCAAGCTCGCTTTAAAAAATACCTAATAACTTAGCCTCCATAGCCAAGTGGCAATAAATTCCAGATTCTCCATTCTCTGACTAAAGAAATTACTCCTGATCTTTCTAAAGGTACATCCTTTCATTCTGAGGCTGTGCCCTCTGGTCCCAGACTCTCTCACTAGTGGAAACATCCTCTCCATTTCTACTCTATCCAGGCCACCTGTTTTAGCTCCTATTGATAAGTAGCCACAATGTCTCTAGTTGGGTAGACAGTAATTAATAATTGCTTTCCCCATTTAACAGGAGACCACATTGTGAGCACACTGTACATCACAATAAGCTGTACGGAGAAATCAATTACTGTTCATCTGGGTAAATGGTTTTGGGCCGGATGATCGATAGGATGGAATGAAAGAACATCGTTGTATTTCAAAAAAATGACACAAAGTAGGACGGGTCAGGTATGGAGATAATGGAGAAGCGACTTTTCCATGTTGCCTGACCTGCTGAGTTATTCCAGCACTTTGTGGCTTTTTTTTGTTAACCAGCACCTGCAGTTCCTTATTTCTACATGGTTGTACTCCCACTATACTGAAGACTTGAATGTATGTAATGTGGTGACTTGGCTTAAAATCTCTATTTGCTTCACAGCACAACCAGTCATTTACCTTGTTAATGTGTTGCCTGATTAGGACTCTGACCTTGGCCTTCTGTGATTCTGTACTGAAGTGAACCGAAGCTTGAAGGAAAGACCATTTTGCAATCAGCTCACGATAATCTTCCCGACTCTGTTATGAATTCAGCCCATCAGACCATAACCATGGCTCCTCTCTCACTTCAGGCAGCAGACGTTGGTCAATGGACCCATTGTATTGATTTACTGCTCCATTAGACCTAGCATTAGGACTTTTATTTTCTATTACCAACCACGTTTGTGCTGCATCATCATCTCCTTTGTCATTTCAGTCTGTCAATCTTCCACCCATCCTCAAAGCTTCCCCACAGCTTTTCCATCATTTCAACCAGTTAGCCCCCATTTAACACCTTCTCAACTTCCCTATTCCATCCTTCACTGCACATATGTCACTTACCTTGCAAACCTCTCTCCAGTCATAGACTAAAACACTGTCTTCACAAGTACTGCCAGACCAGGTTTGCCATAGAGTCATAGAGTGATACAGTGTGGATACAGGCCCTTCGGCCCAACATTCCCACACCGGCCAACAATGTCCCAGCTACACTAGTCCAACTTGCCTGTGCTTGGTCCATATCCCTCCAAACCTGTCCTATCCATGTATCTGTCTGACTGTCTCTTAAATGTTGGGCTAGTCCTAGCCTCAACAACCTCCTCCAGCAGCTTGTTCCATACACCCACAACCCTTTATGTGAAAAAGTTACCCTTCAGATTCCTATTAAATCTTTTCCCCTTCACCTTGAACCCATGTCCTCTGGTCCTCGATTCCCCTACTCTGAGCAAGAGGCTCTGTGCACCTACCCGATCTATTCCTCTCATGATTTTGTACGCCTCTATAAGCACCCCTCATCCTCCTGATCTCCATGGAATAGAGACCCAGCCTACTAAACCTCTCCCTGTAGCTCACACCCTCTAGTCTTGGTAAAATCCTCATAAATCTTTTCTGAACCCTTTCAAGCTTGACAATATCTTTCCAATAACATGATGCCCTGAACTGAACACAATATTCTAAATGCAGTCTCACTAACGTCTTATACAACTGCAACATGACCTCTCAACTTCTATACATATGTATTTTTATATTTATTTCCTGTTTGGCACATCTTCTATATTCATCCTTTCTAATAACATCTTCATTGGATTGACATGATTACTACTTTGTCAAAATAATAGACAATATTGTACATTATTACTATTATGCAAGTTGTCTTTGCATTTCAAAGATCTCCACTAAATTCTCAGCCCCAACCATTTGCTCAGGATTATAGAAAAGTTCTTAGATTTTGGACTTTTTGAATCAGAGTTGGAAGAGCAATCAATACTGTCACTTATTTTTCAAACAGAAAATGCTGGAGACACTCAGCAAACCTGGCCGCATCTGTGGGAGGAGGAAGAGGGGGTGGCACGGTGGCACAGCGGTAGAATTGCTGCCTCACAGCACCAGAGACCCAGGTTTGATCCTGACTACGGGTGCTGTCAATACAGAGTTTGTACATTCTCCCTGTGACTGCATAGGTTTTCTCCGGGTGCTCCGGTTCATTCCCACAATCTATAGACGTGCAGGTTATATTCTCAACTCCACCCATTCACCTATCTACAGCCTAGTTGGGAATTTGTCCATAACCTTCGACCACCCTATTCCTTCCCTTCAGATCCTTCTGAAAAGTAAGGTCATCTCAACTGTTAATAGCTTCTTACGTAGCTTACTGTCCACTGTGGTTGAAATGCTTTGTGAGGTTTGTGTGAACATTTTATAATATTACAACTCTTATATTAATACATGTATTGTTATTCTATTTAATTAGAACCTGATTTTATATTTTACCTCTGGCAAAACTGGCTTCGTTATTCATGGCTAAATAACATACTGTTTGGCAGATAAATAATTGCTTTCATATTATATCACTGAAGTCTATTTTTTCCACACAGTAAATTAACCTACTTTCAATCTAGTCTGTGGTAGACAAAAATGTTGGAGAAACTCAGCGGATGAGGCAGCATCTATGGAGCGAAGGAACAGGTGACGTTTCAGGTCGAGACCCTTCTTTAGACATCTGCAGTTCTTTCTTAAACATTTAATCTAGTCTGTGATCATTTCAAAGAAAGGTAATAATTTAACTCAATGTACTACTTGTGGAAATCTGCAGATATATTATTCTCTATCCTTTAATTCACATGCTTGGTGCTCCAAATATCCAATTGTTCTTCACCTTCCTATAACAAGGGGCTTATAAACCCATTAAAATGGAAGCATGAAGCAATGGGTGAGATCTGATGAGATGAAAGACTTGTTCCTCCGTTCATCATTCTCTATAGAGTTAAAATGCAACTGTTCTCATCAGGAGAAATTAAGCACATCCATGGATTTATAATATGGAAGAGTACAGCAGAGGAACAGGCCCTTTGGTCCACGATGTTTATGGCGAACATGATGCTCAGTTAAACGGATCTCATCTGACTATACATGATCCATCTGGATAATTGAATTAAATATCAAATATCAAATAAATACAGATAATGCAGGAAATACTCAGCAGGAAACACAATATTTTGTGTAGGCAGAAAAATAATTAACGCTTCAGGTAATTCCTTTGACTCGTCCCATTTCCTCCAAATCCAAGGTGCAGCTACGGGCATGCGCATGGGCCCCAGCTATGCCTGCCTCTTTGTAGGGTACGTCGAACAATCCTTGTTCGAGGCGTACCGTGGCCCTATCCCCGAACTCTACCTCCGCTACATTGATGACTGCATTGGTGCCACCTCCTGCACCCATGCAGAACTCACTGACTTCATCCATTTCACCACTAACATCCATCCGGCACTCAAATTCACCTGGACCATTTCCGACATCTCCCTTCCGTTTCTAGACCTCACTATCTCCATCGCAGGTAACAGACTACTGACCAACATCTACTACAAATCCACTGACTCCCATGGCTATCTGGACTACACTTCTTCCCACCCTGCTTCCTGTAAGGACTTTATCCCCTACTCCCAATTCCTCCGTCTACGCCGCATCTGCATCCAGGATGAGGTGTTCCAAACCAGGCATCAGAGATGTCCTCATTCTTCAGGGAACGGGGGTTCCTCTCTTCGACTATAGATGAGGCTCTCACCAGGGTCTCCTCTATATCCTGTAACTCTACTCTAGCTCCCCATGCCCGCCACTCGTAACAAGGATAGAGTCCCCCTTGTCCTCACCTTCCACCCTACCAGCCGTCACATACAACAGATAATCCTCCTACATTTTTGCCACCTCCAACGGGATCCCACCACTGGCCACATCTTCCCATCTCCTCCCCTTTCGACTTTCCGCAGAGATCGCTCCCTCCGTAACTCCTTGGTCAATTCGTCCCTTCCCACCTTAACCGCCCCCTCCCCTGGTACTTTCCCTTGCAACCGCAGGAAATGCTACACTTGTCACTTTACATCCCCCCTCGACTCCATCCAAGGACCCAAGCTGTCTTTCCAGGTGAGGCAGAGGTTCACCTGCACTTCCTGCAATCTCATCTACTGCATTCGCTTTGGAGGCTTCAGCCGTGGGCCCTGTGGAAGGTAACGTCGGGAGCTGACCTGGTTGGTGACCGACTCCGAACTCCAGCAACAGCAGCTTCATCCACCCCGAATCGCGGGGCCTTTCATCGCCCGGCGGGGGCTTCAACATCGATCTCCTCGCAGCAATTTGACCGCCGGGCGATGAGAAGCCCCGCGAACGGGCCGATTCAAGCTCCGCTCTATGATCTTTGCTCCACCAGGACATCTCCCTCCTCCAATCACCGCGCTCTATCCTCAGTCCCACCCCTCTACTTCCGCCTCTGACCGACACCTCCCTCCTCCCGTCATGTCCCGTCCCCCCCATTGCCTGCTGATTGACGTCTTTCTCATCCAATCGGCGCCCTTGATCATCAGTCCCACCCCCACTGTCTCGCGGAAAGCGGAGATTTTTAATCGATTTTTTTTTCACCAAGTTTTGAAATCCGGATTACAAAACATGGGGTGATTGTCCCCCACATCTGAATACATGGGGGGGACGTGCCCCCTTCCCACCCCCCCCCCCGGATCTCCACCCAGGTTCCTACTCAATATCTTTTACTCAATTAAATTGTATTAATGATAAATCCTCTGTTTTCTACTCAAAGAATGGACATTAATTAGAAAGCTGATGCTTTGTCATCCTGGATAAGGCTTGCTGAATGGAACTTAGCCTTTCAATAGTCACTATTTACACGTGGTTACAACCCAAGTATATGAATATCGAATTCTCCAATTTCAGGTAATAACTCACAACAACCCCCATCTCCATCCCTTGGTCCACATTTCTCCCACCACACTAGTTCCTCTATACCTTTCCTCTCCTCTGTATGCTAATTTCCCATCCTGAGTCTCATTTATCTGTTTTATTCCTTTCTTTCCGCTCCCCTTTCTCCCACATCCCTCCCTCTGGCTTTACGTTTCACGCCTCCTCTCCTTACCTGACACAATTTGGTCTCCTTTTTCACCTCTAGCTTTTGTTAATTTCTCCACTCTGCCAATCATCTCCCTCACCTGTATCGACCTATTACTTAAGGACACAAAGTGCCGGAGTAACTCAGTGGGTCAGACAGCATCTCTGGAGAACATGGATAGATGATGTTTCAGGTTGAGACCTTTCTTCAGCCTTATCTGAATCCGATCTATCCCTTGTCAAATTTTGCCCCACTTTCACCTACCTTTCCCAGCTTTCACCCCTCCCCCCTCCCCCCTCCCCCCTCCCCCCTCCCCCCTCCCCCCTCCCTTTTCCATCAGTCCAAAGAAAAGGCCCGACCTAAAACGCCATCTGTCCATTCCCTCCACAGATGCTGCCTGGCCTGCAGAGTTTTTCCTGCATTTTGTTTATTGATGCAATAGCTTACCTTAACGCACACCCGTGAAAACATTTTGTATTATTTCATTGATTAGATATGCATACATGGCTTCAGAACACATATGCAAGTTAATGAACCAGCTCAATGCCTAGTTGGGGACTGAGTGTTTATACATTATTTACAGGAAGGATTTAGAGGCAAATTCTCTGCTGCCTTTCACCAGATCATGGCACGATAACCAGAGCATTTGTTGGTTCCATCCAGTTGAATTATCTTTGTTTGAATTTTATATAAATTAGCTTTGTCCACACAGATGTCATGCTGGGCTCTACCTACCCCAAATATCTTTAGAACTCTTTATTAAACTATTATTGTTGATTCCTAACTCAGGTACTGAGAGTAGAGTTAAAACCAAGGGACTCAGCATAGCTTTCCCATAACATCCTTGTGACTGTCTGACTCTTTTTCTCTTGGCGCATTGAAAGTCACAATCATATGTCATTTGAAATAGATAGCCTATCAGAATCAGATTGCATTGAATTCTGGACAAGAATTAAGAGTCTACACTTACTATGTTGTCCCTTGGCACATTGGATCAGTAATATGTAGTGGGACTGCATTGCACTTAGTGTTCTAATGGCTTTGATTTGATTTAATATTATTAGCTTAATCGTGTTTCTGCATTAAATTTGCTTGATTTAATCATGATATACATGGCTGTTCCCTTCCTCCATCTCAGTTGGAATAATTTAATTGCCATCTAAATTTAGAACACAGAACAACACAGCACAGGAACAGGCCCTTCGGCCCACAATGTTTGTCGAGGTAAAATAATCTCTTTAGCGTGCACGTTATCCATATCTCCCCATTCCCTGCACATCCATCCATTTGCCTATCTAAAAGCCTCTTACATGCCATTATCATATCTACTTCCAACACCACCCCTGGCAGCAAGTTCTAACGCCACCTATCCATTTTCTCCACAGATGCTGCCTGATCCACTGAGTTACTCCAGCACTTTGTGTCTTTTTTTTTTTGTAAAGCAGCACCTGCAGTTTCTTGTTTCTGCATCCCAACTTTATTTTGGTTGGCTGCGGTGTGCAGAGATTCTCTAAGCAATTCAATCATGTGGAGTAGATTTTGGTTCAACCACTTACACCAATGAAGACTAATACTTGAGTGGTAGTTCTGAAATTGATCAGTACTTAGCAATTGATTAAGTTGTCTCTGGTCACGCATGCATGTGTGCGTATGCACATATGTGTCCATGTGTGCACATTCTGGGGAAGTTGGAAGTGGTGAGAATGTGCTAAAAAAAGGATTACATAGTAACATAGAGAATAGATGCAGTGAGCCATTCGGCCCTTCGAGCCAGTACTGCCATTCAATATGATCATGGCTGTTCATCCACAATCAGTACCCCATTCCTGCTTTCTCCCCATATCCCTTGATTCTGTTAACCTTAAGAGCTATATCTAACGCTCCCTTGAGTACAGCAGATAGCAGATTGATCTGCTTGGCTAGTTTTACACACATGAATGGGATGGAGCATTTTAAACTGTTATCAAAAACTATGAGGAGTTTACCCTTTTAGGTTATTCATAGTGTGGGATTTTAGGATTTAAAAAAAACATGTTTTATGATATCATCTAAATAAACATTATTTCAGTTTCTAAACCATTAATTGACTTAAAGCTGGGTGTTTTTTTATTCTGAATCCCTGAAGCATTCTTCCAAAGGCATTGACAGGATTTATATGCAACAGGACCTTACTGCCAATGAATGAGTCACCTTCAACCTGCAAGATGCCCTTGGAAGATTCGCACAGAATAGCTGCAATCATTTTAGTACTTCTTGGGAAAGTGAGGTGATTTATCAGTCGCTGCATATTTGTACGATGACTTTATACATTCATGGGTATTTGGCAAAAATCTTCAGCCTTGTTTCATCTCCCTTAATCTTTAAAAGCTTATGCAGTATCTATTGCTTGGCTTCACCTTCGTGCCCCTTATCTAATCTTTCACCAGAACATTGAGTACAGTGTTTATTTACGGGGTCAATTTGTTGCATTAACATCAGTGCTTATTGTACATTCTCCAACCATAACCCAGAATGTGTGTGTGCAAATTTCAGCATTATTAGTTTTCAGTTGAAACTTCAGGCCAAATTAGCATTACCACTGATGCATTAACCTAAGTAATGCAGCATCATTTTTCTTGATTTATACGCTGCCTACAGCTACTTGTGAATACATGATCAAGGAAGCTTTGAACAATATGCCAACTGTAATGGTGATCAACTGTGTATGCTTCTGCAATTTGAGTGGAAACAATGGCATGAAAGAAACAATGCTCCCAGCTACAATTAATTGGGCAATAATTGCCTCCCCCCCCCCCCCCCCCCCTTTAATCATTGGCTGGTATCCAGTGGTTAAGCCCGTTTAGTAATTATTTGGAGAATCTCTCCACACCTCAACCAATGAAATAAAATTCAGACAGACTTGGAGTAGAGCAACATTCATTTCAGTAGAGACAAGGAACTGCATGTGTTGGCCTACAAGAAAAGGGAAAAAATGCTGGAGTAACTCAACGGGTCAGGCAGTATCTCTGGAGAATATGGATGGGTGATGATTCCGGTTGCAACCCTGTGCTTTCTTGAGCTCCATTATGAATTCACAGGCGCTGGCAATAATCACTCAGCAGAGTAGGCAGCATCTCTGGAGACAAGGAATGGACGACGTTTTGGGTCGAGACCCTTCTTCAGACAGAGTCCATTTTCAGAGCGTGTTTGCAGTCCTACTGCAGATGCCCCCTCTAACATGCTTAATCCCATCCAATCACACGTCCATACCTTTATGCAGGGTTTAAGGTGTATAAATTTGAAAAATACAAATTTCCAGCGCAAGAAACCTCGGTTCGATTCTGGTGCTGTCTATATGGAGTTTGCATGTTTTCCCTGTGACCGAATGGATTTTCTCCAGGTGCACCGGTTTTCTCCCACATTTGCAAGATGTGCGGGTTTGTAGGTTAATTGGCTTCAGTAAAAATTGTAAATTGTTCCTAGTATGTAGGATACTGCTAGCGTACGGGGTGATTGCTGGTCGGCATGGACTCGGTGGGTAGAAGGGGCTATTTCCCCGCTGTAGCTCAAAAGTTTAAATGAAAGGGTCAATCTTCATGATCATGGATAAGGATAAAGGTTACCTTCCTGAACAAACCCCTGAAATAATCTGCAAGCTCTGTGTAAACTTGCCCCCTCTTACGTCATAGCTCTAGCCCTCTACTGTTGGACAATTACATCGACAAACAGGTTCTCTATTCCAACACATAATAATTAATACACAATTACAAACTAATACCCCACATGAGGCCTCTGCACAATAACATGGGAAAATTATATAATTACTGCACTGGGTATATATAAAAGGCGCATGGAAAATGCAGACTGCCCATATCACGGGACCCACCTTCCAGCGAAGGCAGACATTGATGCTGAAATACACGAGTGTGCGAATGCAACCTTTAGCAACCTGAGGAGAGTTTTTGAAGATCAAGATTTCAATCATAGAATCATAGTCTTACAGTGTGGAAACATGCCTTTAGGCCCAACTTGCCCAAACTGACAAACGTTCCCCAGCTACACTAGTCCCACCTGCCTGCATTTAGCCCATATCCCTCTCAACCTATCCTATCCATGTACCTGTCTAAATGTTACTTAAACGTTCCAATAGTACCTGCCTCAACTACCTCCTCCGGCAGCTCATTCCATATACCCATCACCTTTTGTAAAAAAGATATCTCTCAGGTTCCTATCCCTGCCATCGTCGTTACCGACGGGCCACCACACAGATGGCACAATGGGCTAAGTGTTCGGCTGGCAACCGGAAGATAGCCGGTTCGAACCCCGCTTGGAGTGCATACTGTCCTTGTGTCCTTGGGCAAGACACTTCACCCACCTTTGCCTGTGTGTGAATGTGTGTGAGTGATTGGTGGTGGTCGGAGGGGCCGTAGGCGCAGATTGGCAGCCATGCTTCCGTCAGTCTGCCCCAGGGCAGCTGTGGCTACAGAAGTAGCTTACCACCACCGAGTGTGACTGAGGAGTGAATGAATAATGCGATGTAAAGCGCCTTGAGTATTAGAAAGGCGCTATATAAATCCCATCCATTATTATTATTATTACATCTGTGCTCCAGGGAATAAAATCCTAGCTTGCCCAACCTCTCCCTATAGCTCAGGCCCTTGAATCCTGGCAACATCCTCAAATCCTAGCACAAATCTCAGAGTCAACCAGGCAGCAGAGATCGCTCCCTTCCTGTATACTTCTGATACTCCAAATGCTTACAGCAGACACCCCAAAGCATAGGAGATGCCCCATCAATGCCTGTCTGCAAAATCCTCCACATGTACTGCCAGGATAAGCAACTTGTCAGAGCTCTCACCCAGGCCAATATCCCCAGCATTAAAGCTGAAATTATATCAAGCAGGCCTCATCATTCTCTTGTCTAAAACCAAATTCCTGAAACAGACACTATTCCAATCTCTTTCCCAGCAACTGATTACCAGGTGGACACGTGACATGATTGAAGATTTTCTTAAACCTTCCTTGAAAAAGTCTTACATTCTCACAATTCAAGATGGTGAACGGATATCTCAGATCAGGCCAATTCACTGGATGAATTTAAAAGAGAGATAGATAGATAGAGCTCTAGGGGCTAGCAGTATCAAGGGATATGGGGAGAAGGCAGGCACGGGTTACTGATTGTGGATGAATGGCGCTACAGGCTTGAATGGCGCTACAGGCTTGAAAGGCCAAAAGGCCTCCTCCTGCAACTAGTTTTTATGTTTCTATGCCATTGAGAATCCCAACTCAAGGCTGTTTAATTGCCATATGTACTGACAACGGAATAATGAAATCCTTACGTGCAGCAACATTATAGCGATTCGACAGAATGTACATAAATGATATATAATAAATTAGAAGCAAGCTCAGTGTAAATGCCAGGAGGCACCCAAATGTCAACAAAAAATATCACTGATAAATATTTTAGGTCCACATTTTGCAGTTAGAGCAAGACAATCGCAGTCCTCACTGCCTTATAAGAAATGTACACCTTTTCTCACTTTGTCATAGAGTCATACAGGCCCATCGCACAACTTCACTACACTGACCAACATGCCCCATCTACATTAGTCCCACCTGTCTGCATTTGGCCCATATCCCTTTAAATCTATCCTATCCATGTATCTGTCTAAATATTTCTTAAATGTTGCAACAGTAGATTGGATCGGTGATCCAGTTGTAGATACAAGGAACTTCAGAGCTGGTTTATGAGGAAAGACGCAAAGTACTTGAGTAACTCAACAGGTCAGGCCGCATCTGTTGAACATGGATAGGTGACGTTTCAGGTCGGGACCCTTCTTCAGACTGATTGTAGGAGGAGTGAAGGAAAGCTGGAAGAGATGAGATGCAGGACAAGGTACGCCAGGTAATAGGTGAAAATAGGCACATCTGGATGAGTACCTGCCTCAACTACCTCCTCCAGCAGCTCGTCCCATACACCCACCACCTTTTGTTGGAAAAGTTACCCCTCAGGTTCCTCTTAAGACATCAGTTCTCAAGAATATATGATCTTACAAATTCATCAGCACTTATTAAAGTATTTGAATGAATTGCTGTGGAACTGATTGTGGCCTTTGGCCTGGCACCAGGAAGCATTGTGACAAAATTGTGACATTTTCTTTTACTGAACTGACAATAGGATCACCAAGTCAGGTCTTGCAGAATCCCTGGAGAACATGGATAGTTTCATGTCGGGACCCTTCTTCAGATTCTATGCCTGTTTTCACCTATTACCTGCCATACCTTGTCCTGCCTCTCATCTCTTCCAGCTTGCCTTCACTCCTCCTACAATCTGAAGAAGAGTCCAGACCTGAAACGTCACCTAACCATGTTCAGCAGATGCTGCCTGACCCGCTGAGTTACTCCAGCATGTTGTGTCTTTCCTTATAAACCAGCATCTGAAGTTCCTTGTTTCCTGAACTGGATTACCAATTCCAATCTAATTTCAATTGTGTTAGATTTGTACTTTTGTTCTCCTTCTCATTGTGTGTGATGAATTAAAAAATCAAATCAAACAACATTTCAATGCAGCTTCATGTGGAGATGCTTTGTATTTTTCATGCAGATATTACTGATTTTTGCAGAGTACACTGGAGAAAACTACACATTAGCGTCACCCATATGGGAGTAGAAAATCATCTACAGTAACATGTGGATTTGTTCAATTAACTATATGTGTGCCCTTCATATTTTGCTCCAGGATTTCTTCTTCACAATGTTGAGCGCAGATAGTCTCAGCAATATTCTCACTGCAAACTCTGCACCTAAATGTGCTAGACTTTAGACTTTAGAGATACAGTGTGGAAACAGGCCCTTCGGCCCACTGAGTTTGCATCGACCAGCGATCACCCCATAAATGAACCTACACACACTCGGACAAATTTTACAACTTACCGGCCAATTAACCTACAAACCTGTACGTCCTCGGAATGTGGGAGGAAACCGGAGCACCCCGAGGAAGCCCACGCGGCCAAAGTGTGAACGTACAAACTCCGTACGGACAGCACCCGTAGTCAGGATTGAACCCGGTCTCTGGCGCTGTCAAGCAGCAACTACTGTGCCACCCCAATGGTGAGAGAGCAAAGGTTAAGGTGAGAGAGCAAAGGTTAAGGTGCGAGAGCAATGGTTAAATAGGAACCTGAGAGGTAACTATGTCCACACAGTACGAGGTAAATAAATGGAATCAAGAGCCAGAGGAAGTAGTTGAAGCACGTACAATAACAACATTTAACAAACATTTGGACGGGTACATAGATAGGAAAGGTTTAGAGCAATATGGACTAATCACTGGTAAATGGAACTAGCTTAGATGGGCACCATAGAGTAATTGAATCACACAGCATGGAAACAGAGTCTTCGGCCCAACTTGCCCATACTGACCAAGATGCCCCATCTACACTAGTTCCACCTGCCTGCATTTGGCCGATTTCCCTCGAAATTCCTATCCTTCCCTATCTTGTTCGGTATTAATAAGTTGGGCTGAAGATCCTGTTTCCGTGCTCTAAGACTCTATGATACTTCAGTCTAAAGATGTAATTTGTAAATTACATGTTTAAAACAAAAATATGGACACAACCTCCATTTCTACACAAAGCTGGCAGATTTTACAAAGGGAAAATTTCAAATCCTGCAAATTTTAATATTGACATATATAAATACACATTATCTCCACTGTAAAGAACTTGTGTATTTATATTTTATTTATATTAGTTCTTTAGTACATTACAGAAAAGAGGCAAGGAATTTTGATAGTGTGCAAAAGATACAATGCTAACAAAATTAAAGTTAGATTAGCGTAGGAAGGAACTGCAGGTGCTTGTTTACACGGAAGATAGACACAAAATGTTGGAGTAACTCAACGGGTCAGGCAGCATCTCTGGAGAAAAGGAATAGGTGATATTTTGGGTTGAGACCCTTCTTTTGCCAATTCAGCACTAAAACACAGTTACATAGTCAGAAATGCTAAATTTAGATGCAACATAAAATCACAGTCCTTCCTATCGGTCCTTGCAGTTGAGATGAATATTTAAAATTCCAAGGTTTCTTTAAAGGAGTTTACCAGACATTTTCCTGACTAAAATCTCTCCCTGAAACATCACCGCTAAAACCAAATTATCTGTCTTTATCTCAGTATAGTGGGACATTAGTTCCAAATAAAGGCTAACACTTTTATGACACAAATCACTGATTGAAAAATAATTCACTGGTAGTTACTGTTATTATGCCAAAACGTTTCTTGTTAACTTTGTTTCACCGCACTTTAACCCAAGATTCTGTGGCACAAATTTCAGCAATAAAATTGCGTGCAAATCCTACCTTGTAAAAGCAGCGCGGCAGTGGGTGACAGAACTGGGGCTACAGCCTTCCCTGTGCTTCTGCAAGCCTCTTGCTGTCCTTTATTAAAATAACTCATGAGAACGTCACGGGTTTCAGCACTCCAAACGTGTCTCCAGAGAACACAATGAAGTGCGGAAAGTAGGCATGGGTGCTATTTTAACAGGTGCAAAAATTAAACGGCCAAACAGTAAATCATAAAAAGCACAGTCAGACTGAAATAGGTACAATGTTAGAAAAAAAAGCATTTTGTTGAGTGCAGCTGAGATCATTTCACGTTGTTATTAGAGCAAATAAAAATGATGTAAAGGGACAATGTTCAACTTTATAGAAAGAAACTTAGATTGGGATGGTTGCAAAACTGAGAGACATAGGAAGTCCTGTTTACCAGCTGCTATAAGGTTATATAATGCGCATAAATAACTGCACTTTTTTATTTTTTAATTAATTGTATTTTAACTTGTATTTTAACTTGTATTTTAACTTGTTAAGTATGGAAGACATTTGAGGAAATGTGTGGTGTTATGTCTGTCTTGAAGCTGTCGTGGCACTGTAATTTCCTGTAAAGGATTATTAAAGGTATAATCTAATCTAATTACCAATCGACATGAATTCAAGAACAGGAAGATTTCGGATTTGGGTTTATCATTATTGTCACGTGTATCGAGGTACAGTGAAAAGCTTTGTTTTATATGTTTTCCAATCAGATCAGATATACCATATGTAAATACAATCAAGTCAAACTCAAGTACAATAGATCGAGCAAAGGGGAAGATACAGAGTGCAGAATATAGTTCTCATTATTGTAGCGCACTGGTTCCAGGACCAAGTCCATTGTTCACAATGGGGTAGAGGTGAATCGGACAGTACCCTAGCTTATGGAAGGGGCATTCAGAAGCCTGATAACCGAGGGGAAGAAGATGTTATTGAGTCTGGTAGTGCATGCTTTCAAGTTCTGTACCTTCTGCCCGATGGGAACAAGGAGCAGAATGAATAACCGGGATGAGAAAGGTCTTTGATTATGTTGGTTGCTTTTCCAAGGCAGCCTGAAATGTAGATGGAGTCAATGGTGGAGCACATAAAATAGCCTTGGTGCCCATGGGAATAGGAAGAAATTGGCCATGGTTACTCCAGAGTGAGACCACGTGGAAATTGAAGCAGCAGCACCGCATGCTTAACTAACAACACAACAGCATGAAGATTCAATTCATCAATTTCAAGTAATATCCCCTCAACTCCCCCTCTTACCCCTACTCACCCCTCACCCCTTGCCCACATATTTCTTCCACTATCACCCACCCCCCAGTCATCCTGCTCCTCTCCCCTCCTTTGTACACTCTCCTCCCATCCTGGAGACCTCCATTTCTCTTTTATCCCCCCCCCCCCTTTTCCCCTTCCATCTGAAACTTTCCATCCATATCCCTCCCACCGGCTTTACATTTCACTCCTACACGGCTCTCTATAGCTGATACACTTTGTGTCCTTCTTCACCTCTAGCCTTTGTCACTTACTCCACCCTTATCCAATCGCCACCCTGCCCCCTTCCCCACCCCTGTATCCACCTATCACTTGCCAGGCTTTGTCCCACCCCACCTTTTTCCCCCCAGCATTCTCCCCTCCTATTTCAATCCACCTGAAGAAGGATCCCAACCCAAAACGTCACCTGTCCATTCCCTCCTCAAACACTGCCTGACCCTCTAAGTTCCTCCAGTAGTTTTTTTTTAACTTGTGAAAAGACATTGTTCTTTTCTGCTTCTTTTCAACTGTTTCATGTCCAACTTTTTTTCCCATTTAAATCATTGTAACTGCTTGAACGTGGGCGTGAAGTGAGTTGGTGGAGGTGGTGAGGCGGCAACACGCTGTCAGGAAGTCTTGCAAGAACACTATTTTAGCATCCCTGACACCTTCACAAATTCCTACACCAGGTCTGGTGTGCTTTTGTGACAGAAAGGAATCTGGACACTTATTCTTCTTTTAAACCAACAGACTTTTTTTGTTGTATAACTAACCTAAACTAATCAAATGAGAATGCATATTCAAGTTATTCCTGCTTTTGTTTATTCCAAAGAAATGCAGATGCTGGTTTACAAAAAAAACCACAAAGTGCTGCAGTAACTCAGCAGGTCAGGCAGAATCTTAGTTTAGTTGAGTTCAGTGAAGAGATACAGCATGGGAACCAGGCCCTTCGGCCCATCGAGTCCATGCCGAACATCGATCACCCATTCACACTAGTTCTTTGTTATTCCACTTTTGCACCCTGCACACTGGGGACAATTTTACATAAGCCAATTAACCTACAAACCTGCACGTCTTTGGAATGTGGAAGGAAACCGGAGCCGATGCCAAGACCACCCAGCCAAGTGCCTGCACATAACCCATATGCCTCCATTCCCTCCATATCCATGTGCCTATCCAAAAGTCTCTTAAATGCCACTAACATATCTGAATCAACCACCACCCCCGGCAGACCATACCAGGTACTCACCACCCTCTGTGTAAAAAACTGGCCCTGCAATCTCCTTTGGTCTTTGCCCCTCTCACCTTAAAGCTGTGCTCTCGAGTATTTATTATTTCTATCCTGAGAAAAAGATTCTGACTGTCTACCCTATCAATGCCTCTCACAATTTTATATATTTCTATCAGGTCTCTTTGCATCCTCTGGTGCTCCACCTAAAAACAGCGTTGGTCTTCCCCAAACACACTAGGTGGGTATTTAAGGGGCCTGTCCCACGGGCGTAATTTGCACGTAATTTACGCTACATCATTTACGCATCACGATGCACGACGCGTGCGTCGTGTCGCGCACATAATGCACGCATGGTGTGCATTACACGCGCGTGGTGACGTAGGCAGTGACGCATGGTCGCGCGATGCGCCCCTTGATTTCGGGATGTACAAAATCTTCGCGCGCCATCTGCGTGACGCGCAAATGACGCCCAAGTGGGACAGGCCCTTAACAACTCATCATTTAGGTTAACTTCTGGAATGAACAAATGGCCCAACTCAATTTTTGTTTTGATACTCGGTATCCCAGATATCGGAAGCCTGTAGCCTAAATGTCTGTAAAAGCCACGAAAGGATATAATATCCAAACTACTAAAACTAGGGAGCAGGTGGTTCAACAAATTCATAAGTATTTTATTCCGGTTTCTTAATCAGACTATGTGGATGATATAATAAACTCCACTGAATCCTGTCCCTTTAGAAAATTGAGGTTCAGCAACATTACCCCAGTTTTTAGTTTAGTTTAGTATAATTTAGAAATACAGGGTGGAAACAGACTCCAGTACACACAGAGCAGCGATCCCTGAACACCTGCACTATCCCACACACACTAGGAATAATTTTACAATGTTACCAAGCCAATTAGCCTACAAACCTGTATGTCTTTGGAGTGTGGGAGGAATCCGGAGCTCCCGGAGAAAACCCACGTGGTCACTAGGAGAATGTACAAACTCTGTACAGACAGCAGCCGTGGTCAGGATCAAAACTGGATCTCTGGCGCTGTAAGGCAGCAGCTCTACTGCTGCACCATCATTGCAAATGCCGGTTGAAGACAAGAAATGTGTGTCAGGTTGGACAACAGTCGACAATATTGGTGAAGAGGTAATTCAGGGGAACAATAGTGCATACTTGTGAAATACGCTATGCACAAATGAGACCATGCGCTTCAACTCTCGAAACAATGGATCGTAAGTTTACTTTGAATAAAATGAGTGGTAAACCTGACACTACGATAATTAATGCTGACTAAGCAGAACCCCCCCCCCCCCCCCCCCACCTATGACCTTTCTAAATTGTATCAAGAGAATCTGACCATAGACAGCTTCAGCTGTTCAAACAGTGCCTTCCTTAGTTTAGGACTGTATATATGGAAAATATTTTTTCAAAAGCAATCTGTACTTAGAAAGATACACTTCATCAAAAGGTATTAAGTGAAGGCTTAGTTTAACTTTAGCCACAGATAATGAGAACTCTAGGATGCTCTTTCTGTACAGATGAGAACCATGTGGTATTATCTGAGCCAAACTAATAAGCAAGAGAAATAATTATAGTTGTGAGATAAGTGCAGTGAATAAGAGGTGAAAGGATAATCACAGATTTATCTGTACTCTGGTGAATTAAAAGCTTTCAGTTGAAAAATAGGTAAGACATCTCTGGCTGGCATTTGGAAGTTGTATTATAGTATTTCCCAGCTACTCATGTCAGTAAAAATCAATGATGACTTTTAGTCTTTAGGAAGGTTCAGAAATATATGTGCTTCAACTAAGTGGGAAAAAGTGGGGATGCACATCACATTAATTCTTGAAGAAGAAATATAATTTTTGTTAAAATATAGATCACAGTGCTCCCTCAGTACCACCCCTCCCACATTGTGGCGCTCACCATTACAACCATCAAATTACCAGCACAATCCTCTGTGAAATAATTACATTAAGAGTCTGACTAGATGCAAACGCTTGAGTTTACTGTGTTTGTATATGTATTTGTGCACGGTGCAATCGAACTGTGGTGAGATCTTTTCTCCTGGGAGAAGGAATCAGTCTTCTCAGCTGCTTTTCCATTCTGATACAATATTGCTGTTCAGCAGAACCAAACTAACATGATTGCAAAATACACTTTCCTTGGTCTTTCTTTTCCCCATCAGGATCTCAGTGACAGTAAAATCAACACTTTTGCACTATCACGTTTAAACATTCTATATGTTTATGGATTTGTTTGAGATTCATTATCCCTGTGACCATGTGGGTTTGCGAGGGATAGAAGAGCACATCATCTCTCTAGCTGAGTGGCCGTAACGTTAAATGCACAGCGGTGCAGCTGGTACAGCTGCTGCCTCACAGCGCCTGACCTTGAGTGCTGTCTGTGTGTGGAGTTTGCACGTTCTCCCTGTGACCACATGTATTTCCTCCGTGTGATCCAGTTTCTTGCCACATCCCAAAAATGTGCGGGCTTGTTGGGTAATTGGCCTTCTGTAGTTTGTCTCTAATGCGTAGGGAGTGGGTGAGAAAGTGGGATAACATAGAACGAGTGTGAACAAATGGTCAATGGTTGGCATGGACTCGGTGGGCTGGAGGGCCTGTTTCCATGCTGTATCTTGCAATTATACAAATCTGCACAAGACATATATATATATATATATATATATATACTTAGAATCTTTAATGTGACATCATAGGCAAAACATATTGAACACTCTCGGGATGCTACGCGGAGCCGAAAACAGGGATTAATTCATTCTACAGATGTGTAGTATTGTTCTGAAGTATCATCTGGTATGTAAGCACTGTGCAACAACTACCAGTGACGTGCAGATTTGTTGGTTAATTGGCTTTGGTAAAAAATGTAAATTGTCGCTAGTGTAATGTAAAAATGAAAACTGTCCATAGGAGAGCATTTGTGTACAGGGGGATCGCTGGTCAGCGATAACCCCCATATACTATCACTATGCCACACCCTGGGGACCCTACAAACCTGTACCTCTTTGGAGTGTGGAAGGAAACTGTAGTCAGGATAAAACCTGAGTCTCTGGCGCTATGAGGCAGCAACTCAACCGCTGCGTCACCATGCCATTTAGTTATTCTTTAGTTATCCTTTCTTCTGTCAGTCTAAAATACTTTTAAAACTTTAGCTCAGAATCACTGAATCACAAATTCTTGATTCATTTCCTTGCTGAACTCAAGGTGTGTTTAACAGTTCTCAGCTCTTTTCCCTGTGAATAAATGATCCCGGCACATTTCTGTGTCCCTTATGGTAATCTACATCATTTGCTCCTTCTTGGCAACAGGAGTGTCATAATTTGCAGTGTGGCATCTTATAATAAACAGGTGTGTTTCATTCTTTATTGCCAGTTGTCAAAGTGCAGGCTGCGTTTCATAGGAAAAAAGCAACAAAGTGCTGGAGTAACTCAGTAGGTCAGGCAGCATCTCGGGAGAATATGGAGAGGTGACATTTCGGATCGGGACTCTTCTTCAGACTGTGTTTCCTAGCCTGTTTGGCCCCAAGAATACCACGGAAACTTTTTGTAGGTCACTTTCGATGCTTCCCGCTGAATTCCCTTCTTTCCTTGAAATGTATTTATGAAGCCCTTGAATTTCTATGCAAATTGCACAGGATATATGTGGTCACAGGTACATCTGGTCAATGTTTATATGCCATGTATCCAAATAAACTTCATAACCTGTAATGCAAGAACTTAACTAATAAACTTTGGACTGCACCGATTTCTGCTCCTCAATATAATCATCTAAGCAAATGTGATGGGGCACAGAAAACTGGCTGTCAGGCAAAGCCAAATACCAAATGTAAGTATAATATTCAAGGCTAGGATTGGAATATAAGGGACTCAGACATCAAGAGAGAATTAAGCCGATTGAGTTTCTTCTAAAAGAAGACACTAAGTGCTGGAGTAATTCTGCAGGCCAGGCAGCATCTCTGGAGAATAAGGATAGGTGATGTTTCGGGTCGGGACCCTTCCTCTGACAACATGGATAGGTGAGTCTGAAGAAGGGTCTCAGTCCAAATTGTCATCTATCCATGTTCTCCAGGGATGCTGCCTGTCCTGCTGAGTTACTCTAACACCTTGTATCTTTCTTTGGTAAACCAGAACCTGCAGTTCTTTGTGTCTACTTGAGTTTCTCGCTCTTTGACTCAGACTAAACATTCATCTCAATGCACTTCACAATGCTAAATTGCACCAAAATGATGCAAAACTCAGTTTCTGTAAAGTGGGGAACCAGAGGGAGGAGGGGGTGAAGGAGAGTGAGACAATTCTATAATTCTCAGTTTGATGTCTTCACTCCTCCAAATAAATTCCTACATAAAACTCCAAAATACCATCTACCCCACCTCCAAACTAGAATTGACAAAGTTTAACATGCCTGCTGATCAAACATTAACTTGGTGTCACTGGACTCTGACTGTGACTGTTACATATGCTGTCATCAGATCAATTGGCGGCACAGTGGTGCAGTTGTAGCATTGCTGCCTTATAGTGCCAAAGGCTCGGGTTCGATCCTGACTACGGGTGCTGTCTGTATGGAGTTTGTACATTCTCCCTGTGTCTGCATGGGATTTCTCCGACTGCCCCGGTTTCCTCCCACACTCCAAAAGTCATGCAGGTTAATTGGCTTTGGTACCAATTGTTTCAAAAAATGTTCACTAGTATGTAGGATAGTGCTAGTGTATGGGGATCGCTAGTCGACGTGGACTCGGCTGGGCCAAATGGCCTGTTTGCGCTGTATCTTGGTGCGGGCCAGTGGACGACATCGTCGGGAGCTCGGGTTCTGTTTTCCGGAGCTCCCGCAACTACAGCTGCGTCCGCTGGACTGGAGGGCGGCAGCTTCGGCAGCTTCGACCGCCCCGGGCTGCGGAGTTTGAACCGGCCCGTTTGTGGAGCACGGATTCAGCCGCGGGACTGACTTACCATCACCCGGCGGGGTCACAACATCGGAGGCTTGGATTGCCTCAGCGCAGAGGGAGAGCAAGGAGGGAAGAGACAATGACTTTGGGACTTAAACTGTGTTGAGTGTTTGTTATTTATTCTATGTTATGACTGCAGGCTAAACCATTTCGTTGCACTGAAAAGTGCAATGACAATAAATTGAATCAAAATCAAATCAAATCAAAATCAAATCTCTAAAGTAAAACTAAACTAAACCAATATTTCCAAATTTTCTCACTCTGTAATCCCAAAATTTGGGTATATCCTAAAAGTGGCCGATCAAAAAGAGTTGTGCTCATTTATTCGCCATAGAGCAGCAGGTTTTAATTTCTCAACTCTTTCTCCCCCACCCCCCCCCCCCCCCTCCCAGTTCTCAACTTCTTTTGGCTTGTAACAAATTTGCAGGAAAATGAAATGGGAGTCTCCCTCTACTGGCTGCTCTCTGCATTGCAAGTGATCTGACCATGGAGAAACCAGTAGAACCAAGGATGCTGGATTTACTATAAAAACACAAAGTGCTGGAGTAACAGAGCGGGTCAGGCAACATCTCTGGAGAACATGGATAGGTAATGTTTTGGCACGGATCCTTCTTCATGGGTTTGTGGGGTGGAGGGTGGATGTTGGAAGAGGCCAAAGCCTGGCTGGTCTGTGTGGGAATGGGAAGTTAAAATAGTTAAAATGGGTGTTAAAATAGTTAAAAGCAACCAGGAGATCCTGTAGGCCTCAGTGGAAACTATTCTTAAAATCTGAAGTTTGAAGAAGAGTCCCAACCAAAAATGTCATCTGTCCATTCCCTTCAAAGATGCTGCCTGACCCAATGAAATACTCCAGTTTTTCTTAAGATTCCAGCATCTGCAGCCTCTTGTGTCTCTCTGGGTGTAAACTTAACATAATGTGCACTTATGGAATGTTTCACGAACAATTCCCAACCTTTTAAGATGTGATGGGAGTAACACCATTGGACCCTTTAAATTGCAAGATGTACTATTGCATATTATAAGACCACCAGGTGGCGCCAGCAAAGGCCCCCTCGCCAACAGTCTCTCGTCCCTTTCTTCTTTGTTGTTTTTTAATATGTGTTAAATGTATGTTTTAGTGTTCTTTAGCTTGTTTTATGTGAGGGGTTGTGGGGGTGGTGGTTGAGGGAAACTTTTTTAAATCTCTTACCTCGACGGAGATGCAAGTTCTTTCCGTATTGTATGTCCGTCCGCACTGCGGCCTAACATCGAGGAGCTGGCGGCCTCTGCTGGAGATCGATTTCGGGAGCTCCAATCGCGGGAGCCCGCAGGACTTAACGTCGCAGAGCTGCTGATCCCTGGCGGGGATCGACCTTTATGCTCCAACCGCGGGAGCCTGCGGACTTTAACATCGTGGTGCTCACGGTCCCTGGTTAGAGACCGACTACGGGAGCTCCATGCCGCAGGAGCTTTGACCGCCCCAACGCGGGTGCTTCATTGCCCCGACATGATCGATGGCTGCGGGAGCTTCGATCGCCCCCACTGTGGATGGTTTGACTGCCTCGACTGCAGGAGAATACATTGCGGCGCTCACCATTACAACCATCAAATTACCAGCACAATCCTCTGTGAAATAATTACATTAAGAGTCTGACTGTAGATGCGACGGCTTGAGTTTACTGTGTTTGTATATGTATTTGTGCACGGTGCAATCGAACTGTGGTGAGATCTTTTCTCCTGGGAGAAGGAATCAGTCTTCTCAGCTGCTTTTCCATTCTGATACAATATTGCTGTTCAGCAGAACCAAACTAACATGATTGCAAAATACACTTTCCTTGGTCTTTCTTTTTCCCCACCAGGATCTCAGTGACAGTAAAATCAACACTTTTGCACTATCACGTTTAAACATTCTATATGTTTATGGATTTGTTTGAGATTCATTATCCCTGTGACCATGTGGGTTTGCGAGGGATAGAAGAGCACATAATCTCTCTGGCTGAGTGGCCGTAACATTAAATGCACAGCGGTGCAGCTGGTACAGCTGTTGCCTCACAGCGCCTGACCTTGAGTGCTGTCTGTGTGTGGAGTTTGCACGTTCTCCCTGTGACCACATGTATTTCCTCCGTGTGATCCAGTTTCTTGCCACATCCCAAAAATGTGCGGGCTTGTTGGGTAATTGGCCTTCTGTAGTTTGTCTCTAATGCGTAGGGAGTGGGTGAGAAAGTGGGATAACATAGAACGAGTGTGAACAAATGGTCAATGGTTGGCATGGACTCGGTGGGCTGGAGGGCCAGTTTCCATGCTGTATCTTGCAATTATACCAATCTGCACAAGACATATATATATATATATATATATATATATATATATATATATATATATATATATATATATATATATATATACTTAGAATCTTTAATGTGACATCATAGGCAAAACATATTGAACACTCTCGGGATGCTTTGCGGAGCCGAAAACAGGGATTAATTCATTCTACAGATGTGTAGTATTGTTCTGAAGTATCATCTGGTATGTAAGCACTGTGCAACAACTACCAGTGACGTGCAGGTTTGTTGGTTAATTGGCTTTGGTAAAAAATGTAAATTGTCGCTAGTGTAATGTAAAAATGAAAACTGTCCATAGGAGAGCATTTGTGTACAGGGGGATCGCTGGTCAGCGATAACCCCCATATACTATCACTATGCCACACAAACCTGTACCTCTTTGGAGTGTGGAAGGAAACTGTAGTCAGGATAAAACCTGAGTCTCTGGCGCTATGAGGCAGCAACTCAACCGCTGCGTCACCATGCCATTTAGTTATTCTTTAGTTATCCTTTCTTCTGTCAGTCTAAAATACTTTTAAAACTTTAGCTCAGAATCACTGAATCACAAATGTGCTCCCTCAGTACCACCCCTCACACATTGCGGCGCTCACCATTACAACCGTCAAATCACCAGCACAATCCTCTGTGAAATAATTACATTAAGAGTCTGACTAGATGCAAACGCTTGAGTTTACTGTGTTTGTATATGTATTTGTGCACGGTGCAATCGAACTGTGGTGAGATCTTTTCTCCTGGGAGAAGGAATCAGTCTTCTCAGCTGCTTTTCCATTCTGATACAATATTGCTGTTCAGCAGAACCAAACTAACATGATTGCAAAATACACTTTCCTTGGTCTTTCTTTTTCCCCACCAGGATCTCAGTGACAGTAAAATCAACACTTTTGCACTATCACGTTTAAACATTCTATATGTTTATGGATTTGTTTGAGATTCATTATCCCTATGACCATGTGGGTTTGCTAGGGATAGAAGAGCACATCATCTCTCTGGCTGAGTGGCCGTAACATTAAATGCACAGCGGTGCAGCTGGTACAGCTGCTGCCTCACAGCGCCTGACCTTGAGTGCTGTCTGTGTGTGGAGTTTGCATGTTCTCCCTGTGACCACATGTATTTCCTCCGTGTGATCCAGTTTCTTGCCACATCCCAAAACGTGCGGGCTTGTAGGGTAATTGGCCTTCTGTAGTTTCACTGTACCTTAATTGGTACATGTGACAATAAACTGACCTTTGAACCTTTGTTCAGCTGTAACATTGGGAATGTTTGTTGTAGGGCGCAGGGTGTGTTAATATCTCAGCTGGATGAAGTATACATGTCGAGAGGCTCAAGGTTCACATGGAAGGGTTAACACCAGTGTTTAACTAGTACAGACAAGAGTTTGTTGTGAGGATATTAAACATTTAAGACCATTAGAAGCAGGAAAATAATATTTGGCTCCCCACGTCTACTCTGCCAATGAATAAGATCATGGCTGATAGTTAACCGCAAAAAGCCTCTGGATTCCCAAAACATTGGACAATCTATTGAGTAGAAACAAAGAACGGCAGTGGCTGGTTTACACCAAAAATAGCACATAATGCAATCAAAATGTGCAATAACTCAGCGGGTCAGGCAGCATTTCTGGAGAAAGAGGATAGGTGACATTTCAGGTCGGACTGCGACTCTCCGGAGATGCTGCCTGTCCCACTGAGTTACTCCAGCTTATTGTGTCTACCAATCTATTGATCTGTGTCTTGAATTCACTCAGTGGTAGAGCCCCCACAGCCTCCGAGGTATCAGATTCCATACATTCACTACCCTCTAGGTGGGTGTTTCTTCCCAACTGAGGGACAACACTCAACTGATGCAGATTAAGATTAATTTCTTGTGATGTAGAACCTTATTATCCCTCTCTTTCCCAGTGAGTGACCAACTTAGTGCACTCCAGTTAAACAATATATAAAAGGATGGATATTGATTTGTTCAGGAGAAAAATATTATAGAAATGGAAATGACAGATACTATGCAACTTTCATCATTTATAAATAATTTCTCGTGATGTAGTATCTTATAGTTGAACCTGATCTAGATCATTGTATCTGATTTAGGAATGATCTCATGTACGTACATTGAGGGTTATTTCTCAACTTTTGTTTAACCAGGTTCAACAATCTGTCTCTGTTCTCCACGTTGCACATATGGGCCCAGTGAGAGCTCTCTGACTGAATGCAAAAGAGATGGTCGGCATATGGCGAAACATTTCCGTAATCATGCTCAATTAGGTTGCATTCTCACCTTCAGCAAGGTGAGTTGATTTCTTCTTTCTAAAACTCACTGAAGCACTATGGTGGGACGAGGGAGACTGTGAAGTGTTGCCATGGTTACACTCCACAGATTACTTGACCTGACACTTCACTTTCACAGGTTGTTTATAAACTGATAAGCATCTTGCTCTTGCACACCAAACCTTTATTACCAAACATATTTTAGGACAAAGACGTGCAGGTGGGTAAGAAAATAGAATTAGGTGAGAACATTGCAGCAGCTGAAGATAATAATGACCTTATTCTGTTGAGACTGAAGTTGTTTTATTTTATAGTGGATTCCAGAGTGTGATTATCTGCACTTTGGTGTGTGAATGCTGAGGGTGGAATGGGCGTCTGGGTAAAATAGGTCCACTCTGTAGACCTTGGGTGTCACACTGGCCCATGTAATGTGGATTAACATCAGGAACTGTGGCCTGTTGATCTCCCAGCAGAGCGAGATGCCCATTGGGAATGTTGCTGACTGGCCTATTCCAGACTGCAAGAGTACGTGCTGAGGGACGCACTGAAGCTCGGTGCAGCCAGAGGCAAGGCGCTGTGGGGGAGGACCACAGTCCTTCCATTGCTGGACATTGAGGGGCAGAGTCCAGTGGGGACACTCCTCAAACAAGGGAAGGGATATCACCCCAGGGGGGGCACATCAGTGGCTAGGGGGTTTTGCTTAAATTCAGGTGCGAACACTGCTGAGTATGACACTATCCAAAGTATAGACATGAGAATATATGAAGAGTTTTTTTCATGGCTTTTGTTTTGCGTTTATTATGAATATAGTATATTTTTGAAAAACATCTGTGGCATTTTAATAATCAAGTTGCAAAACACAATTTTGAGCATATGAAGGAGGCTGCAGAAAGTGGTGGACACTGCCCAGTCCATTGCAGGTATTGACCTCCCCACCATCAAAATCATCTACATCAGACACCACCTCAATAAGGCAGCTAATTTCTTCAAAGACCCTGGCCATGCTCTCATCTCGCTGCTACCATCGGGAAGAAGGTACAGGAGCCTGAGAACTGTGACGTTCAGGTTCAGGAACAGCTTCCCCTCAACACTGCACAACCTTCCCCACAGCAACTATGACTTGTTTGGACTTCATTTTGATTGCATTATGTACTTCAGTTTTGCACTAGGCCTAGATAGAAAGGATGCGAAGAGTGGATGTGAAGAGTGGATGTGAAGAGTGGATGTTTCCACTAGTGGGAGAGTCTAGGACCAGAGGTCATAGCCTCAGAATTAAGGGACATTCCTTAAGGAAGGAGATGAGAAGGAAATGTCATAAGTTTGAAGTTTGAAGTAACATTGATTTTCCCAAAGTATTTACATATGTTATTTCATTGAAGTTTACAGTAATTAATGTATGGAAGAAAGCTCTATTTTTAAGCAAGGTACCACATTACATTGATGGGGGAGTTTGAAGGAGAGAAGACTACATGGAGCAGGATATCAGGGGAAACACTTTGATCAGCAGCATGTCATTTTAAATGTCCACCTGAACTACTGTGGCAAGTTGATAGGCAAACATTTCATTGAAAGGCTGATATCACTGATTCTACAAAACTCATTAAATATAATTGATGCTATCAAATATGTCAAAGCATGAAATATCACGACTACAAAACTCCTCAAGGAATGAAATATCACCGATACTACAAAACTCCTCAAAGCATTAAATGTATCAAGGCAAGTTGATGGAAACCATAGACTTGGAATTAATTTCTAAAGGTGCAGTGTATAGGTGGAACTGTGTGATTAGCACATGCATCAAGGAAATCAGTAAATCTTGTCTTTGTTATTTTACTTTTTTCATATAAATTCTGAAAGAATGAATTTTACTCCATATCACAAATTTATGGATAGTGATCTGTAAATTCTTCAAAGGCAAATTTTTGAAACTTGAAAGGCTGTAAGTCTATGCAGCCTTTGTGTAATGATACAAAGTGTATGTTATATGCATCATAACACAAAGGCTGAATGAACTATTTATATTTGTTTAAAGATCCTTTTCTACATGGTGGCACAGTGGTGCAACTTGTAGAACTGCTGCCTCACAGTTCCAGATACCTAGGTGGATCCTATGTGGAGTTTGCACGTTCTCCCTATGACCGTGTGGGTTTCTTTCAGATGCTCCGGTTTCACCCCACATCCCAAAGAAGTGTGAATTTGTAGGTTAATTGACTGTCCCCATGTGTAGGGAGTGGATGAGAAAGTGGAATAACACAGAATTAGATGAACGAGTGATCAATGGTCAGCAAGGACAGTGGGCAGAAGGGCCTGTTTCCATGCTGTATCTTTTAATCATTCATTGGCCATTTCTCTCTTGGAGACAGAAGAAATGGCAGTTGCTGGAACTTTGAGCAAAAAAACAAAGCGCTGGAAAGTGTCCACAGATGCTGCCTGACCTGCTGAGTTTCTCCAGG
Source organism: Amblyraja radiata (assembly GCF_010909765.2). NCBI lineage: Eukaryota > Metazoa > Chordata > Chondrichthyes > Rajiformes > Rajidae > Amblyraja > Amblyraja radiata. The sequence goes on along the minus strand of NC_045975.1, from coordinate 23,714,800 downwards.
ACTTTGTTTTTGCCAATGTATCTCTTATCTCATGTACAAACACTCCCCATTACTCCCTTTATGATCCAGTACAAAATTGCCATCGCAAAATCCACCTTAAAACCAACCCAGCATTGAATCTTGGCAGCACGGTGACACAGCGGTAGAGTTGCTGCCTTAAAGCGAATGCAGCGCCGGGAACCCAGGTTCAATCTCGACTACGGGTGCTGTCTGTATGGAGTTTGCACGTTCTCCCCGTGACCTGCGTGGGTTTTCTCTGAGAACTTCTGTTTCCTCCCACACTCCAAAGATGTAATATGTGGGGATCGCTGGTCGGCACGAACCCGGTGGGTCGAAGGGCCTGTTTCCGCGCTGTATCTCTAAACTAAATGAGACAACTTTGCCTGCATTTGCCTCTCACTTTATATTTCCTGACATTCAAAAGCAGAAGTGCTCATTTTTACAAACCATTCCCTGTAACAAGACTTTCTGGCATAACAAAAGCACCTGTTAATTAATTAATCATGGTTTATTAAGGATTAACAAGATTTAATTTATTAGCATTTAGCACCCATTGCCTAATGCTTTCTAAAGCTTGAATGAACATGAATAGTCCCTTTCAAACTAAGTTTATGAGATAAGAATCAAGAGTCAAGAGAGTTTTATTGTCATGTGTCCCAGATATGACAATGAAATTCTTACTTGCTGCAGCACAACAGAATATGTAAACATATGTAAACATAATACAATACGGAAGATAAAAGTTCAGTGTGTCTATAGACCATAGACCATATATACACAATAAATAAACAGATATAGTGCAATAGTAATAATAAACTTTTATTGTTCAGAGCTTATTTGATGTCGTGTTTAATAGCCTGATGGCTGTGGGGAAGCGGCTGTTCCTGAACCTGGGTGTTACAGATTTCAGGCCCCTGTACCTTCTTCCCAATGGCAATGGGGAGATGACCAGGATGGTGTGGGTCTTTGATGATGTTGGCAGCCTTTTTGAGGCAGCGACTGCGATAGATCCCTTCGATGGTGGGGAGGTCAGAGCTGGTGATGGACTGGGCAGTGGTCACAACTTTCTGCAGTCTTTTCCGCTCCTGGGCTTTCAAGTTGCCGTACCAGGCCATGATGCAACCAGTCAGCATGCTCTCTACTGTGCACCTGTAGAAGTTCGAGAGAGTCCTCCTTGACATACCAACTCTCCATAATCTTCTCAGGAAGTAGAGGCGCTGATGTGCTTTCTTTATAATTGCATCAGTGTGCTGGGACCAGGAAAGATCTTCGGAAAGGTAGACAAAATTGCTGGAGAAACTCAGCGGGTGCAGCAGCATCTATGGAGCGAAGGAAAGAGGCAACGTTTCGGGCTGAAACCCTTCTTCAGATTCGCAATGTTTCGGGCCAAAACCCTTCTTCAGATCTTCGGAAATATGCACGCCCAGGAATTTGAAGTTCTTGACCCTTTCCACCATATAAATGGGATTGTGGGTCCATATCCTACCCCTTCCAAAGTCCACAGTCAGTTCCTTGGTTTTGCTGGTGTTGAGAGCCAGGTTGTTGTGCTGGCACCATTTGGTCAATCGGTCGATCTCACTTCTATAATCTGATTCATCACCATCTGTGAATCATCCCACAACAGTGGTGTAGTCGGCGAACTTGATGATGGAGTTCGCACTCTCTGAATCCTGCTATCCTCCGGCCTATGGAGGGAAGCTGCTGAGTCGGGCCCCGGTTCATAGGACCCAGCGAACCATGGCCTGGAAGGGGGGAGACTTCCGAGCCGGCCCCTGCTCGTCTCACGAAGACCAGACACCTGAATGATGGAGCCGCTGATGACGACAGATGCAACGGGCGAGGAGCAAGGCCGGTAGGACATGGAAACGGGGTCTGGCCCACCGCGCCATCGAGGCTAACTGCGGCAGGCTCCCCCAAGGTGCAAAGGTGGACGAGCGAGGAGAGGGACGTCAATTCGCGGGTCAAAAATGCAACAAAAAAACCCGAAGTCTGTAGTGCAATCAAAGACACTGTCACTTGTAGTTTATAGTTGCTGAGGTTAGTGTTGGGTCACGTTCAAGACCCTGGGGATTTCTGGGAAGAAGCTGATCTTGAACCTGGAGATCATGGTTCGCAAGCTCCTGAACTTTTCAAAAAATATGCAGTAACTATGTTCCAAGTGTCAGGAAATAGTGACCTTTCCCTTCCAGATGCCCTTCGATGACAGATATTTGTTCAATGATTTAAGGAGACATTTTTATAGTTTCTTTTCTACCAATGAAATACACATTTTTTAAATGGAATTTTTCTTTTCTGTCTCCTATGATGAGAGGGCTGATGAAATATTAACTGTTTCACTTTCCACAGACACTGCCTGACCTTCTGAATATCTCCAGCATTTTTTGTTTTATTGTGATATTTCCAGCATCTGCAGTTTAGAATTTTTTTTGTAAAATTAAAGGGCCTTTTCACGGGGCGAGTTGACGCAAGATGTCACCAGAGTGAAGAGGTCGTGGTCCAGCACGAGTCTCGCACGATATAACGGCAGTAGATAAAGAGTTCCCACGGTACTCGGCATTTATGTTATTCGTGCGAGTGACTTGGCCGTTTCCCGAGCTGTCGCGTTAAATCTTGAATGAACATCGTGAACTACACGTGACACAAATGATGTAACTTTTTTTTTCACACACTATATATATCCTCCCTTGGTTGAATCGGCTCATTTGGAGACATGCCTTTACGAAATAATTTCGAGTACAGGATGTTGGTTTTTTTCATTGACGCGCTGCATGCAGCTGCCCACTATGTGAATCGAGGATGCTTGCTTGAAGGCAGAAGGGAGAGATTAATTAAAAAGAGAATTAAGAGGAAGTCTCACTGGGTGAAGCCCATCTTTCAACGGAGAGCTCAATTTGGACAATATGAGCAACTGCTTAATGTGCTGTGCGAAGAGGATACAAGTGCATTCAAAAACTTTGTCAGAATTTCACCCGAGCTCTTTAATGAGTTAAAGAATAATTTGGGACCTCTGCTGAAGAAGACTGACACTGTAATGAGAAAAGCACTGGAACCAGGGTTGCGCATAGCAATCACCCTCCGCTACTTGGCCTCAGGCGATTCTTATACTGCGACTTTTTTACTTTGCAGCTGCAGGGCAGACAGACAGACTTATAAGAGAAGTTTAAGTTAACTGCAAACACAGCACTTTTACATCAATAGCAATGTATGTTTTTAAATCTTGGATAACATTAAATGGTTCTCCTCTTGATGAACTTATATATCGTTATATAAACTCACATGAGCACTCGGGAAACTCGGCAGCCTTCGTCTCCAGCAGGTTCCTTTTTCTCTCCCTGTTTCTATAATCCTCTCTGGATTTATCGTACAGAATCTCGTTAAATTGGAACCATTGTACAAGTTCCCCCTCTTGTTCCCTGGTGAAGTTATATGACTTTACCTTCTGCCATCTTCCCTTTACGTCTGTAGAGGCTATTCCTACAACGGCTACTGGGGAGGCAATCTGAATTGCACCTTGCTCACCCTCTCCCTGCTCCAAGGAGCCCACAGGCAGTGTTATCTGTGGCATCTCCTGTTGCCTCTCCACCTGTCTCTCTTGCTGCGTCTCCTCCTCATTCTCCTGCATGGCAAAAACATCTCTGACCCGCTTTACCCCCTTCCTTTGAGATTTTCTGGGAGCCATCTCTGCAAGTGTTCCTGTTAAAAAGATTATCCAACAATGACAATTAGGTGGGACGTCCTCGAAGGACACATGGGAACATGTGTCCTTTTGAGACCACCTTTTTTAGTCACCCTCTGTCCCCTCTGTCCAGCTTCCGGGTTTACCGTTCGCAGGAGTTCCCACGCGCTATATCTCTAAAATCTGAAGTTATGTAATGTCTAAAGGAACTGCAGACGCTGGTTAATGCTGGTTAATATGCACAGAAGGACACAAAATGTTGGTGTAACTCAGCAGGTAAGTCAGATCTGGGAAGAAAAGCATAAAAAGCTGGAGTAAGTCAGCGGGTCAGGCATCATCTCTGGAGAAAAAGAATAGGTGACGATTCGAATCGGAGCCCTTCTTCAGACATCCTAATCGGAATTGAGTCTGAAGATGTGTCTCGTCCCGAAACATCAGCCTTTTTTCTCCAGAGATGCTGCTTGACTCGCTGAGTTACTCCAGCTTTTTGTGTCTGTCTTCGGTTTAAACCAGCATGTGCAGTTCACTCCTTACACGGGTCTCTGCACAACATTGATTGGTAGCGTTCCGGACCCCTGGACCCGAGGACTCCGACCTGTATCTCTCAAAGAAGTACATGTGAAAAATATCTCACGGACCATAAAAATGCGTAACCTTTCAGTAAAGTCCCTTTTAAAGTCCCTTTTAAAGATTATAGTTATTTTCTTGAATCTCATTAACATAACTCATGAATAAGTTGATGTCCATATGCGGATGTAAATCTTTATTTTTATTTATTTTTTAAATTCAATCCCACTGAAGATAATTTGTAATCACCTTCTGTCCCCTCTGTCCAGCTTCCGGGTTCACCGTTCGCAGGAGTTCCCACGGTACCCGCAAGAGTTATTACGGATATCGCACGGATATCGCACTGGCCACTACGTTCATATAATGTTGCAATACTCAACCACAAGTGTACAAGTCACTCTTGGAGAAATTCAAATTTTCTTGAATTTTCTCCCGAGTGACCAAGTTACACGATGACCTGCCGTTAGCGCTACGGTGGTCCACGGTGGTCCACGAATGCCGCACTGTTATCGCACGAGGTTCCCACGATGTTGAACTCTGGTTAACTCTTGCGTCAAGTCGCCCCGTGTAAAGGTGCCATTAGACTGAAGGTGACGTGATAACAAGAAACTTTGGGAAGTGAACAGTTGCAGGAAGACTTGAGGATCAGATCAAAATGGTCCATGGACAGAATAATTTACTTAAAGGCAAGTTTAATCTCAACCATTAGTTTACTACTTCTTATATCATGCCATGTAGGGTTGGGATGATTAAATATGAATCTCAGCCACAATGTTTTATCAGATCCTCGTGAACAGAAAGACATTAGTCCAATGACACTTTACAGGGCACTTTATGTCTTTAATGAACCCATTAGTCAGTTTAGATTTAACCACAAAAAAAAATTATGGAGTTCAGAGAGGTAATAAATAATGGAGTGACCGATATGAAAATGATTCTCCCATTCAGCAGAGGGAGAAAATTAGTGAGAGGAGCCATTTTTGTCATGTTAATGTGTTTAAAGTAAATTATGACACATTTGGTGCCATTCGTCTATTACCTAATACACTGTTGATGATGAATTTTCCACTTGACATTTTGAGCTTATTTTATTAATTAAAATAGACACAGATACATAGTAATTTTATACAGCAACATAAATATATCCGGTCTTCCAATATTGCTACATAAGGAAGAACACAGATGAAGGAGCTAAAGATGAATGGAGCTAAGTCTTTGAAGGCCTACGACAAGACCCAGACTTCGGTCTATAACCTGTAGAACTTGCATATCCATATCCCTCTATTCCCTACACTTACATGTGCCTTTCTGGAGGCTTTTACATGGAAGTGCAGGGAGCATAGGGATATAGGGCATGTACAGGCAGATGAGATCATGTTCACCACAAACACTGTGGGCTGAAGGATCCATTCTTGTGCTGTACTGTTCCATGTTCCACATCCTGGGACTAAGATGGTTGGCCTTCAACACCACACGATCTTCCCTTCTGCTAGGTATCACTTTGACTGTTTTCAATTATTTAACTGCATGTGTTTAACTGTTGATTAGTACGGGTGTCAGGGGTTATGGGGAGAAGGCAGGAGAATGGGAAGGATTGAAGGACCAGCAGCAGCCTTAGGCTCGACTGAATCGGGCACCGTTCCAGGAGACTGATCTCGTGGACCGGACTGGACATTGGAAATGGTCACAAAACCTGGCAGCTCTTGCATGTGGTCTCAGTTGGACTATTTCTGTACACTTTGCTAATCGGGAATTGTGCTTAGGTATGGCAATACTGTACTGAACTGTATGCAAAAAAAGAATTTCACTGTGCATTTGTACATGTGGCAATAAAATACCATTGACCAGAAGCGTACTTGGTGCCGTGCTGAGGGGTTGCATGGTGGTGCAGTGGTAGAGTTGCTGCCGCATGCCCCTGTCCCACTTAGGAAACCTGAACGGAAACCTCCGGAGACTTTGCGCCCCAGCCAAGGTTTCCGTGCGGTTCCCGGATGTTGCAGGTAGTTTCCGGAGGTTGCAGGTAGTGGAAGCAGGTAGGGAGACTGACAAAAACCTCCGGGATCCGCACGGAAATCTTGGGTGGGGCGCAAAGTCCTCAGAGGTTTCCGTTCAGGTTTCCTAAGTGGGACAGGGGCATTATACAGCATCAGAGACCCGGGTTTGGCAGCAGGTTATTAGAGGTTACCTAAAATTGGAGAATTAAATGTTATTGAGTGTAGCCTTGTTTAGAGAGAAGTGGGAGGGGGGTTGGAGGCTAGCAGGATTCAGATAGCTTAGGAATAGCATTTGGAATCCCAAAAACCTCTGCATTGTCTCACAATGCTAGACTAGATGCAAAGAGCAGAGAGCAGTTTGGTGTAACAATAAATTAGATGGCACAATAAAAAAGAGTAAGTAGGTATAGAAAGTTGGAAAGGTCATTCAATTTGTTACCAAGAATGATAGATGGGAGATTCTTTAAGTGCTGTGAAGCTTGGAACTGTGGATAAGCAGTAGATTTTGGAATCTAAGTTGAAACGTCACTTAATGATACTTGACAGCATAAAAAAATTAATAAGACTAATAGAATATCGATCATCGTGCCAAAAGAGATGGAGTATAAAGGGTTGTAATTATGTGGCACCTGTACTGAATGCAAAAGAGCAGCAAGAGAAAGGTTTACATGTTCTTGTGCAGGGTTAATAAACTTCCTTGGCCAAATTTGCAATTATGTGATGCATTCACGAGTTTGCAACTGTATACCAAATAAAAGATCAAGACGGCTTTTTTGTTTGACACTGGAAGATTTCTCCTTGGGCCTCATTTAGAGGACTGCAGACTGGAAAATGAATAAATATAATAAAGGATTAGACAATATGTGTAGAAAGGAACTGCAGATGCTGGTTTACACTGAAGATAGACACAAAATGCTGGAGCAACTCAGTGGGTCAGGCAGCATCTCTGGAGTAAAGGAATAGGAGACGTTTCGATCCTTCTTCGGACTGAGAGTCAGAGGAGACGGAAACTAGATGTATGAAAATGTTCAGAACAAATCAGAGCCGGCACCGATGACCAAGGAAAGATGGAGCCTACAATGGTCCATTGTTGGCTGTGGAAGAAGTGATAATGAAGGGATATTTGGATGCAAACAGTGAAACTAGCAGGATGATTAGGGTGGAGGAGGGATGGAGAAAGAGGGAATGCACGCGTTACTTGAAATGAGAGAAATCAAGAGATAATGTTGTTAGAGGTAGAGCTGCTACTCAGTGCAGGTTCCAGATACATCCTGGCTAAATCCCAAACCTATGCTTATGCTATCCCACTTTAAACTGGGTTTCATATTACGGTGCCTCAGTGACCCAGAGAGTGATCAGCTGCATTGGCACTGGTCTCCGTCACGATGCATGCATATGCCCGGGAGCTCGGGTCAAGAAACATTAGCATAGTTGTGTACCATCTACTTGTGTTGCATTTTTAGCAAGTCATGGACTTGGATCTCAAGATTCCTCTGTACATCAATACGGTTAAGGGTCTTGCCATTAACTCTATACTTTTCCCTTACTTTCAATCTCCTTATGTGTTACACCTCACACTTGCTTGGATTACACTCCATCTGCCATTTCTTCGTCCACATCTGGACCTAATCTATATCTTGCTGTATCCTTTGAGTCTTCCTCACCTTCCACAACTCAACCAATTTTAGTGTTGTCTGCAAACATACAAACTAGTTTGCAAGTTGGTTTCCCAGGGAGTTCTACTGCCCAACAGTTCCAGTGACCCAGGTTCATTCCTGATCTCTGCTGCTGTCTGGGAAGAATTGCATAATGCCCCTGTGACCGCATGGGTTTCCGATGGACACTCCAGTTTCCTCCCACATCCTAAACTTTCTGGTTGGAAGGTTAATTGGGTGCTGTAAATGATCCTCTGCATTGTGGTGCTGTAGTGCTGGTGGTTGGCAGACAAACCAGGATGGCATGGTGGCGCAGAGGGTGGCACAATGGCGCAGCGGTAGACATGCTACCTCACAGTGCCAGAGACCCGGATTTGATCCTGGCTATGGGTGCTGTTTGTACGGAGTTTACACGTTTTTCCCTGTGACCACATGCGTTTTCTCTGGGTGCTCCGAGTTCTTCCCACATTCAAAAGATGTACAGTTTTGTAGGTTAATTAGCTTCTGTAAATTGTCCCATGTGTGTTGAGTTGTGTACATTTAGGAAGGCTGTCAAAGGATATGGCGGGCTATAGATTAGTTCCAAATATGGGTGAAGAAATGACAGATGGAGTTTAATCCAAGCAAGTGTGAGGTGTTGCACTTCGGGAGATTGAAAGTATAGAGTTAATGGCAAGACCCTTAACAGTATTGATGTACAAAGGGATTTTGGGATCCAAGTCTATGACTTGCTGAAAATGGCAACAGAAGTAGATGGGTATGCAGCGAATGGAAGGATATGAATCATATGCAGGCAGAGGCTATTAGTTTCTCAGCACAGACATTGTGGGCCGAAGGGCCTGTTCCTGGGATGTATTGTCCCATCTTCTACTCAATGGTACAGATGGTGAATGTTGGCAGGATTTCTGATTGTATTAAAGATTCATGTGAAATGAAATGACATTACATTTTTAATGAGGCTACACTTACTGTGCTCAGTTCCACTGGGCTTTCTATAAAAAGGACATGGAGTCACTGGAGAGATGCAATGAAAGATTTACAAGGATGATACAAGAACAGAAAGATTAGAGCAACCAGAAAGATTGAAATTGGTTGCAAAAGGTTTGAGTTTTTCTCTTTAGTAGGAATAGACTGAATTTATGTTTTTAAAATTCCAAATGGATTGAGCATTTGAGACGCGGCCAGCTTTAGTGTCTTTAATGTCTTTAACTACCGGGGGCGCTGACAGGGGGCGCTGACCTGTGCGCGGCTGCCCAGCCAGCAGCTGTCCGTCTTTTCATCTTTTTTTTATTTTTAGTTAGTTAAAGTGTTTTTGTTTCTGGAGGTCTAGACTTTTTTTATGTGGGGGGTGGGGGGAAGGGGGAAACTACCTTTCAGGGTCCCTACCTGGTCGGAGAGGCAGCTTTTCTCCGGGCTGCAGTTTCGACCCGTCATCGCGGCCTACCAGCGGGCCTGGAGCGGCGTTTCCTGTCGGGGACCGCCCAGAACCACGGCTTCGGCAGCGGCACAGCGCTGGAGCGCTATCGTGGAGCGGGCGATGCCTTGCCTGGGTCGCCATGCTGGAGCTCCGGTGAGCTGAAGACCGCCGGGAACAACATCGCGGAGCTGCGGGACTGTGGAGCGGCCAGCTGCGGGCGGCGGCGCCGAACTGTACACCGGGAGCCTGGGATCTCGCGACGAGATCGCCAGTAGTGGAGCTCCAACCGGCGCGGCCTTGTTGGTTTCGGAAGCCGCGGCCTCCAGTACGGAAGCGGCCGTTCCAGGTGTCCCAAGCCGCTGCGAGGATTCTCCCGACGCCGGAGCACCATCACCCGGCGAGAACGGCCAGGAACATCGGGCCTCCGTAGAGGCAACTGTGGAGGCCTCAATTGGCTCGACTATGGGTGAACTGGGGTTGGGGACTGGACTTTGTGCCTTCCCTCATGGTGGGAGCCATTGTGGGGGGATGTTCTTTATGTTTAAATCTCTTATTAATGTTATGTCTGTATTCTTTCTTTATGTGCTGCATTGGCAAGAAGCATTTCACTACACCTAGGTGTATGTGACCAATAAATAACCTTTGAACCTTTGAACCTTTGAGTTGACCTCAAGTGGGAGTTAAAGTGGCACGTACGAAGAACTTGACAGGGAGCCTTTGAGTGGCTGTGACTCAAAATGTCACATTGAGGACTCTCCATTGCAGACTTGATATTCCAACATATTTTTGTTTGAAACATTTTATGGAGTTCTAAGTTACCACCAGTCTCGGAGCTGTCAAAAGGTCTCAACGAGAAAAATCAATTCTTGACACTGAAGCCCTTTCCCTCAGCTTTGGGGATCATGGGATCCTGGCCTTTACTGTACCTTTTGTCAAGAACAGCAGGACTGAAGTAGGTAGACGTGAAAAATCGAAGGAGGTCACTGACGCAGGTTTGAATAGTTCAATCAAGACACTTACATCAACAGAACTGTCTTACATCTTAGGACAGTGTAATGGTTTTGAAACTGAAATATTGTGGCAACTGCAGCAAGCAAGTTCATTTAATTTTTTAAAAGGTTTGTTCCCAACATTCGCATATTTCCTTGTGACATAGATGGAAGATATTTATCCAATTGAGTCACTGCTGACTACCAGATCAATCCCATTTTCCAACATGTTTCCCCTCTACCTTTTTCTCCCAATTACTTTCACCATCTACGGCAGCACAGTGGCACAGTTTTTGCCTTGCAGGACCAGAAACCGGGGTTCGATCCTGACTACGGGTGCTGTCTGTACGGAGTTTGTATGATCTCCCCGTGACCCGCTTGGCTTTTCTCTGAGTGCTCCGGATTCCTCCCACATTCCAAAGAGGTACAGGTTTGTAGGTTAACTGGCTGCTGGAAATTGTAAATTGTCCCTAGTGTGTAGGATGGTGCTATTGCACGGGGTGACCGTTGGTCGGCACGGACTCTGTCAGCCAAAGGGCCTGTTTCCATGCTGTATTCCAACAGATCCGACTTGGTCTAGTGCATTACAAAATTGGAAATGATGCCTAAGAAATCTTAAAGAAATTGCTTTGCCTCTGTATTCACCGGGAGCGCTAATATGTTGAAGATAACGTTACTGGTGATCAAAACAGATAAAATGTATTAACGATAGAAAAGTGAAAATTTATTGATAAATCAATCAGATGTGAGAGAATAAAAGCTTGAGTTGAGAGGGATTGCAGCCACACTTCAAAACCAAAGCTCAGGCACAGAAGGCAGAAGTTATATTACAAAAGTATGTAGTGTAGGAAGGAACTGCAGATGCTGGTTTATATCAAAGATAGACACAAAATGCTGGAGTAAGTCAGTGGGTCAGGCAGCATCTCTGGAGAAAAAGTATGTGACATTTGGGTTGGAACCTTATTCAGACCCGATAGTATACATGTTAAAATTATACATATATTAGACAGGGGATAAGTGCCAGAGGTCTGGCGAATTGCTAACATTATTCATATTCTATTTTCTTTTTAAAAAAGAGCTTGAATAATTCCAGGTTCAAAACTATGGAATTCTTATTCAAAAGGATTTAAAAAAAAAATAATAATAAAAAGTAATCAGAATAGATTTCAAAAGTGAAGATTCTGCTTATGTAAAGACTTACTTGAGGAACTAAGTGGGTTGATCACGTTAATACTAATAATATTTCCACTAATGGGAGAGTCTGGGACCAGAGGCCATAGCCTCAGAATAAAAGGACGTACCTTTAAAAAGGAGATGAGGAGGAATTTGTTAAGTCAGAGGTTGGTGAATCTGTGAAATTCATTGCCACAGAAGGCTGTGGAGGCCAAGTCAATGGATATTTTTAAGGCAGAGATTTACGGATTACTTTACCAGTATCGGTGTCAGGGATTATGGGGAAAAGACAGGAGAATGGGGATGAGAGGGAAAGATAGATCAGCCATGACTGAATGGCGGAGGAGACCTGATGGACCTAATTCTGCTCCTGGAACTTAAGAACATGAATGTAATGTGGTTGTAGCTCAAAGATTAGAAGATGCATCAAAGTGTCCTTATGCCATAAGTGACAGCAGATTGATTTAGGGAGCAGATAGCAGAATATTATGAACTTTACCACAAAATAGAAAGTTGCCAGGTAAAGGTGGAAAGTAGCTACTTACCCTTGTGAAGAATAGGAATTAATAGGAATTAGTATTGGGACCACTGATTCTTTTTCACTACTTACATAACAATTGGACTGTTTCTGGTCTCCTCACTTCTTTAGAATCAAATTTGCACAGCTTCGCTTAAGAGACTATTAAATCTGTAACTGATGCACACAGCTTTTGTGAACAAGTTTAGTTTCCGTTTAGAAAATCTTTCTCTCGCGGAAGTTTAGTGATGGAATGGGGCCAATCACCATGGAAACCTGCACAGATCTGCCACAAACATGGGAATAACTGCGCTATTCCTATGCAGGAAATGGAGCTCAGCGTTCCAGTTAACAGATATCTGACTACAAAATACCAGTGGTTGGGCTTGCAGGTTCCTAGTGATAATGTCACAACCAAATCCTGTGACATTAGGAATCACTATTTTTTTTGGCAGCAAAGTAACAATAGATTTGGGATTGATGTGATAATATTTAACCTGATTAATTGATTGAGAGACATAGCATGGAACAGCTGCTTCAGCTCACTGAGTCCACGCTGACCATCGATCATCCATTTATACTAGTTTTATGTTATTCCATTAATTCATCCACTACGGACAACTTACGGAGGACAATTAACCTACAAACCTGCAGACCTCTAGCATGTGGGACAAACCCGGAGGAGAGCCGGAGGAGAACATGCAAACTCCACACAGACAGCACCTGAGGTTAGGATGCTGGTGCTATCTACCAGTTGCGCCACTGTGCCACACTGATGTCTCTGATATACCCACGATAAACACAGGAGGTTGGCACCACTCTAGAGATCACTACAAAAGATTCAGGCTGTTGTGATTGAGGGCCTCACATGAACAAATTGTTAACAAATTAAAATTAGATAGTAAAAATAAATGATGGGCTGCAAATAGTAGAATTGAATAATTCTTGACCCTCGAGTGCAAACTCAAATTGTCAGCTGGCAATGTTTGGAATAACACAGCCAAATCATTGCCTGCGGTCCTTCAGTATTGCGTACATATTCCATGTTGTGCCCCTGGTTAAGCTCCTGACCATATTCCTTGAGCTTTTTTATGTATAAAAGGACACAATTTACTTTGGTAATTTTTTTTTTACAACATAGCAAATGCTGGAAAACTAAAATTGAAAAAAAATGTTGGAAACACTAAGCAGTTCAAACAGGATAAAATAACAACAACCTATCCACCTATCACTTGCCAGTCTTTGTCCTGCCCCAGCTTTTGCGGCATTGAAATCAATGCATAATCTCATCAAAGTGCGTACTGCACAATGAACAATGAGGGGGAATTCCTTTAGCCAGAGGATGGTGAATCTGTGGGATTCATTGCCACAATGGGCAGTGGAGGCCAAGTCATTGGGTATTTTTCAAGTGGCAATTGATAGGTTATTGATTAGTAAGTACGTCAAAGGTTATGGGAGAAGGCAGGAGAATGGGGTTGGGAGGGAAAAATAGATCAGCCAAGATCGAATGGTGGAGCAGACTTAATGGACTGAATGGCCTAATTCTGCTCCTATGTCTTATGATCTTAAGAATGCAAATCCAAACATTCAATTACTGTTCTTGTGCGTTTCCACTTTACAGATGTCACTCAAGATATTTACAACGTGAATCCTATAGCCTCTGCGTCTACAAGAGGTGTATCTCTGCGGCCAAGTACTTTCAATTGCTATTAATTTTGTAACTTTCCAACCTGAAGAACAGGGTTTATAATTCTAACTATAAAACACTCATACACGAATCAAGAGATTATTAGTATGTGGTGTTCACAAATGTGACCAGCTTCATTTGCTTTGACTTGGCAGAGGAAGGACTCTTAATTACTCATATATCTACACAGTCTACCCTCGTTATTACGGACCTCTTTATAACAGATTTCGGTTCGGCCCACAGTAAACTGACATCACTGTCTCTTTAAGAACGCAGGCTGCTAGTTACACTGCGGGAGGTAATTGAAATTGACAAGCAATTGGTTCCATCGACACTTGTGCAATGATACTCTAAACTGTCAGCTGTGGAGGCCAAGTCAATGGATATTTTTAAGGTGGAGATTGGCAGATACTTGATTAGTAAGAGTGTCAATGGTTATGGGGAGAAAGCAGGAGAATGGGGTTGAGAAGGAAAGGTAGATCAGCCACGATTGAATGGCGGAGTAGACTTGATAGGCCGAATGGCCTACTTCTGCTCCTATGACTTATGAAACAATGTATCAGCCTTTAGTATTTTTAGCTTGCGGTGACAAAAAATCATTTTTAGATGTTAAAAAGAACTTTCCATTTGAAAACAACTCATTGTTTCACGGAGTGATCGCTGGGTGATTGGAGCAAATCTCTAACTTGGTTATAACGGACAAACACCAACCCCCACCATATGGTCCATTATAACAAGGGTTATCTCTATTGTTCTAGTCTTTGATTTGCCTTAAAAAATTGGCTGCTCGAATCAGAGAATTCTGAGCAACTTATATCCCAACTAGTCCAATCTAAATGTACAACCAATTTAAATGTCTAATTAACCTTTCTTCTTCAAATATATGATGACCTTACCATTGCAACGTTTTCCAATTAAACATTCTCTAAATAGAGCAATACATTTGACATTGTGCCAGACTTAATGTGAAGGAAAGAACTGCAGATGGAGGTTTACACCAAAGACACAAAATGCTGATGTAACTCAGTGGGCCAGGCAGCATCTCTGGAGGAAAGCAATGGGTGATGTTTCGGTTGGAGACCATTCTTCAGACTGAGAGACTGGGGAGAGGGAAACTAAAGGCATGAAAAGGTACAAAACAAATCAGAGCGGGCACCGATGACCAAAGAGCCCATAATGTTCCATTGTTGGCTGTGGAAGAGGTGATAATGAGGGGAGTATGAACAGTGAAACTAGCGGAACGGCTGGGGCAGGTGAGGGACGGTGAGAGCGAGAATGCACGTATTACTTATAATTAGATAAATCAATATTCACACCACTGGGTTGTAAACTGCCCAAGCAAAATTTGAGGTTCTGTTGCCCAAGCGAATTATGAGCTGCTGCACAAAGAAGCAACTGATTCAGATGAAAACTAAATCATACCTTTGTTTACCCAGCCCTTGTTCCCCGGTGGGGGGGTTAGGGGGGGAAACAAGGGCTGAAGAAGGCCGGGCAGAGAGAGGGACATCAGGTCATGGGAAGAAGCGACGGCTGCGACGGCTTTGTGTCCGGCTGGAGCTGGAGCTGGATGGAGATCGGGGGTTAAGTTGCGGATGTGGCCCTGACGGGAATGGTGGCCCAAGCCTTTAACCCAGGATGGCCTCGCCGGAAGGCCATATCTGGCCATATCATTTCCCGAATGACACATGGTACGATTTGTTCTCCAGAACAAATCAAAAAAGAACGATTATTATTTTCTAGGAGTTCAGCACCGTTCGGGAATGGCGCTGAATAAAGTTACGTACAGCAAAAAACTGAGTTTTCACACGCTTCTCGTCCCGCGAATCAGGAGAAATTCACAAGGTTGGGGACTTATGAATTCCACGGTCTTTTGAGGACGGAAGTTCGTGTCTATTCTATTTATAGCTAAGTGGGACGGCTCAACAAAGCTGAGTGACGGTAATGACTCAAATCATCGGGACAAGACATTTTTGAAAAAAATGGTAAGATTTATAATATTATCAAGATAGAGGAATTTTTTTAAGGGAGATAAATATTTTAATTATTAATACTTACCGTTGAAAAGTATGTTCATTTCGATAAGATCCCCCATTATATAAATATGCCAACTTGAAATTTCACTATTAACCATCGGGCCATGCAGTTTTCGGGGGGGTGGTATCGAAATTAAATTTAAATATTTAAAAATATTTAAATATTTTAAAAAAAATAACACTTTATTCATTTAGGGTTTAATCATTATTTATGAGGATTATGTTTATTAACAATATAGAAAAAGAAGAAATGGGATAGAATTACGGATTTTCCTTATATCAAAGTAGCGGACACCAAAGTAGACACTTACTGAAGAATTACCCCATTACGGATGCCATGATTTAGTTTTCATCTGAATTTGTTGTCTCTTTGGGCAGTTTCATGAACAGTGAGGTCTTGAACCTTGCAAGTGCAGCTTTTTAAAAAAAGTATAAATTAACCTCGCACTCATGAACATAAGTTTAAAAAAAATCCTTTCCAACACAGAATTGCTATCCAATTTCTGTTCAAAAACTCAGTCCTCAACCACATTTATACATTCCATCTGCCAGGATTTCTGCATAATCGCATCTGTGCAACAAAGCAGGGATTTAGCTGTAACTTCCACTTTTTGCTTCCAATTACCTAAACATTACATTTCTTCAATTATCAGAGACTTCAAAGCTTTTTGTCCTGTTCTGCGATCATTTAGTTATTATCATTTAGTTAAGGGGACATGACTTGAGAATTAAGGGACTGAAGTTTAGGGGTAACATGAGGGGGAACTTCTTTACTCAGAGAGTGGTGGCTGTGTGGAATGAGCTTCCAGTGAAGGTGGTGGAGGCAGGTTCATTTTTATCATTTAAAAATAAATTAGATAGTTATATGGACCAGAAAGGAATGGAGGGTTATGGTCTGAGCGCAGGTATATGGGATTAGGGGAGAATACGTGTTCGGCACGGACTAGAAGGGTCGAGATGGCCTGTTTCCGTGCTGTAATTGTTATATGGTTATATGGTTAGTCTTTGTTTTGTGATTATCAGTTCCCTTCTGAAACTACTATCACAATATTTCTCTCTTTCTTAAATCACCAATTTATTACCAATTGTTATTTGATTTGTTCCACTTATTTTTTTCTTTCTTTTTTTATCCTGTACCATGCTAGGTTTCATTTTTACCTTTTTCTCGAGAACGCTTTGCTCAAAAGACTGGATATCTGGAAGTAACAATCATACCGACCAAAAGAAGAATCTGGCCCACCCCCCTTACCTCTATCCACCTGTTACTTGCCAGGCTTTGTCCCACCCCAGGTACACAAAATTGCTGGGGAAACTCAGCGGGTGCAGCAGCATCTATGGAGCGAAGGAAATAACCTCACAACTTCCTCTCTAAATGAACACTTTGTCCCACCCCACATCTCTTTCAGCTTTCTCCCCCTCCCCCACACAATTACCAGTCTGAAGAAGGGTCCCGACATGAAACGTCACCTATCCTATCTGCTGAGTTACTCCAGCATTTTGTATCCTTATTGTAAACCAGCATCTGCAGTTCTTTGTGTCGACATACCTACCAAAATAACTTGCACCAGATGCCTCGTATGCATTAAGAACTCGTGGTTTTGATATTTCAACCTGAAACGTAGAACTTTTTATTTTCCTTGACCTTGTGTTAATTACTTATAAATCAAGGTATTCCATTACTCAATCTATTTATCATCCAGTTGAAGCAAATGCACTAATATAACATGATTAAAAAGAAATCCAAAGCTGATGTAGTCATCAATGTATTAAAATTGATTATGGTCAGGAATCCTGTTCATATTTATTATGTGCATCATCTTACTACCTTCATCTGCTATTTCAAAGATCCCGCATCTTCACTCATAATGACATGGAGTTAATATCAAAATAATTTACTGATTTTTAATTATTCACTTGCTATTACTCTTCCAATTTTGTCTTGCATTCCAATAATTCCTCATGAAAACTAATCTCCGGCTGCCATTCCCAGTGATGTATCTTAAGAAGATAGGGAAGAAGGGTCTCAACCTAAAACGTCACCCATTCCTTCTCTCCATAGATGCTGCCTGTCCCGCTGAGTTACTCCAACATTTTGTGTCTGTCATAACCAGCATCTGCAGTTCCTTCCGACACAGGGATTCCCAAACTGAACTCACCTCCCTAGTTTATCCTTCTTGCAAAAATGTTGATGATAACCCTTCAATTGGATGATTAGTCACTTACCCAAATATTTCAAATTCTGGTAGGTTCTCGTGAGCACATCATTTTCGTTTTCATCGATTTTATCCAGGAATTCAATTTGAAATTCAAACCTTTATTATCCAAAAGACTTCTGTATCTCTTTCATTATGGTGAAATAGGATAGCTTATTAAAGCAGGGAACTAACTTAGAAAGGTGAACTCAGTTCAGTTGGCATCAGAATAATTCAGCATGCCTCGTTCGCTAATCGTAACGTCCATAAGACATAGGAGCAGAATAAGGCCATTCGGCCCATTGATCATGGCTGATCTATTTTTCCCTCTCAATCCCTTTCCTGCCTACTCCGTGTAATCTTTGAGCCCTTTACTAAATAAGTATCCATCAATTTCCGCTTTATAAATACCCGATGACTTGGCCTCCACAGAAGTCTGTGTCCAGGAATTCCACAGATTCAACACTATGGTTAAAGAAATTCCTCTTCATCTCCATTCTAAAAGTACGTCTTCTCCCATTACTGGAAACATCCTCTCCAAGTTCACTCTGTCTAGGCCTTTCATTAGTCAGTAAGTTTCAATGAATTTGCACTTCATCCTTCTAAACTCCAGTAAGTACAGGCCCAGAGCTATCAAACTCTCTTCATAGGATAACCCAATCATCGCTGGGATCATTCTCGTAAACCTCCTTTGTACTCTCTCCAATGCCAACACATCTTCCCTAAATGTGGGGTGACCAATGCCTTATCGAGCTGTAACATTGCATCCTTGGATTACAGCATAGTGTGACATGGTTAGTAATTTAATTAGTTCCTCTTGCCTGATGCACTCCTGCTGTAGCCTTGTGCAGCTGAGAGCAACCGAGGTACGGGACAAGAAATCTTTACAAAGAATAAGGCGGACAAAAAGTAAAAAGTAAGAAAGAAAAAAAAATCAAGTATGTGAATACGCAAGTAATTTTTTTCACAACTACCTCAGGTAATCAAACCTTTTTTTTCCTATATCTTATTTTATGTCATTAAGTTGGAAAAAGTGCAGGGAAGATTTAAGAGGATGTTGCCAGGACTTGAGCTATAGGAAGAGCTTAAATAGGCCAAGACTCTACTCCTTGAAGCATGGGGGGGGGGGGCTGAAGAGTGATCTTTTAGAGGTGTATAAAATCATGAGGGGAATAGATAGGTTGAATGCATTTTTACCCAGGCTAGGGGATTAAAAAAACCAGAGGGCATAGGTTTAAGGTGAGAGGAAAAAAAATAATAGGAACCTGAGGGACAATGGTTTCACTCAGGATATATGGAAGGAACCACCAGAGGAGGTAGTTGAGGCAGGTACTATAACAGCATTTAAAAAAACACTTGGACAAGAACATGAGTTTAGAAGGATATGGGCCAAATGCAGGCAAATGGGACTCATGTAGATGGGGGATCTTGGTTGGCATAGATGAGTTGGGCTGAAGGGACTGCTTGCGTGGTGCTTGACAATGATTCTCTTTGACTCTATCTATTTAAAAAAATAATACTTAAAACAACTGCACCAATGGTGCCATCTGGAAAAATATTTATATGGATAAAAGGATTGAAACCTGTTAGATAAACTCAATTCTCAGTCAAAAGAAAGACAGTTTTCTTTTCTTGATCAGATATACTATAACTATTATTATTTTGAACACATAATTCAAAAGTGTCATTTAGTTTATACTGTACATAAACACTGCTCTTTGCAGCATGAAACAACATCATGTATGAGTGCCCCTAATACATTATTCACCAGGTTATGCTCAAAACATTAACTGAAAACTTTAACATCATTTCTAAAGGACCTGCAGCATCCAAGTCCAACAAAATCATTTGCATTGTGGGCTTGCGAATTTGTTATGGGTATGATAACATTTATTGAACCATTAAGTCTATGCTAAAAAATTACAGCAAGTTAAATGATAATGAGTGCAGAGCATAAGCATTCTGCAATCATAGCACTGTGAGAGGCTTAAGGAACTGCAGATGCTGGGATCTTGATAAAAGCACAGATTGCTGGAAGAACTCAGTGGGTCAGGCAGCAGCTGTGGAGGGAATGGGCAGGCAATGTTGCACTTTGTTTATAAAAGAAACGTCATCAGGCTTTGGATGAATCTATGGATAGTTTCTGTTCCAGGAGTAGGCCATTCAGCCCTTTGAGTCAGCACCGCCATTCAATATGATCATGGCTGATCATCC
The DNA here is from genome assembly GCF_010909765.2 of Amblyraja radiata. Classification (NCBI taxonomy): domain Eukaryota; kingdom Metazoa; phylum Chordata; class Chondrichthyes; order Rajiformes; family Rajidae; genus Amblyraja; species Amblyraja radiata. The sequence goes on along the minus strand of NC_045975.1, from coordinate 23,694,686 downwards.
AAAATCAGTACCCTGTTCCCGCTTTCTCCCTGTATCCCTTGATTCCGTTAGCCCTAAGAGTTATATAATAATAATAATAATAATAAATTTTATTTATGGGCGCCTTTCAAGAGTCTCAAGGACACCTAACTCAAGGATATCTAACTCTCTCTTGAAAACGTACAGTTTTCAACATACAGTGAATTGGCCACCACTGCCTTCTATGGCACCGCATGCCAACATCAGCATAGACCCACACCATCCTGGCCACACACTCATTTCACCATTGCCATCGGGTAGAAGGTACAGGAGCCTGAAAACTGTAACGTCCAGGTTCAGGAACAGCTTCTTCCCTACAGCCATCAGGCTATTAAACACAATAACAAATAAGCTCTGAACTACAACAGACTATTATTTTTATTGCACTATATTTGCTAATTTATTGAGTATGTGTGCATGTGTATATACACACTGATCTATTTTTTCTCCCGTTATGTACTATGTTTACATATTCTGTTGTGCTGCAGCAAGCAAGAATGTCATTGTCCTATCTGGGACATATGACAATAAAACACTCCTGACTCTCGACTCTCTGGGTGAAAAGGTTTTCCGTTGTCTCAGCCCTAAATGGCCTTTCCCTTATTCTTAAAATGTGACCCCTGGTTCTGGACTCCCCCCCAACATCAGGAACATTTTTCCTGCATCTAGCCTGTCCAATCCCTTCAGAATGTTTCTATAATATTGCCTCTCATCCTTCTAAAATACAAGCCCAGTCGATTAATTCTTTCATCATATGTCAGTCCCGCCATCCGGGGAATTAATCTGGTGAACCTACGCTGCACTCCCTCAATAGCAAGAATGTCCTTCCTCAAATTTAGGAGACCAAAACTGCACATAATACTCCAGGTGTTGTCTCACCAGGGCCCTGTATAACTGAAGAAGGACCTTGTTGCTCCTATACTCAAATCTTCTTGCAATGAACGCCAGCCAACATGCCATTTGCTTTCTTCATTACCTGCTGTATCTGCATGCTTACTTTCAGTGACTGATGTACAAGGCCACCCAGGTCTCGTTGAACCTCCCCTTTACCTAATCTGACACCATTCAGATAATAATCTGCCTACCTGTTCTTGCCACCAAAGTGGATAACCTCACATTTATCCACTTGGTACTGCATCTGTCATGAATCTGCCCCCTCACCCAACCTATCCAAGCCACCCTGCAACCTCATAGCATCCTCCTCGCAGCTCACACTGCCACCCAGCTGTCATCCGCAAACTTGTAGATGTTACGTTTAATTCATTTGTCTAAATCATTAATATATATATTGTAAATAACTGAGGTAAATAAATGAGCCTTGCGGCACCCCACTAGTTACTGCCTAGCATTCTGAAAATGACCCGTTAATTCCTACACTTTGCTTCCTGTCTGCCAACCAATTCTCTATCCATGTCAATACCCTATCCCCAATACCATGTGCTCTAATTTTGCACACTAATCTCTTATGTGGGATCTTGTCAAAGGCTTTTTGAATGTCCAGATACACCACATACACCGGCTCTCCATTATCTATTCTACTTGTTACATGCTCAAAAAATTCCAGAAGATAAGTCAAGCGTGATTACCCTTTCATAAATCCATGCTGACTTTCATTGATCCTGTCACTGCTTTCCAAATGCGCTGCTATAACATTTTAATAAAGTATTGATGTGGAAAGTATTTTATGGCAGGTGTAACTGATTGCATCTGGACTGAATTCAGTCTACAAATGTGACACTAACAAGGGGTTCTGGAATTAAATATTAACTTTATTTATCTTTATGGAGATGCTACGTGGCTGAGCTTAGTTTAGTTTAGGCACAGAATGGAAACAAACCCTTTGAGTCACCAAGCCCATTCCAACCATATTAGTTTTATGTTAAAGAAGGAACTGCAGATGCTGGAAAATCGAAGGTAGACGAAATCCTTCTTCAGGCCCGAAACGTTGCCTATTTCCTTCGCTCCATAGATGCTGCCGCACCCGCTGAGTTTCTCCAGCACTTTTGTCTACCTTAGTTCTATGTTATCCCACTTTCGCATCCGCTCCCTACACACTAGGGGCAATGTGCAGAAGGCCATTTTATGTACAAACCCATACGTCTTTCGAATGTGGGAGGAAACCGGAGCATCCGGAAGAAACCCACGCAGTCACTGGGAGAACGTGCAAACTCCACACAGGAAGCAACTGAGATCAGGATCAAACTCAGGTCTCTGGTGCTTTGATGCAGCATCTCCACCAGTTTCTCCACAGTGCTGCCCTGTAACATGTTGAGTGTTTTCAACATATTCTGTTTCTATTCCTTTGTTTCTGTCCTTGTTCTATGATCACCCCGTTTTGGCTTACCCGTTGTTCCTTTTCTCACCCTTTTCTCGTGCTATCACCCGATCACAGATAGATTCAGAGGCAAACAGCATAGAAACAATTATTGACCAACCGAGTCTCCACCAACCATTAAACTCCCAGTTACACTAATCCTATGCTCATCACATTTTATTCTCCTCACTTTCCCATTAAATCCCCTTCAGATTCTACCACCCATCGACCCACCTTACTTACCAACCTACACTTCTTTAGGCTGTGGGAGGAAACCGAAGCAAGCAGTAGAAAACCCACACAGTCACGGGGAGAACATGTAAACTCCACACATACAGTACCAGGGGGCAGGATTGAAACCAGGTCCCTGGAAATGTGCCATGGTCATTTCCCACCTGCACCATCTTGCTTCCCAAATTGTCCCTTCTCTTTCACTTCTTCTACTCTTTTATTCTTTTGGAACTCTTCAGCAATTAAGCATTCATATCCTCATATAGCAAGATTCAGGAATGGGCTGATAAGTGGCAGGCAGTATTTATGCTCCAGAAGTGCCTGATAATTCCTATCTTCAACAAGAGAGAATCAAACTACAAACCCCTGACATTCAGTGGCAGTCAAGATGAGGGGGGCAAAGATTTAATAGATTTAACTCCTTCCATATACCCATATGTGAAGAAAGTTGCCCCTCATGACCTTTTTAAATCTTGCCCTTCTCACCTTAACTTTATTTTATTTTTAGTGTGTTAAAAGTTTTTGTTTTGGAGGTGTAGGCTTTTTAGGGCGGGGGGGGGGGAAACATTCTCAGTCCCTACCTGGTCGGAGATGCGGCTTTCCTCCGAGCCGCATCTTCGACCCCTCCTCGCAGCCTACCAACGGGACTGGAGCGGCGTTTCCTGCCGGGACCGCCCGGAACCTCAGCTTCGCCGGTGGTCCAGCGCTGAAGCACCATCGCGTAGCGGGCGATGCCTTACGTGGGTCGCCGTGTGGTAAGCTCCGAGTGCTGTGACCGCCGACTCCTACATCGCGGAGCTGTCGTTGCGGAGCGTCCAGCTGTGGGCGGTGCTGCGTTTAAACACCGCGGAGCCTGTGATCTCTCGCCGAGACCGCCAGTGTCGGAGCTCCGACCAGCATGGCCTGTGGATTTCGTGAGCTGCGGTCTCTGGGGAGGAAGCGACCATTCCAGACACTCCAAGCCGCTGAGAGTGTCCTCCCAACGCCGGAGCTCCATCATCCGGCGAGGGGGCCTGTAACATCGGGCCGCCGTCCCGGCGACGGCAGAGCCCTCAATGTGCCGGATAGAGCTGGTGTATGGGGTGATCGCTGGTTGGGCGATCACCCCATTCTCGGTGGGCGAAAGGACCTGTTTCCAGGCTGCATCTATTCAAATAAATCTTTATCCATCAACCAATGCAAACCCATTCCTTTATAGAAACATGGTAGAATATTCACCTTGTAGAAAACCACATAAAATAAATGCATTATCGTCTCACTGGTTGCTTTAATCATCTAGCTTTAATCAAGGTGATGAGAAGATTAACTTATTTAACACTGTAATTTTGCAGTTTCCCAAAAGTACAATGTTTTAGATCTGGTAAATATTCACAGATACATTGGAAATAATACCTCTAGATTATCACAGTGAATGTGTTACTCTTTGATGTACATGTAGCTAATGCACTCCGTAAAGCTTGTAGTGTCCTCCAGTGGTTTAGAGTACATATTGCAATATTAAAATCATATATTTTCCCAATAAACTTCAAACTGAGATCATCGGCAAATCTGACCCCACAGATTGTAAATCTCGAGTGTATAGAAGTCATCTCAAATCAATTCCCGTTTTTTAACTGCTTTATACAGTCAAATCTATAATTCTATAAAAATATCAAGATAGAATAGGATTACGTTATTTGGAATACCAATAGGTCATCCAATCAGGCAAGCATGTTAGATAGAAACATAGAAAATAGGTGCAGGAGGAGGACATTTGGCCCTTCGAGCCATTCATTGTGATCATGGCTGATCATCCACAATCAGTAAACCGTGCCTGCCTTCTCCCACATAATATCCATTGATTCCGCTAGCCCGTAGAGCTCTATCTGACTCTCTTTTAAATGTATCCAGTGAATTGGCCTCAACTGCCTTCTGTGGCAGAGAATTCCAAAAATTCACAACTCTCTAGTTGAAAAAGTTTTTTTCTCATCTCAGTTTTAAATGGCCTCCCCTTTACTCTTAGACTGTGCCCCCTGGTTCTGGACTTCCCTAACATTGTAAAAAAAAATCCTGCATCTAGCTTGTCCAGTCCTTTTATAATTTTATATGTTTCTATAAGAATCCCTCTCATCCTTCTAAATTCCAGTGAATACAAGCCCAGTCTTTCCAATCTTTCCTCATATCACAGTCCTGCCATCCCGGGGACTAACCTCGTAAACCTACGCTGCACTGCCTCAATAGCAAGGATGTCTTTCCCCAATTTAGGAGACCAAAACTGCACACAATACTCCAGATGTGGTCTTACCAGGGCCCTGTAGAACTGCAGAAGGTCCTCTTTACTCCTATTCTCAAATCCTCTCGTTATGAAGGCCAACATGCCATTAGCTTTCCTCACTGCCTGCTGTACCTGAATGTTTACTTTCAGTGACTGGTGCACAAGGACACAGGTCACGTTGCACTTACCTTTTTCCTAATCTGACACCATTGAGATAATAATCTGCCTCCTTGTTCTTGCCGCCAAAGTGGATAACTTCACATTTATTTACATTATACTGCATCTGCCATGCATCTCCCCACTCACTCAACCTGTCCAAGTCAGCCTGCAACCTCCTGGCATCCTCTTCGCAGTTCACACTGCCACCCAGCTTTGTGTCATCTACAAATTTGCTAGTGTTACTTTTAATTCCATCATCTAAATCATTAATATATATTGTAAATAGTTGCGGCCTCAACACCGAGCCTTGTGGCACTCCACTCGCCACTGCCTGCCATTTTGACAGGGATCCGTTTATTCCTATTCTTTGTTTCCTGTCTGCCAATCAATTCTCAATCCATGTCAATACCCTACCCCCAATACCATGTGCTCTAATTTTGCCCACTAATCTCCTGTGTGGGACCTTATCAAATGCTTTCTGAAAGTCCAGATACACTACATCCACTGGCACTCCTTCATCCATTTTACTTGTCACATCCTCAAAAAATTCCAGAAGATTAGTCACGCAGGAATTCCCCTTCATAAATCCATGCTGACTTGCACCAATCATTTTACTTCCCCGTTAATTCCCCGTTTTCCCTCTCGCTCCTTTCTTGAAAAGTGGGATAACATTAGCTATCCTCCAACCCACAGGAACTGATACAGTACTGAATTTATAGAACATTGGAAAATGATCACCAATGCGTCCACAATTTCTAAAGCAACTTCCTTGGACGCGTGCTGAAGGACTGCGCAGAACAGCTGGCTGGAGTCTTTACGAGGATTTTCAACCAGTCTCTGGCCCAGTCCACTGTTCCACCCTGTCTGAAGTCCGCAACCATAGTCCCCTTGCCCAAAAAACCCCACAAAAAACGCCTCAACGACTACCGGCCAGTCGCACTCACACCAGTGGTGATGAAGTGTTTTGAAAAACTGGTCCGGGGTCATATCACATCACTCCTGCCCCGAAGCTTTGACCCCCACCAGTTTGCGTACAGAGCGAATAGATCTACAGAGGACGCTGTAGCCACAGCTCTCCATGCTGCACTGTCCCACCTGGAGCAGCGGGGGAGCTACGTGCGGATGCTCTTTGTGGACTACAGCTCTGCCTTTAATACCATCCTTCCCCACAAACTGGTGGACAAACTGGGGGACTTGGGACTTCCACACTCCACCTGCATGTGGATAAATAGCTTCCTGTCGGGTCGCAGCCAGAGAGTCAGAGTGGGCCATCACACATCCACAGCCCTCAGCCTCAGTACCGGCTCTCCACAGGGCTGCGTGCTGAGCCCCCTGCTCTACACCATCTACACACATGACTGCACCCCTGCCCACCACAGCAACACCATTGTCAAATTTGCGGATGACACTACGGTGGTGGGACTCATCTCCGGGGGGGACGAGTACGCCTACCGGGATGAGGCGGAGCAGCTGACAGTGTGGTGTGGAGAAAATAACCTGCTCCTCAACACCTTAAAGACCAAGGAGATAATAATAGACTTCAGGAAGAATAAAACGGACATGGTACCATTAATTATCAGAGGGGACTGTGTGGAGAGGGTGGCGGATTTCCGCTTCCTGGGAATCCATATTGAGGAGGACCTGACGTGGAGCGTGAACACCTCTGCGCTGCTGAAAAAGGTCCAGCAGAGACTGCACTTCCTGAGGGTGCTCAGGAAGAATAACATCACTCAGAGACTGCTGCTGTCCTTTTATCGGTGCTCCATTGAGAGCATCCTAACATACTGTGTATGCGTGTGGTACACCAGCTGCACAGCGGCTCAGAGGAAAGCGCTCCAGAGGGCCATTGACAACGCCCAGAGGATTGTCGGCTGCCCTCTCCTTACCTTGGAGGACTTACACAGTTCCCGCTGCATCAAAAAATCCCAGAGTATTATAAAGAACATTTCCCACTCCCTGTTTAAACTGTTGCCGTCAGGCAGACGGTACAGATCTACAAGGACAAGGACAAACAGACTTAAAAACAGTTTTTACCCCACTGCTATAAAGGCACTAAATGTAGCCACCAAGGAACGTTGGGGCGATACATACTAAGGGACTGTGGTACACTATGAAATCGACAGAAGGATGTAGGGCTGGGTGTTTATGCGTGCTATTTTCATGATATTTATTTTAGTTGTTTATCTTTTTTTAAATATTTTACCTTGTATGTATCGTTAGCTTTTAGAAATGTTTGAATGGTGCACTGATTGGCTGACATTTTTAATTTCGTTGTACATGGTTCATGTTACAATGACAATAAAGAAACTATTCTTAAGTACCCTGGGATGCAGACCATCAGGCCCTGGGGAATTATCAGCCTTCAGTCCCATCAGTCTACCCAATAATATTTCTAGCCTAATGCAAATTTCTTTCAGTTTCTCTCCTTCTCAAATTGCCCATTAAAACATCATATTATGGTCACTACTTCCCAGCGGTTCCTTTACCTTGAGTTCCCTTATTAAATCTGGTTCATTAGACAACATTAAATCCAGAATTGCTTTCTCTCTGGTAGGCTCCAGTACAAGCTGCTCTAAGAATCCATCTCGGAGGCATTCTACAAACTCCCTTTCTTGGGGTCCAGAACCAACCTGATTGTCCCAGGCTACTTGCATATTGAAATCTTCCATAACCATAGTGGCATTACTTTTGTTACATGCCATTTTAACTCCTGCTGCAACTTGCACCCTATATCCAGGCTATTGTTTGGGGGCCTGTAGATAACTCCTATTAGTGTCTTCTTACCTTGACAATTCCTCAATTCTATCCACAGTGACTCTACATCGTCAGTCCCTATGTCACCCATCGCAACGGACTGAATTTCACCCCTCACCAACAGAGCTACCCCATCTCCTCTGCCCACCTGCCTGTCCTTTCTATAGGACGTATAACCCTGAATATTCACTTCCCAGTCCCGATCCTCCTGCTGCCATGTCTCTGTAATCCCCACAATGTCATATCTACCAATCTCTAACTGAACCTCAAGCTCATCCACTTTACTTCTTATACTTTGCGCATTCATATATAATACTTTTAATCCATTACTCACCTCACCTTTCACATCGATTCCTATTTCACTTGGCTATACTCTATCCCTTTATGAGCTTTTTATCCTGTTAATTCTGGTGTCTTTCTTAACTTTTTCTATACTCTCTTTCCCTTTAACTCTATCCTTGTATTTCCAATTTGTCTCCCCCACCCCATTATTTAGTTTAAACCCACCCGTGTAGCAGTTCTGCTATTAAATTAAATCATGACTGGCGTGTCATTCTACATTATTTTCTTGCCCTTGCTCCATATCCTTTGTGACTCATTGAGCACTGACCTCCCATCATTAATTTGACCCAGCTTTAAGAGCCATTTGGGGAACACTGTTCTAGATTTTGATTGTCGAAATCATTCTTGATTTTATTTTCGAAAACGTAACCCTTATTTATTCTAGGGTCTTGGTCTATATTTCCTGATGAAAATTATTTTGGTGTATCTGTTGTACAATGAGTTGGAAACCCGTAAAAGAACGACGTGCAGGGCAAGTGGTGGCAAGAGCTGTTATGAGCTGTTGATCACCTTTTCATTCAGCGGTCAAACAAGGAGTCTAAGCAGCAAAACTCAAGCAGGCTATGGAATGGTGTTGACTGAACAATTAAGTTGTTTTGCAAAACTGGGAAGGGTGTCAAAGGTTTGAGGAGAAGGCTGGAAAATCGAGTTGACAGGGAAAGAGATAGCAGCCGTGATTGAATGGTGGAGTTGACTCGTTGGTTCAAATGGCCTAATTCTGCTCCTATGACTTATGGTCGTTGCTCATCTAAGGAAAATGTACAAAGGAAGGGTAATTCAGTACAAGTTCAGTGCAAGAGAATGTGTTTCTTGGAATGCCAGAGCTATTTTCAGCACCTCTGCATTCATCTTGGCTCCGACACATAAGATTGAATGAGATATTTGATTAGTTCACACATAAACCACAAAATCCCTCATACACACGCTGGTTAAAAGAAGTAATTTAAAGGATTGTAATAAATAGATAATATACTGTCATGGTTTGAGGTAAAGGGGATATGTGAACTAGAGTGGGTTAACGAGTGGTAATAGTGCCCTTACATTTATCAACAGGAAGGAGGAAACTTGCCAAAATAGTAGTTCTCCTTAGATGGACACAAAGTGCTGGAGTAACTCGGTGGGTCAGGCAACATGTCTGATGAAAAAGGATGGGTGATGTTTTTGATTGGGACCCTTCTTCAGACTCGGGTCCCAACCTGAAATGCTACCCATCCTTTTTTTCCAGAGATGCTGACTGACCCGCTGAGTTACTCCAGCACTTTATGTCTATCTTTGGTATTAATCAGCATCTGCAGTTCTTTGTTTCTAGTAGTTCCCCTTGTTCATTGACAATTTTCAGTTGTACTACATCAACACGTCTTACATCACCAAAGGATATAAAAATGAACATTCCAGCAAAGGTGACATAAACAAGAGACTAAAAGCTTGGCCAGGCAGTTGGAAATTGCGAAGCATCGAACGAAAGACACAGCATACTGTACGGAGATTCTGGGGAGGGATGAGTGTGAGTCACAAATATTGTAGGATACAGAAGAAACAATGTGATTTCCATTATATATATAATTTTGAATGCAGGTTCTATGACAAGATATGCTGGGAATGGAGGGATATAGATTATGTGCAGGCAGATAAGCGCTAGTCTTGGCATCATGTTCAGCACAGACATTGTGGGCCAAAGGCCTGTTCTTGTGCTGTTCTGTTCTATTTTCCAGGATAATATCATGCTCTTTTCCTCCTTGGAGGAGAGCCGGGCGGCCGGGGCACGCGATGAGAAGGTGGCTCTGGTGGTCATTACTCCCTCTTGATCTAGGGACCGCAGCACAGCGGGAGGCGAAAAGGGGGGAAGGTGGGAGGGGAAATGTGGTGGAAAGTGCGCCTGCGCGTTGAGAAAATCTGCTTTAATCGAGCGGGGGAGGGGGGGGGACGGTGCCGCGAGCAAGGGCATTGTGACGTCCGCAGCTGCCGCAACGGTTTGATTTTTTTTAAACAGTCCGTTTTGTGAACAACTCTATTAAAAATCTGGGGAAATAATTGATCAAATTTAGAGAGGAGTCGATTTGCGAAATCATAAGTTAAATCGCTACCGAAATATGTAAAAATCTCAGCGTATTTGTGTCTGGTTTTCGAGAAACTATGTTTCAAAGGCAAAATGACACACACACACACACACACACACACACACACACACACACACACACACACACACACACACGCACGCACGCACGCACGCACACACACACGCACACACACACACACACACACACACCCCCCCCCCCCACCCCCCCCCCCCACACACACACACACACACACACACACACACACACACACACACACACACACACACACACACACACACACAGAGTTTTAATAGTATAAGATATGATATGATGATAGATAAAATGGTAACTTGTAGCATTAAGAACTGAGTGTACCAGATGGTGTGATTTGAGTCATATGATGCATTAATATCTTATGAGTCTCGTGAATATGTGTGTGTAAGTATGCGCAGTGTACTTTTAAAACATAAAGACGACCCACTCTGGCATTTGCTTGACTGAATCTTGTATCTGTTTCTGGTGACATGCCAGTACAGGGCCACCGCCGATTTTCAGGCACCCTTGGTTCCAGAGCCTTGCTGGATTATCCATTTTGCCAGACCAACAGAGGTCATGCAATTATGTTTCAACAATACCTTTCTGACCCACTACTACACCCCTTCCGTGTCTTTAAAGCACCACGGGGTGCTGGAAACCTAAATAAAACAAATATTAAATGTAAATTAAATCTGTGGCTGTCCAATGAACCAGCCTGGCGCTCTCGTAATTTTGTGCGGATTAAAGGAGGTGCCGGACCATCAGTTGTCAGAAAATCAGTGGTGTACCTGTATTCTAACAGCTTACAATAGTGACCATCCTTGATTTGCATTGTTGATTACGTGGCCTTGTTTCTTTCTGCAACTCCTTTACATCAATAATCCTTTTCATCTAAATACCGCACATTCTTGTCAACATGTTAGAGGAAGGGACAAGAGAGCCTCAAGGGACTCAAGGGAATACCCTTTATTTGCCTTGTTAATGATTTCTGCAACTACATTACATTAATAATTCCTTTCACTTACGTACCTTATATTCTTCTCACAAATATTATTTCACGCCTGCACCAAATATCTTCCATGATTGTCATTTAAGAACAATCATCAGGAAGTCGATATATTTCCAACCAACAGTTGTCTATTCAGCAATGAGGAACAAAAGTAAATTGTATACCTGACTTTACATCCTACATGAAAGTGTGGGAATACAAAGTAACAGAGCTGGCATTTGCCTCCAAGTGACACAGATATGTCACATGCATGCACGTTTGTGTTCAATCAACCATTTGAACAATGCAGAAGGTGAACTTACCAGCCTGTGTTGACACCATTTGCAGATCCCACACATGGCGACCATAGCAGCGAGACAAATGAACACAGCTGCCGAAATTAGAGCCACATCCAGGGCAAATGAATCTGCAGGAGAAAAGGGAAGAAGTGCCACGATGAAGAAACATGTCCAAAATATGCAGTGCACATGGGCATCAAAGCTTGGCTTGCCGCCTCTATGTGGCGTTCACAATTTAAATTGTGCACTCCAGTTAATTAGGTTTAAATGTTATAAGAAATACATTTCTGTCCTCTTCCTTTACATTAGTTATCAGCAATTTTTTTTCCTGGCTAGATGGGATTTAACTATGATAAATATATTGCAGATTTATTCCTTTGTAATTACCCAACATAGGAAAGAATGGCAGTACTGGTTATTATAACACTCAATTTACACAAAAAATACAATTTAAACTAATTACATCTAAACAGGAACTATTGCTGGCCGCACGGGGTAGCGAATACAACTATTTTTTACCAATGTAGAATATTGAATAGAATAACGATATACACAAAGTGCTTCAGTAACTGTCGGGCAGCATCTCTGGAGAAAATGGATGGGTGACGTTTTGTGTCTGTGCCTTTCTTCAGACCCAAATAGAATAAAATAACATCATATAAATAAAATAATAATCAGAATATAATAAAATAGAAAATCAAAATGGCCGCCCCAGGAGACCGAGCGTGTGGACCGGACGCGACCTGTAGTGGCACAGAGCAGTGGAGGAAACCTATGTTGCCAGGATAATGGGCCTTTATGGCCAGCTGCGCTTAAAGCAACTTGGACTATGAAAAAGGCGCCAAAACCTGGTGACGTATATGGTGCCAGTGGACTATTTCTATACACTTTGTACTTAATCTAGGACTGTGCTTATGTAAAGTGATCATTTACTGAACGGTATACAAAAAAAAGATTTTCACTGTACCTCGGTATATGTGATGATAAACAACGACTGAACATATCTTTCATGTCTTTTAGAGTGTTGAGAATTGTGGACGCAGCCCAGACTATCACACAAACCAACCACCCTTCCATTGACTCCATATACACTTCACGCTGCCTCGGCAAGGCCACCAGCACAATCAAGGACGAGTTTCACCCAGGACAGTCCCTCTTCACCCCTCTTCCATCAGGATATAGCCAGAGCTTGGCTGCACTCGGGGCGGGCGCTCGGCCGTGCTTAGGGCGGGCGCTCAGCGGGTCGGGTGATTATGGGGGAAAAAATCCGCCTGAGGGCCAGCTGATTTTGGGTTGCGCCTGACCTTGACCACTGCAAGACATTAATTCAGACCTCTGTTCCTCACATGGTGGCGCAGTGGTCGTGTTGATGTCTTACAGTGCTAGAGACCCGAGTTCAATCTGGGTTCGACCCAGACTACGGGTGCTGTCTGTACGGAGTTTGTACCTTCTCCCTGTGACCACGTGGGTAAATTGTGCCTAGTGTGTAGAATAGTGTTAGTGTATGGAGCGATCACTGGTCAGCGTTGACTAGGTGGGCCAAAGGGTCTGTTTCCATGCTGTTAAAGTCTAAAGTAAAGTCACATGCTGCCCAACCTGCAGAGTATTTCAGATTCCCAGCACCTATGGTATTATGCTTTTAGAAATTGCAATTCCAATTAGAGCAAACAGTTCTTAAAGATCTGAGATATTCAGGTGCTTTGGTAACAATTCCTTTCAGCCTGGTGACAGGTAATAACAGCATTTCATTTTTATCGCTGTTATTTTGTCACGGGCAAATGTGAATGAAAAGAACTGTAGCTAACCCTTTGCAAGAAGCGACATATATGATAAAACATAACATGATTCAAGAGCTCGAGCTCACCAATTACCAGAACAGACCCAATGCACCAATTAAACATTTGTGCCCATTTATATTAATTATACCCCTGGCCCACCAGCAATTAGCAATTAAAATAATATATAAGGTAATGAATAACAAATTGTTGAAAGGATGGGGAATAAAGCATCTAGCTTTGCTGGTGTTTCCAAATGAACATGGTATTAAACTTGGAGGGAAATCTGCAGCTGATGGTTTTGTTTAGAGATAAAGTGGAAACAGGACCACTAAGTCGATGCTGACTATTGCCATTCCCACTAGTTCCCATTCCCATGCCCATTCCCACTTTTTCACCCACTCCCTACACACGATGGGCACACAGCGGCTCAGTGGGTAGAGCTGCTGCCTTAGAGCGCCAGAGACCCGGGTTCGATCCTGATTACGGGTGCTGACTGTCTGGAGTTTCTACGTTCTCCCTGTGACTGCGTAGATTTTCTCTGGGTGCTCCGGTTTCCTCCCACGTTCCAAATTCATGTAGGTTTGTAGGTTATTTGGCCTCTGTGAATGGTCCCCAGTGTGTAGGATAGAACTAGTGTATAGGAGATCGCTGGTTGGAGTGGACTTGGTAGGCCGAAGGGCCTGTTTCCATGCTGTATTGGTAAACTAAAACTGAGAACATTCAGGGCAATTTACAGAGGCCAATTCACCTACAAACTGGCACATCTTTGGAATGTGGGAGGAAACCAGAGCAACCTGAGGAAACCCAAGTGGTCACAGTGAGAACGTGCAAACTCCACAGTTGAGGATTACTACCTGAACAGTGATAGATTAGGAAAAGGTCAAATGAGATCTGGGTGACTTGTGCACCAGTCCATGTCAATAAGTATGCATCTGCAGCAGACAGAGAAGGTGGCAAATGGTGCGTTGCCTTTCAAAGTGAGAGGATTTGAGTACATGGACAGGAATGTATTACGACAAATGTAGATGAACATGATGAGACCTCATTGAGTTATAGTCATATAGCATCATTGATGTACAGCAGGGAAGCAGGCCCACCTTAGGTTAGTCCTATTTGCCTGCATTTGGCCCATTGCCCTCTCACACCTTCCCATCCATCTTGTGTATTGTCTGATCTTCTTGAGGAAGTTTGCAATGGGAAAAGTGCAGTGAAGATTCAGCAGTGTGGTAGGTCTGATGTACGAAGAGAAAATCAGATGATTGGACTGATGTCAGAAAAATGATAGAGGAAAAAATTTGCTTTATGACTATAATTGCAACTCTATGTGGTCTTATCATGTTCCTCTTCAGAGTAAGTACTGCTTGCTAGCACTGGTGGAGTTGAAGCCGGTTTAAAAGTAAAGTGTGAGTCAGAGAGGAGAATGAGATAAATAGAAAAAAACAAGGAATTGCAGATGCTGGTTTACAAAAAAAGACGCAAAGTGCTGGAATAACTCAGCGGGTCCCTGGAGAACATGGATAGGTGATGTTGTGGGTCAACACCCTTCTTCAGACCCAGATAAATGACATTTATAAGATAAATATCAGGAATATAGAAAAATAAAAGTCTGAATGATTAAATAAAATCCGAGGATGCCTGTATCCTCAGACTGTTACCCTTGGTCTGAACATCACCACTATTTGGAACATCCTTCCTGCAAGACAGATTGTGCCACATTTAAGATCCTTATGTAAACACCTGAAATCGTGAGCCAGGAATAAAAATTAGGGGGAAAAAACTAGGCGAAAAAAGGAATAAAAAGAGTTGCTTGCATATGAGTTAACAGAAACCTAGCATAAACCACACTAGGGATGGATGCTAAACAGTTAAGTGCCATACACCCTAAGCCGAAAAGAGGGAGAAAAAAAATCATGATTGCCAGTGTGTATCTTTAGAATGTCGTGACGCAGAGCAGATGGTGCTGAATCTAAATCTATTTGGTTACGGCTTCTAGACTAACAAACAATGGAAAGAGCAAAATTAAGTACATTTGGAAAATGATAGATGACTTTAATTATCTTAAAAATCTTCAATTAAATGAAAAAGAACCTTGCTGGTTGTTAAGTTGTTAGGAAAAATCAGATATAACAGTGGACCAACTATGGGAAGCAATTACACAGCAGTTAATTAGGTATAAATGGGGAAGGTGGGGGGAGGATGACCCTATTGGACAACAATGCCAACTGAAACTGGATTTTTTTGCTTGAGAAAAAGTAGAAATTAAAAGGAAGGTAGACACAAAATGCTGGAGTACCTCTGCGGGATAAGCAGCATCGCTGGAGAGAAGGAATGGGTAACATTTCGGGTCGAGAACCATCTTCAGACTGAAGAAAGGTCTCGACCCGAAGTGTCTCCCATTCCTTCTCTCCAGGCTGAGGTACAGCTGTCCCACTGAGGTACTCCAGCATTTTGTGTCTACCTTCGATTTAAACCGGCATCTGCAGTTCTCTCCTAGAAATTAAAAGGAGTAAGTTGAGGATTTTGGATTAATGTTACAAAACAAATTGAGTTAAGCTCACATGTCATAAAAGCAGAGAAAGGTGAGTGAAAATAAGAAAATAAACTACTTTGAAGAAATAATGGTATAAGTAAAAGACTCTATACCCACGACGTTACCTGAGAATCAGAGTACTGGCCAAATCATAAATGATAAACAATTTATATGGCAAGTAAAAAATTAGTGGTATTACTAAATTGAATACTGAGCATTTTACATGGGTTGAAAGGAAATTAGGATTCAAATCACATTCAGTTTTCAGATATGGCACTGCTGCCAAAGATCAGGACTTACTGCTCTTCCCAGTGTCCTGGAGAAGATGATGGTGAGCTTGAGTTGGAATCTTCTATTGAAGGTGCCCCCACAATGTCATTGAGTATTTCCATGATTTAACCCCAGCACAGACAAAGCACTAAAGATGTACAGTGCCCTCCATAATGTTTGGGACAAAGACTCATCCTTTATTTATTTGCCTCTGTACTCCATAATTTGAAATTTGTAATAGAAAATAATCACGTGTTTGAGTGCACATTGTCAGATTTTATTAAAGGCCATTGTTATACATTTTGGTTTCACCATGTAGAAATTACAGCTGTGTTTATACATAGTTCCCATTTCAGGACACCATAATGTTTGGGACACATGACTTCACAGATGTTTGAATTGCTCAGGTGTGTTTAATTGCCTCCTTCATGCAGGTATAAGAGAGCTCTCAGCACCTAGTCTTTCCTCCAGTCTTTCCATTACCTTTGGAAACTTTTATTGCTGTTTATCAACACAAGGACTAAAGATTTGCCAATGAAAGTCGAAGAAGCCAATATGAGACTGAGATACAAGAATAAAACTGTTAGAGACATCAACTAAACCTTAGGCTTACCAAAATCAACTGCTTGGAACATCATTAAGAAGAAAGAGAGCACTGGTGAGCTTACTAATTGTAAATGGACTGACATACTAAGGAAGACTTCCACAGTTGATGACAGAAGAATTCTCTCTATAATAAAGAAAAATCCCAAAATACCTGTCCGACACATCAGAAACACTCTTCAGGAGTCAGGTGTGGATTTGTCAATGACTGCTGTTCGCAGAAAACTTCATGAACAGAAATACAGAGGCTGCACCTCAAGATACAAACAGGATGGCCAGGTTACAGTTTGCGAAGAAGTGCTTAAAAGAGCAACCACAGTTCTGGGAAAAGGTCTTGTGGACAGATGAGATGAAGATTAACTTATATCAGAGTGATGGCAAAAGCAAAGTATGGAGGAGAGAAGGAGCTGCCCAAGATCCAAAACATACCACCTCATCTGTGACATTTTTGTCTGTGACATTTTTGCTGAGGTTTGCATCGCTGTAGTGTTGGAGATGTAAGTTATGCAACATGTAACAGCTGTCTTGTAGTCAACTCAATTAGCTCTTCTTCCTCTGGTGAAGATGCATAATTGTTTGATTGAAACATACAGCACAAAAACAGGCCCTTCTGCCCATTGAGTCCATGCCAACCGTCGATCACCTATTCATACTAGTTCTCTGTTATCCCACTTTCACATCCGCTCCCTGCACACTCAGGGCAACTAACAGAGGGTCAATTAACCTACAAACCCGCTCGTCCTTGGGATGTTGGAGGAAACCGGAGCACTCGGAGGAAACCTATGTGGTTGCATGGAGAACATGCAAACTCCACACAGGCAGCTCCCACGGTCAGGATCAAACCCAGCTGTGCCAGTATGCCGTACAATTAATTGATGGCTTTTGACGATGAATTCAATCTAATCACGAGAGAGGGAGACAGAAATTGCCAATAATTAGGATGTGAATTGTCATCTCAAATTATCTTCCCGATGGAATTACCTGAACCTGTATAATAATTCTGCTTACTTTTATTACAGGATACTATGACTTGAGTGACTGGAACTCAACATGCAACAATTTCTTAAAACGAACAGGAGGACCAGAAGGTCATTTCCTTCCCATAACTTGCTGTTTTGAACTTGAACTGGAGCAGACTTATAGGTGGCACGGTGGTAGAGCTGCTGCTTCATAACTCTAGAGACCCAGATTCGAACCTGACTATGGGTGCTGTCTGTATGGTGATAGTACACTCTCCCTGTGATCGCGTGGGTTTCATCAGAGTGCTCGGGTTTCCTCCCAAATCCCAAAGACAGGTGCGGGTTTGTAGGTTAAGTGGCCTCTGCAAAATTGTTTCCAGTGCATTGGGAGCAGATGAGAAGGTGGGATAATATAGAACTAGTCTGAATGGGTGATCGATGGTCAGCGCAGACTTGATGGCCATATGTTTTGATGCTGTATCTTTCAATCAATCAATCAATCAATTGAAGAATATACATTTTGCGATGTACTTTGGGTAAAACATAATTATGTTTGAATTTCTCCAAGACATGCACTAAACATTGCTGGGATGAAGAACAAAGACCTGCTTACACCTGATAATGTAAATATACAAGGTCATACAAAATAGCAGTCCAACAACCTTCCCACAATTATTTGCGTATTTTTTTTCAGTGATTCACAGTCATTTCCGCAACAGCTTGGAAATGATTAGTTTAGATTGTGTATATAATTATGAATGTAGGTCAGCAAACAACCAGTACAAGCTAGTTTACCTGCAGCTACCACTTGTAATACCCCGAAATTCTACCATTCCTTGCCGACCTATAGTCTTGAATGTCCTTTCCCGACTCCTCCATTCAAACAAATCCTTAAACCTTCATGCTTTTACACATGCCCTCAGCTAATTGCTTTCACTTTTTTATTTAAAAGCTCATCAAAGGGACAAGGGCATACCCAGCAAGCGGCATCTCTGGAGAACATGGATAGGCGACGTTTCGGGTCAGGACCCTTCTTCAGACTGATTGTAGAAGGGGGAGGAAGCCAGAAAGGAAGTGGAACCATCTGCCAAATAAACCCCTTCTCCCCCATCACCTGTATCCACCGAACACTTGGCAGGCTTTGTCTCGCCTCCATCTCTTTTCCAGTTTTTTGTTAACCTGGTTAGCACACAAAACATAGCTTTCACTGTATCTCGGTACATATAACGATAAAGCAATAAACCAGACAGGTCGACACGGTGGCGCAGCTGTAGAGTTGCTACCTTACAGCGCCAAAGAGGAGTGGGAGATTGCAACCTTCATGTGGTCCGCCCTGTTTCGACAAATTCAATCAACCCAGCGTGCACAATCAAATAAGATCAAATAGAACAAGTTGTCCGACAACTTTAGGCTGTGCACGGCATACGCAAGAAAAAGAAGCGCCAAAGACTTGTGTTCGATCCTGACTACAAGTGCTGTCTGTGTAGAGTTTGCACGTTCTCCCTGTGACCATGTGCGTTTTCCCCAGGTATGTAGGTTAATTGGCTTTGGTAAAGATTGCAAATTGTCCCTCGAGTATAGGATAGCGCTAGTGCACAGGGTGATCTTTAGTCAGCGCAGACTCAATGGGCTGAAGGGCCTGTTTCCACACTGTATCTCTAAACTAAATTAAACCAGCTAAATCGGAGTCCATCTCTTTGTCCTAATCCTGCATGCAGCCACTGGTATAATGCATATCTTTGTACTGTAACTTAACTGTCGAACTGTCATCAACTCCAGAGTCAGCTAACGGATTAATAACATCCTGAAGGATGGTGCGATATGCATGACGTTGACCTCTTCTTGATCCTTTGCTAAAATTATCCTTTAGCTGTTATAACAGCAGGCAATATGATTATTGTTTTCACCATGATGAATCATGTCGCTTTGATCAAGGGACTTAAGTTTACAATGCAGAACTCAGTTATTGCATCAATAAATTCAAGACAAAGTTGGATGTCCTCCTGACAAATGAAGCGGCTTGTGGCTAAAGAAGATTAAATTGTGCAATCACCATAGTTTCCACCGTCTATTTGCATTATGTTCCCAGATATTACAAATTCTATCCTGTCTATAGGTGCTGTCTGTATGGAGTGTGTATGCTCTCCCTGTGACCTTGTGGGTTTTCACCAAGTGCTCCTGTGCTCTAATTGCACAGTCTTTTGCCCAGAGGAGGGGAAGAGAACCACAGGACAGAGGTTTAAGGTGAGGGGGGGGGGGGGGGGGGGGGGTGGAGGAGTTAATGGGAGGGGGAGGGGGGTTGATTTAACAGGAACCTGGGGGCTACATTTTTCACACAAAGGGTGGTCAGTATATGGAATGAACTGCCAGAGGAGGTAGTTGAGGCAGGTATTATCATTACATTTAAGAGATATTTGGACAGGTACATGGATAGGAAAGGTTTAGAGGGATATGGGCCAAGCGCCGGCAGGTGCGACTAGTGTAGATGGGGCATGGTTGGTGTGGGCTGTATAACGCTAAGTGCAGTTTTGTCTCCTACTACAGTATTACACAGCACAAGGCATTAGGGCCACCACTACACTATTACTAATTATTTGTGTCGAGGTTAGGATTTGCACATTAAAGTGGAGAAAGATATCGTCAAGGATTCAAATTTGTTAATTAATCATGCATCGTGTGTGTGAAGAGCATTAGGCAGAGGATTAATTATGTTGACTCTTCTCCAACTCCCATCAAAATCTTAGCTGATGTTCCCTATCCTCCTCCACATGGGAGCTTGTTATTAGAGCATCTATGAAGCTTGTGAAACCAAACAGTAAGAACACTGTTAACTCAAGGGAGGTGAAGATATATTTTCAACACGGTGAATTCAATGCTTGTCAATTGCTCCACATAAAGGGAAGGATAAAATGGATCAATACCAGGGTGTTGCTATAAATATTTTGTTGAAAGGAAGTGGCGGGAGGCACAATTTAGCCAATTTGAGCCCAATAGGAAAAGAAGCATCAGTGAGTAATTCAAAGCTCTAGGGAAGATTTTGGATAGCTGCCAGGGACACTTGTACCCAAACATCTACACACAACAGTGAAGAGAAAAGAAGGCTAAATATGCTGGTCTGCTCTCTTGAGCAAACAAGAAAAACATGCATTGAGGGAGTGCATTGATCTTTGCCAGTATGTGGGAATATTTAAAATTCAGATCTTGCTTTGACATTAAACACTGGTGAATTAAATGATAATATTTTGTTGCAGTTTGAATTTTCGGTGACTTTGCAGCAATATGCTTCAATCACTAAACATATAAACATTTATAAAGGTAGTCTTGACTGTACCTGTACAATCTGAACTTGATTTTGGGAGATGTTAACCTGCCATAATGATATAGTGCTACCTAAACACTTGCAGCTCCAATGTCCTTTCAGTGTTTCCATTGGGGTCAAGGAAAGAGCGTTCACGTCGCGGCCCTGTTTCAACCAATCTTTCCACCACCACGCACAAGACGCACAAGAAGCGCAAGACAGACACCATTGTGCAGATGCCGAGAAGTGTGTTCAGCTCTGGCTGAACAACTTCTAATCTTGTGTGTGGACTCGATAAGAAGAAGAAGAAGTGTTTCCATTGCCAGAAAAAAAAGCTGATTTCCAGCAGTATTAGGATAATTAACCTCCTTCCCGACCTGAGACCTTGTCTATCCATTTCCCTCTACAGATGCTACCTGTCCCGCTGAGCTCCCCCAACATTTTGTTATTCGCTCAAGGTTCCTGCATCTGTAGTCTCTTGCCTCTCGATTTTTGGGCTCTGTTACTACATATGCATATTTTTGAAATGATGAAACTTCATTTTTTTTAGCCGTTCAGAGAACCATGCCCCTTGGCCCAACTTATCCATGCTGACCAAGATGCCCCATCAACACGGGTCCCTATTGCCCCCACTTGGCTCAGGTCCCTCTAAAACTTTCCTGTCCATGTACCAGTCCAAGTGTCTTTTAAATATTATTATTGTACCTGCCTCAACCACTTCCTCTTGTTCCTTATACCCACTGTGTGAAAATGTTGCCCCTCAGTTTTCTTTAAAATCTTTCCCCTCTCACCTTAAACCTAAGTCCTCGAATCCCTCGAAATTCTTGAATCCCTTAATCTGAGAAAAGGACTTTATGCTTTTGCTTCTATGCTTTGACCCTATCTATTCCCCTAATGATTTTAAACACCACTATCAGATCTCCTCTCAGCCACCTGTGCTCCAAGGAATAAAGTCTTAGCCTGTCCAACATTTCCCTTTTGCTCAAGATGTTGAGAGCTGGCAGTATGTTTGTAAATCTTCTCTGCACTCTTTTTTAATGAAATTCTTCTTATAGCATGGTGACCAAAACTGAGTACAATACTCCAAATGTGCCTCATCTACGCCTTGTACAATATCTTTTAATATATGAATGCATCAGATAATGCCAATATGACATTAAACTAGCTTGCTGTCGGCCAGTTAATCTCTCTTCTGCCCAGTAGTTGGTTCAGCCTTTGTATCGACTTAAATAGTATTCAAAATTGTCCCTAGTGTGTAGGATAGTGCTAGTGTATGAGGTACACGCTGGTCGGCGCAGACTCGGTGGGCCAAAGGGCCTGTTTCAGCGCTGTGTCTCTAAAGACTAAAGAGTCTAACAGGTAAGGTAGATAGAGAGTGCTGACCAGCACAGGTAGTATGATATTGGCGCCATCACAGGGACATGGTTGAAAGGTAGGCAGGACTGGTGACCTGGCCTTCCAGTGTTTAGAACCTTCAGGCATGGGTTGGGAAGATAAAAGAGTTGGTACTGCAATATTAATCAAGGTGTCCATTACTGCCATAGAGGTAGGACATTCCTGAGAATGCTTCAAATGAGATGGAGCTTAGAAACGATAGATGGGTGTTCACTTTGCTGGAGGTGTAACATATGCCTCCAAACAATCAATGAAAGACAGAGGTAAAACTCTGATCAAGAAGGCTCACCAGCGTCTCGTCTTCCTGAGGAGACTGAAGAAGGTCCATCTGTCTCCTCAGATCCTGGTGAACTTCTACCGCTGCACCATCGAGAGCATCCTTACCAACTGCATCACAGTATGGTATGGCAACTGCTCTGTCTCCGACCGGAAGGCATTGCAGAGGGTGGTCTGAAAATTGCCCAACGCATCACCGGTTCCTCGCTCCCCTCCATTGAGTCTGTCCAAAGCAAGCGTTGTCTGCGGAGGGCGCTCAGCATCGCCAAGGACTGCTCTCACCCCAACCATGGACTGTTTGCCCTCCTACCATCCGGGAGGCGCTACAGGTCTCTCCGTTGCCGAACCAGCAGGTCCAGGAACAGCTTCTTCCCGGCGGCTGTCACTCTACTCAACAACGTACCTCGGTGACTGCCAATCACCCCCCCTCCCCCCCCCCCCCCGGACACTTATTATTATTTATTCAAATCATTTGCTATGTCGCTCTTCCAGGGAGATGCTGAATGCATTTCGCTGTCTCTGTACTGTACAGTGACAATGACAATGAAAATTGAATCTGAATCTGAATCTGAATCTGAAAACGTGTAGGTATATGTATATAATTTATCAAAAATGTCCCTAGTGTGTGGGACAATGCTCGTGTACGGGGTGAGTGCTGGTCGGCATGGACTCGGTGCCCTGTTTCCACGCTGTATCTCTAAGGTCTAAAGTAAAGAGTGCACTACCTTCTAAACCGCCCACTTGAGCGCCACATCAGTAGCTCCTTTCTAGTAGTAACCTTCCGTCTGAAGAAGGGTCTCGACCCGAAAAGTCACCCATTCCTTCTCTCCAGAGATGCTGCCTGTCCTGCGGAGCTACTCCTGCTTTTTGTGTCTACCTTCTGTTTAAACCAGCATCTGCAATTCCTTCCTACGCACCAGTAGCTCCTCTTGGCTTGCGACAGTGCCTGCTCGTTCCATTCTGATCTCAACACCTATCTTCTGGAATTTTTGGAGCATGTAACTAGGAAAATGGATCTAGGAAAGCCAGTGGATGTAGTGTACCTGGACTTTCAGAAAGCATTTGATAAGGTCCCACATAGGAGATTAGTGGGCAAAATTAGGCCACATGGTATTGGGGGTAGAGTGCTGACATAGATAGAAAATTGGCAGAGAGGAAACAAAGAGTAGGGATTAACGGGTCCCTTTCAGAATGGCAGGCAGTGACTAGTGGGGTACCG
Source organism: Amblyraja radiata (assembly GCF_010909765.2). Classification (NCBI taxonomy): domain Eukaryota; kingdom Metazoa; phylum Chordata; class Chondrichthyes; order Rajiformes; family Rajidae; genus Amblyraja; species Amblyraja radiata. Next base: position 23,670,906 of record NC_045975.1, on the reverse strand, counting down.
CAAGGCTCGGTGCAGGGACCGCCGCTATTTACAATATACATCAATGATTTGGATGAAGGGATTCAAAGTAACATTAGCAAATTTGCAGATGACACAAAGCTGGATGGCAGTGTGAACTGTGAGGAGGATGCTATGAGAATGCAGGGTGACTTGGACAGGTTTGGGGAGTGGGCAGATGCATGGCAGATGAAGTTTCATGTGGATAAATGTGAAGTTATCCACTTTGGTATCAAAAACAGGAAGGCAGATTACTATCTAAATGGCGTCAAGTTGGGAAAAGGGGAAGTACAACGGGATCTGGGGGTCCTTGTTCATCAGTCTATGAAAGTAAGCATGCAGGTACAGCAGGCAGTGAAGAAAGCGAATGGCATGTTGGCCTTTATAACAAGAGGAGTCGAATATAGGAACAAAGACGTCCTTCTGCAGTTGTACATGGGCCTAGTGAGACCACACCTGGAGTATTGTGTGCAGTTTTGGTCCCCTAATTTAAGGAAGGACATTCTTGCTATTGAGGGAGTGCAGCGTAGGTTTGCAAGGTTAACCCCGGGATGGCGGGACTGTCATATGCTGAGAGAATGGAGTGGCTGGGCTTGTACACTCTGGAGTTTAGAAGGATCAGAGAGCATCTTATTGAAACATATAAGATTGTTCAGGGTTTGGACACGCTAGAGGCAGGAAACATGTTCCCGATGTTGAGGAGTCCAGAACCAGGGACCACAGTTTAAGAATAAGGGGTAAGCCATTAAGAAGGGAGACAAGGAAACACTTTTTCTCACAGAGAGTTGTGAGTCTGTGGAATTCTCTGCCTCAGAGGGCGGTGGAAGCCGGTTCTCTGGATACTTTAAAGAGAGAGCTAGATAGGGTTCTTAAAAATAGCGGGGATATGGGGAGATGGCAGGAACGGGGTGCTGATTGGAGATGATCAGCCATGATCACATTGAATGGCGGTGCTGGCTCGAAGGGCTGAATGGCCTACTCCTGCACCTATTGTCTATTGTCTACCTTGTTACTGTTCTCCACAAACCAGCCTGCCACATGCAACCCTGCTGATCTTCACGTTTAATTTAATGAAACATTCTACCTTCTCTCCTCATTATGAGAGGCAGCTCAAGAATTCAGGCCACCTCGATGCATAATAATGCTTACTTTGTCTATTTCCAAATCATAAGCTCTCCCATTAATAAGCGGAATACAGTATTCGCTGGCATTTCACGACGATTTCTTATGACAGAAGAGCGTACACACAGGGGAGCTGGAAGCATCCAAGGTAGCACTCAATGTTGTAACTCAGAATGACAATGAAAGAGCCAGAAAAAGTGCCAAGAAACTGACGTTAGGATAGGTAGATGCAAGGAGCTGCTGATACTGGTTTACAGCAAAAGACACAGAGTGCTGGATTCACTCAGCGGGTCTGACAGCATCATTAGACTTTAGACTTTAGAGATACAGCAAGGTTGAGTCCATGCTGACCAGTGATCACCCTGTACACTAGGACTATCCAAAACTCTAGGGACAATTTACAATTTACACAAGCCAAAGAAACCTACAAACCTGTACGTCTTTGGAGTGTGTGAAGAAACCGGAGCACCTGGAGAAAACCCACATGCTCACAGGGGGAACGTAAAAATCTCTGTACAGGCAGCACCGGTAGTCAGGATTGAACCCAGGTCTCTGGCGCTGTACTGCAGCAACTCTCGTTCTGGGTCACTGTGCCGCCTTATGGAGAACGTAGATAGGTTAGATCTAAAGACTCAAAAAGTCACCCATCCATGTTCTCCAGAGATACAGTCTGACCCGCTGAGTTACTCTAGCACTTTGTGTCATATTAGGATAGGCAGCTTGTGTTTGCAAATGTATTTCTTCAGGAATCAGTCTGATGGGGTATAGACTCCACCATGCTCCCTAATGCCAATAATTAGTTCCTTCATCTTTTCAAGACCAACTTTTACCTGCATGCACATAAACCATATCCCTCTATTCCCTGCAGATCCATGTGCCTATCCAAACGTCCCTTAAATGCCTCAACCACCACCCCGGCAGCGTGTTTCAGTCCCTCACCACCCTCTGTGTATAAAAGTTGCCCCGCACATCTCTTTTAAACTTTGCTCCTCTCATCTTAAAGCTATGCCCTCTGGTATTTGATTTTTCCATCTTTTGCAAAAGGTTCTGGCTGTCCTCACTATCTATGCCTCTCAAATGTTTATATACTTCTATTAGGTCTCCCCACACTCTCCAGCATTCCAGAGAAAACAATCCATGAATTGCAGTCATCATTCTGGTAAACCTCCTCTGCACACCTTCTAAAGCTTCTGCATCTTTCCTGTAATCATGACCAGAACTGTATGTAATATTCCAAATGAGGTCTAACCATACTCGTAGAAAGTTGGATCATGAGGGTCGGAGCGGTGAGGGCTTGAATCGGGCACGGGGCTTGTTCTCGCGGAGACCCAGGACCGTTGGAGACAGCGGTGGAGGGTCAGAGCGGTGAGGGCTTGAGTCGGGCACGGGGCTTGTTCTCGCGGAGACCCAGGACCGTTGGAGACAGCGGTGGAGGGTCAGAGCGGTGAGGGCTTGAATCGGGCACGGGGCTTGTTCTCGCGGAGACCCAGGACCGTTGGAGACAGCGGTGGAGGGTCAGAGCGGTGAGGGCTTGAATCGGGCACGGGGCTTGTTCTCGCGGAGACCCAGGACCGTTGGAGACAGCGGTGGAGGGTCAGAGCTTACCAAATCCCGTGACGTTCCACACTCCATAGGGAGGGTTTCTGGGGAAGCCGCTGATTGGTGGGAGCAGACTAGGGGAAGCAGCTGATTGGGTGCAACCTCAGGTTAGCATTTCTGCTTTTTGGTTAAAGGTACAGTGATTTAGTAAGGGTACAGTGAGCTAAGGGAGGCTAGGGAAGCGGAAAATCAAAATGTGACAGGAGGATCCAGAATGTGTGAAGATAAAGCTCTAGATGTAAAAGGGGCAAAAACGGAAGGAAGGGTAGTAAAAATCATCTGAAAGTGCTTTATCTAAATGCGCTGTACATGGTATTAGTGAGACCACATTTGGAATACTGTGTACAGTTCTGGGGTCCATACTTAAGAAAGGATGTACTAGCCCTGGAGGCAGTGCAGCGAAGGTTTACAAGATTAATTCCTGCAATGAGGGGATTGACATATGAGGAAAGGTTAAGTAAGCTGGGACTCTACTCTTTGGAGTTTAGAAGAATGAGAGGCGATCTCATTGAAACGTATAAGATCGTGAAGGGCCTTGATCGGGTGGATGCACCGAGGATGTTCCCAATGATCGGGGAGGCTAGAACTAGGGGACATAGTTGCAGAGTGAGGGGGGGCTCTTTTAAAACTGAGATGGGGAAGAACTTCTTCACCCAGAGGGTGGTTAGTTTGTGGAGTTCACTGCCCCAGGGAGCAGTGGAAGCAGAAACGTTAAATTTATTTAAGTCAAAGATAGATGGTTTTTTAGCTGCCAAGGGGATAAGGGGCTACGGGGAGAGGGCAGGGATATGGACCTAGGTATGGTTAGTATAGTAGACCTGAGTGATCTCCTGGACAAGTGTCGATCGCCTGGATTGGGGTCGGAGAGGAATTTCCCGGATTTTTTTCCCGAATTGGACCTGGGTTTTTATCCGATTTTTTGCCTCCCCCAGGAGATCACGCGGTTCTTGGGGTGGAGAGGGGTGATAGCGGTATAGAGGGGAGGGTAATGTCTTGTGTTCTGTGTCTTGTGTCTACTGTTTGTGGGTAAGTGTGTCTGTTTAGTGTTCAGCCATGAGTGAATGGCGGTGCAGGCTCGACGGACCTGATGGTCTACTCTCGCACCTACTTTCTATGATTCTATGATTCTATGACTCTGTGATCCATACTCAATGCCCCAACCTGTGAAAGCAAGCATACCATATACCTGCATTACCATTCAATCTACTTGTGTTACTACAGATAGAATTTCATTGAATAAGGCTGGAAGTGGCATAGGTGATATCAAATCTGCATGGGAGACAGCAGCAAAACCTTGCAAAGGATAAAACAGATTTTTCCTTGCCCCCTGCAAAATGTTGGTGTGGTCTATTTTACGTTTTTTCTTCAATCTAAACATTTTTATAACTTAAGCATTTGATGGACAGGAATGCAAAAATCCCACAACATTTTAAGCAATTCCATCAATATGTGAGACACAAATTGTTATTTCATATCATTCCCGTATGATATATTTCCAGATATGTTTCATGCTTCATCTTCAGAAGTATATCACAAATCAATAACATCTTTCACAAAATGTCCCACAGCTAAAACTAAATGTATTAAACTTGCTTCTGGAATCAGCACTGCCCATTGCTTTACATTTCCTACAATCAGATCAGTCATTTCATCTTTACATATACTAATATCTTGAAACAAGTTCAAAAAATGTTGACATATCATAGCCATAAATGTGGCCCCATAGCAGAAGCGTCCACGTCGCGGGGCTGGAAACTGGAAGGATCCTGAACTAATTCTGCGACCACCGTCAACTATTACGGCAAGGGGTGGCTTCTACTGATTGTCGCAGGAAGCTTGCGTCCTTTTTAGAAGGACAATGACAGCGAGGTCAACATTTATAACAAGAGGGACACGAAAAGAAGCCGATCAAGGAATGTATCAAGAAAGTGTGCAAAAATGAACCAAACCCGACAAATATACAAACAACCTGGAAAGGTTGAAGGAGAGCAAAATAAATGCAAAGCTTTTAAAAAAAAAAAAAATCCACCATATTGTTCGCTTGACTAAATGTAAAGTTTCATGTTGGAAACAATGCTCCTGACATAAGTACTGACTAAAACAGCCAAGATATATATATCAGCAAAAAAAACTTTTTGTGTGCACAAGATGCATGTTAATTGTGTCTTTTGTCAAAGTGGTGCAGCGGTAGAGTTGCTTCCTTACAGCACCAGAGACCCAGCCGGGTTCGATCCAGACTACAGCTGCTGTTTACACAGAGTTTGTACTTCCTTCCTGTGACTGCGTGGGTTTTCTTCAGGTGCTCTGATTTCTTACCACACTCAAAAGACGTGCAGGTTTATAGATCAATTGGCTTAGTTGAAATTGTAAATTGTCCCTAGTGTGTAGGATAGTGATGGTGTATGCGGTGATCGGTCGAAGGGCTTGTTTCCGCACCGTATCTCTAAAGTCCAAAGTAAATCTGAGAAGCACAACCTTTTGAGTTTGTTAAGGTTTTCAGACTTTTCAATGTTAAGTTAACAAATTAATGGTGGCATCTGCAGCTTCCAATATATACACCTGTCTTTAGCTATTGGCACCAGAACATAGAAAGGTACAGCACTCACCAACAACCTCCCCTGGACCACCCATATTAAAGCAACGACTAAGAATGCACATTAACACCTGTACTTCTTTATAAGGCTTAGGATGTTTGGCATGTTCCCTGCAATTCTTACCAACTTCTACAGATGTACCATAGAAAGCATTTTATCAGGATGCATCACAGTATGGTTTGGGAACAGCTCCATCCAAGACCGCAAGAAATTGCAGCGAGTTGACATGAAGTGCTTCAGCAGTGTCTATTTTAAAATTTAGTTAATTATTGTCACGTGTACCAAGGTACAGTGAGTGAAAAGATTTTGTTTGAATACTATACAGTCAGAGAAAAGACTATCCGTGATTACAATCAAGCTGTCCATAGTGCAAGGGATAATAAAGGATAGAGGGTACAACGTTCAGTGCAAGATATAACATTGAAATCCGATGAAGTCTGATTAAATAGAGCTAAAAAACAATGGCACCACGAGGACACCGACATAGAATTCGCTGAGCCTCCAGTTTCCATTTCCAATCACACACACCTTGACCTACATATATATTTTATAGTTCCTTTGTTGTCACTGAATCAATAACCTGGAACTTCATGTCAACAAGCAGTGTAAACTCAACGATTACACAGCGAACAAAGTCAAATGCACTAGCATAGTTATGGTGTGTGATGGGGCAACGAGTCGGGAATGAGTACAAGTCATTCAGCCTGCAATCGACACGGCTTTTTCCAACATATTTCTCCACAGCAATGGTTCAAAGAAGCTTATTCCATCCTTCACAGAGCCAACTTGAGATAGGCTATTAAATGCCTTGCTGACAATGCTTGCATTCCAACAAAAATATTTTAAATTTCATCACACTACTACCATCCAAACTCATCTCCAAACTCTGGGTCCTAGGAATCAGCTCCCCCTTCTGCCACTGTATCCTTGACCTTCTAGCCCACAGGCCTCAATCAGTCAGGATAGGTGACACCTCCTCCACAATAATTCTCAACACTGGTGCTCCACAAGGTTGCATTCTCAGTACCTTACCATATTCTCTTTATACTGCGAATTTGGTTCTAATTCCATCTCCAAGTTTGCAGACGACACCACTGTGGTGGGCCAAATCAGAAGCATTGACAAGACAGAGTACAGCAAGGAGATAGAGAACTTAGTGACAAGGTGCCATGACAATAGCCTCTCCCTCAATGTCAGCAAGACAAAAGGGCTAGTTATTGAGTTCAGGAAGCACGGCGGAGTACATGTCCCAAACAACATCAATGGTACGGATATGGAAATGGTTGAGAGATACAAGTTCCTTGGTGTTAATATTATCAATTATCTGTTGTGGACCAACCACATTGATGTGGCAGCCAAGAAGGCACATCAATGCCTCTACTTACTGAAGAAATGCTGTCTCTCAAACTTCTACAGATGCACCCTAGAAAGCACACTGTTAGGTTGAATCACAGCTTGGTTTGGGAACAGCCAGTTTCAAGACCGTAAGAAATTGCAGAGAGTTGTAGATGTAGCCCAGTCCATTACCCAGACCAGACTTCCCACCCTTGACTCCATCTACACTTCAAGCTGTCTGGGAAAAAAACAGCCAATATAATCAAAGACTTGCTCCGTTCTGGTCATTACTTTTTTCTGCTCCCGTCCAGGTACAGAAGGTACAGAAGCTTGAATGCGTGCACCACTAAACTCAGGAACAGCTTCTTCCGCTCTGTTATCAGATATCTGAATGTTCCTTCCATCAGCCAGGGTACTGCCTGATTCACCTCTACCCCATTGAGGACATTGGACTTTAATGAAGGAACTGATGGGCTACAATGCACCACACTGCTGGGAACTACAGTGATCCTCCATAATGCTTTTCACTGTACCTCAACACGTGACCATAATAAACCTAGCCCTAAATATACTTTTCCAGGCTTTCTGTTCAGTAGCTAGTAGCTAGTAGTTCCATGGTTCCCCAAAGATGCATTCCTGATGGAGTCTGGCATTAGAGTTCAACTTGCCCAGCACTCATCTGTCTGCTACACAAAGAATCTCACTGTGCCATGTCACATGTAATAATAAAGTATCATTCAAACCCAGTGGAGGAACATGTAACCGCACAATATAAATAAGAAGTGGTGTGAGAAAGAAGCAAGAGAGATGTAAAGAAGTTCCTAATGGGCCAGATCTTCCATCTCAACACCAACACTTACCCCAGGATTACCTGTGCTTCTCTCTGGAAATTCAAGGATTCAGCATAGCTATGAGATATCACTATCTACTGGTGTTGCCACTTTCAGGGGAGCTATGGACCTGCACCCCAAGATCCTTCTGCACATCAATGCTATTAAGGCTCTTGCCATTAATCATATACCTTCCTCTTACATTAGACACCCCAAACTCATAACTGGAACAAACTGCATGGAATCCTTCAATATAGAGGTGATCATTTTTCACATTTTTTAATATGAGTTAATTTGAAAGTTAACTTCTTTATTGCATTTTATAATGTTCTGTGTTTTATTTGTATTCATTTTAAATGTCTGCTTCTTTTATGCCTGCCTTTTATCACGGTGACATTTTATGGCTTTAGAGACATTCGGCAACATTCAAGCCTATTGACAACTTTGACAACAAGTTCAGGCGAGCTGCCTGCCTTGGAATTTCTGTGAGTAGAACTTGCTTTGTTGGAAGACCCGACAGTGCACAGGATGGAAATGCTCATGAGCTCTCCTTTTCCTCCTGTTTGTTGTTTAATTGCCCAACCTGTCCTTAACTCAATGAGGCACGGCAGCAAAGCTGCGATCTGATCTGTTATCTCTGCGATCATTAAGTTCTGTCATAGAGTCATGCAGCGTAGAAACAGGCCCTTCAATCCAACTTGCCCACACCGACCAACATGTCCCATCTACGCCAGTCCCACTTAACCGCGTTTGGCACATATACCTCAAAATCTATCCTATTCATGTACCTGTCTAATTGCTTCTTAAATGTTGCAATAGTACCTGCCTCAACTACCACCTCTGGCAGCTTGTTCTATACACCCACCACCCTTTGTGTGAAAAAGTCACTCCTCAGATTCGCATAAAATCTTAAACTTATGCCCTCTGGTTCTTGATTCCTGTGGCTTGCTGCTAATAAATGATAGAACTGAATGAGGACATTGACAAAGGAAAGTATAGCTTGGATCTTGTTGGTAAATGCTGTGATGATACGTGTGAAATTTTGCACTGTGTAAGTTCTGGATTTATAGTCGTTTGCATGGTGCTTTTCAAAGTCTTCTTGTCCTTTCCATTATGTCTATACATTTGCTCATCTGTGGCATTTTTTTCCAACCAGTTCAAATAATTCTATGGAGTGCATCAACAATGATCACTAGATCTGTCTTCATCACTTTCTCTAGACATATGCTACTGTAATTCTATCATTAATAAAAGACCTATATTCACCAACCATGGATGTTCATGTTAACTGCCATGAAATTTAATACAAAAGAGTTACAAATTGTTTTTAGCTCTGCTGATTAGTCTACAGGCTTTCATCCCCACCAAAATCAATGCGGCTACAGATTGCTAACTTGGCAAGGGAACATGAAAGGTGATTCACCAGTGTAAATCAGTGAAGAGAGAAACAGTCTTCATTTCAGGTCATCCATGCTGATAGTAAAAAGCCAATGCTTTCTCCACAGATGCTGCCTGCCCAACTAAGTATTGGCAATTTTATTCCAGCTTTCTTTTTACTTTTGGTTCACATGCTTCATTGCTTAGTTTACTTTAGTTTAGGGATATAGCGCACAAATAAGCCCTTCGACCCACTGAATCCACGCCGTCTAGCGATGCCCAGACACCAACACTATCCTACACACTAGGGACAATTTTTACCGAAGCTAATTAACCTACAAACGTGTACGTCCGAGGAGTGTGGGAGAAATCCGGAGCACCTGGGGAAAATCCAAACATTAATTGGGAAATGTACAAACTCCATACAGACAGCACTCTTAGTCAGGATCAAACCCAGGTCCCTGGCATTGTAAGGCAGCAACTCTACCACTGCATTGCCATGGCTATGTTAGATCTCTGCATGCCAGTGTTTAGATGTTAGATCTTTGCATGTCAGTGTTTAGATAAGCCTAACAAAGCCTACATCAAAGATTAAAATAAATAAAAAAGCAGTTTACATCTGGAAGACTAAACAAAATGTATAAAGTATAGAAAAGAGCAAATCATGCAAATAGAATTCAACATCATTGTCGGGCACCAAAGGGTAGAAGTATTTTTACACAAAAATGTGGTGAGTATATGGAACGAGCTGCCAGAGGAGGTAGTTAAGGAGATCCTATAACAACATTTAAAAGACATTTGGACAGGTACATAACAGGGAAGATTTAGAGGGATATGGGCCAATTGTGGGTGGGTGCAGATGTGACAGTTTGGACAACATGGGCAAGTTGTGCCAAAGGGCCTGTTTCCATGCTGTATGACTATGACCAAAAGTTGTGACAATGTGCAAATCAGTAACAGATGGTTGAAACTGCATTGTATTCATGAAAATGTGCCTTATGCTTCTATGGCATTTTAATCCTATATACTATGAAATCTAATTTTGAATATGGATACCATGCAAGAACAAGGAACTGCAGATGCTGGTTTACAAAAAAGGACACAAAATGCGAAAGGTTGACATAGAATGACTTTGCAGAAGCCTCATAACAGATGGGGAAAAAAGAAGTTAGAACTAAGAAATTGTTAACACCAAAATAATTAGTTTGCTCGAGGAACATTCGTTATGTGGAAAAATGTTCTACCAATAACAAGAAATTTATGAAATACCGATTTTTTGGCGATTATTCTGAGAGGCAAATCTCTTTTGCACAAATAACTTGCCATGTCAGCATATAGTAAATATATGCTTTAGATTTAGACTTTAGAGATACGATTTAGATATGCTAACCATTTGCAGGGCTTCAAAGGGGACAATGATAACAACTGAACCAAGTTATGTCCCTCACTTAGCTTCATCCTTTATAAACACTAGGATATTTTTGGGGAATATCTGCAGGATAACATCATGAAGTCAGATCTTCGACTCACTTACACCCTTTCCTAAACTAGGGCAGAACAGTGGCAAAGAGATGCTGCCTTACAGCACCAGAGACTCGTGTTCGACCGTGACTATAGGTGCTGTCTGGATGGAGTTTCATATTCTCCCTAGTGTGTGTAGGATGGTGTTAGTGTGCTGGAATCAACAGTCGGCGCCGGCTCAGTGGGCCGAATGGCCTGTTTCACATTGTATCATTAAACTAAACTAGATGCAGTGAACATCTAGTTCACAGTGAGCATCTCTTCACCTGCCTTGGTTAGCACAAATTAACTTGCAAAGATCAGGAAATTAAACTCAAAATATCCTGGCCATAAATTATATTCTCTTACACTTTAGTTCCTGTCTTCTCACCTTTGAGACTCACAGCATATGACTTTCTCTTACACAGCAAGGTGTGCATGGAAGTCTGATGAAATGCAGGTTGTTTATTGTGTGTAGTGCTGGTAAGGATTTCTCTAATCACTTACAGTATATTAATGTTCAGTAGGTGAGAATTGATTTTTAATCCCAGTGAGAATCCCAGTCTATAAATAAAACTCATTTTAAATAACGAAGTTTAGCATACATACTAAAATATAACTTCTTCAAATGCTGAAATTCAGAGCTTGTTCTAAATTAAGGCAACAGCATTTCGTCATTCTTTTCACACTATAAAAAGATGGCACTTTTGCCTCACAAATTCCACTGGCATCTGTTCCTTAATTAAAATTTTATATTTGTCGATTATGTTCAGTAATTTTCTTGCATTATTTATGAACTCTCCGCCACAAAGTAAAGGAATTAGAAGGAGCCAATGGTCTCCAGTGGTACCAAAATTAAGACTTTTGAATCTTAATGCAACATGGGAACAAAGGCTTTGAGTATTAACTTAATTTTTTAATTCTTTGCATCAATCTGGGCAACTTCTTTGATGGTCTGGTTGCCAAACTACAGCTCAGTGCCATGGTCAGCAGATGGCTTCTCTCTGCATGGATCTCAGTTGGATGGCCCAACTCCAAGTGGCACCAGCAGTCTGGGGTTGTGACAGAAAAGTAACCAACGCTCCATTCTCACTCCTTTGATAATCTACACAGTAATCTACACAGTAGATTATCCTGACTTCAAAAGAAAACACACACATGCTCATTAACTGGTGTGATGTTCGGAACCCTCAATGGGAGCCTTTTATTTAGTTTAGTTTAGAGAAACAGTGCGGAAACAAATCTTTTGGCTCACCGACCAGCGATCCCCATACACTAGCACTATCCTACACACTAGGAACATTTTTTTTTTAACCAAAGCCAATTAACCTGCAAAGCTGTAAGCATTTGGAGTGTAGGAGGAAACCAGAGCACCTGGGCAAAACCCACGTGGTCACTGGGTGAGAGTACAACCTATGTGAAGACTGCACCCGTGGTCAGGATCAATCCTGGGCAACTGGTGTTGCAATGCACTGCCACCGTGCTGCCGTCTTTTGAGGGATTTCTTATTGCTGAATGAACGTAGACTTCATCAACCTTGTAATGCTCGCCCCATCGGACCTCCCCACCATGGAAGGGATCGACAGGAGTCGGCACCTCAAAAAGGCAGCCAGCATCATCAGAGACCCACACCACCGTGCCACACACTCATGTCACTCCTGCCATCGGGAAGATGGTACAGGAGCCTGAAAACTGTAACGTCCAGGTTGAGGAGCAGCTTCTTCCCACATACATCAGGCTATTGAACACTACCACCTCCAAATAAGCTCTGAACTACCTAGACATGGGGCCAGTACTTTTGTCTTTGCACTATTATTATTTGTTTTCTGAACTATTTTGTTGTTTATAATGGGTTTTACAGAGTACTATGTTTACATATCAGTTGGGCTGCTGAAAGTATGGCATCTCCACATCATCTGAGTGGCAATCTGATCAATCTGTGGTGGCTACAGTTCTGAAGACCATAAGGCACAGGAGTAGAATGACGCCATTTGGACCATCAAGTCTACTTCATAGTAGACTCTTCACCACTGAAGTGGAGCTGCAATCTAAAAGGGTAAATATTTCAAAGTTTATGCCTTCAGAATACAGCTGACCCGAATATAATGTATTTTCTGCTTAAGTCAGTATTCTTTAAACTTGGTGCAACACAGTGGGGAGAATAGAGATTTTAATCTGAGGGACGGCGAAACCATTCATGGATGGAGCATAAATAGTAAGAATAGTCCTTCATATTCAGGGGAGCATGGTGGCACAGCAGTAGAGTTGCTGCCTCACAGTGCCAGAGACCCAGGTTCGATCCTGATTACGTGTGCTGTCTGTGAGGAGTTTGTATGTTTTCTCCATGACTGCGTGGATTTTCTCCGGGCGCTCTGGTTTCCTTGCACACTCCAAAGATGTGCGGGTTTGTAAGTTAATTGGCTTCTGTAAGTGTCCCTAGTGTGCACGATAGAACTAGTGTGCGGGTGATCGCTGCTCGACGTGGCCTTTTTCTACTCCCTATCTCAAAAACTAAAACTAGAAACTAAAACTAGTCCTTCAAGGGGGGAGTGAAGGTTTATTTATGAACCATCTGGGCTCTCCATTATTGATTGGATTATTAAAGATTGTAGCGTGGACAGAAGAATGTGGTCTGTATTGACACTTCCTATTTTGTGGGCTCCTTATGACAGTGTTTCATTGTGAGGGCTCCCTTGTGGCCTTGATATTTCCTCTACTCTGATGGGAAATAAAGCTATTTCTATTGAACTGGTATCTCCCTCTGGCTGCTTGCTTAGTTCTCCAGCTGCACTCCAGGCTGTGCCACATGTCATTCAGGCTTCCAAGTTTGTCTGCTGCTCTAGCTTGGGTAGGCTGTGCAACGTGCAACATTGAGCCATACAGTGTGGAAACAGGTCCTTCATCTTCCTGCGCTCTTCAATAACATGCCATCGACAACGCAGAGCGATTCATGCTGATTTGGACTACGAGCTCTCATTTTAAATAGCATTTCCAACAGTGATTTTACTGCCTGTATGTGGTCTACTACTATGGTCAGAGTATGAATTGGAGAGAGTAACCAAGAGGACAGGGTAGACATCTCCCATCCAGGGTCCCCGATCGGGATTGATGCCAGTCGCTGTGAATATTCAACAGTGCAATCTGTTAAATAGCATTTCCAACAGTTATTTCACTGTATATGCATTTATGTTTCCTGGAAACATGACATTTAGCATGTGGAAGTGTTTCTTGTATTGGCGTGATGACGGATAAGGTACGTAAGGAATGCTTCCCTTTGTAACCGCACATTGAGCTCTACTGTTCATAGCAACTGTACTCAGTTATCAACAATCTAACCCAGATTCAAGCTTAGCTTAGTGCAGTTTAGAGATACAGCAGGGAAACAAGCCCTTCGGCCCGTCGAGTCCATGATCATCCGTACTTTAGTTTTATCCTGCACTCTAGGGACAATTTACAGAAGCCAATGAACCTACAAATCTGCAAGTCTTTGGAATGTGGGAGGTAACCAGAGCATCTGGAGAAAAACCACACGGTCACAGGGAGAACTTGCAATTTCCACAGACAGCACCCGAGGTCAGGATCGAACCTGGCTCTGTAAGGCAGCAATTCTACCACTGTGCCACTGTGCCGCCCTGGTTGCAGAATATTGAATGCAGTAATCTACGTCCAATCGCACGGATGCATTGGATTTTGGGGGGATTATCTTTACACTGCTGATACGTTTTGCAATTAAATCAAATCCCACAATGATTGTTCCTAAGATTTCACAGGGTCAAATCTGGACAGTATTGTACGGTACTGAAATAGAAGATAATTAATTGCAGATGGTTGTGCATTTACTTCCCCAGTGCCAAAATTACATGCTTGCACTTACAGATGTTAACCTAATCAATGGGTATGGCAGCGTACTTAGAATAATAGATACCCATGAGTAAATTGCAAGCTGAGCTCTATTCAAAGGGCTTGTTGGTTTGCATTTAGAATATATTCCTCTGTAATTTTCTGGCAAGAACTAATGAGAAAATAAATTTATCTATATGTACGAAATAATAAAATTATCAAGGGGTCTCGTAGTTCTGAATATATTGTATTTAAATGCGATGGTGTGTGCATAATTTTACATCCTCACGGGGAGCATAGGACATCATTTGGCAATACAACAGCTGCAAATCGCTTTATGAACCAAAGGCATGCTTTTAGATAGTTTTGAGGTACAGTGTAGAAACAGGCCCTTCGGCCCACTGAGTCAATGCCAACCATCAATCATCCATTCTATGTTATCCCCACTTTCGCATCCTACACACTAGGGACAATTTACAGAAGCCAATTTACTTGCAAACCTGCACGTCTTTGGAATGTGGGAAGAAACCGGAGCACCCGGAGAAAATCCAAGCGGTCACGGGGAGACCATACAAACTCCACACCAGCAGCACCGGAGGTCAGGATCGAACCCGAGTCTCTGGCACTGTGAGGCAACATCTACTGTTGCACCATTGTGCCATCCTTATCTGTAGATTCCGAGTGTCTTCTCCCAAGAATTAACACATCAAACAATAATGCACAACAACATCTGAATTCAAGATCCATTAATCTGGAGTGAGAAGGAACTTGCCAGTATTCCCATTTTGTCAAATGAACTCACAATTAATAATGACGTCTCTTTCAGCCAGGGTTTAAGCGTGGGGAACACTGAAGTGAAAATAAAAGATTAATTACAAGCATTGGCCTGGATTTTTCTGTAAATGACAAAAGTAGCAGCGCCTGCCACCAACATCAGAATAAATCTATCCATCAATGGGCTTCATTGTGTACATATTGCCTTTCCTGGTATAAGGTGCTGTGAAGCATTTTCTACAGGGTTATTTCCAGTGCCGGAGGAGGTAGTTGAGGCAGGTACTATCACAATGCTCAAACCACATTTGGACAGACCAATTGATAAGAGATTGGATCTAGAGATCCAATCTAGAGATTGGAGAGATATTGGCCCAAACACAGGCAGGTTGGTTGGCATGGGCAAGTTGGGCCGAAGGGCCAGTTTCCATGCTGCATGACATGAGCCATAGTGATGTCATTAGCCGGGTGTCCAGCTGGTTTGAAGGATTCCAAGAAGCAAACAAATTGCATATTAATACATTTTAAACACATTTTACAGAGTGCAAAATAAAATGTGATTTACACCTTGTTCATACAAGAGAGACGCTGAAATATTAACTTATTTTAAAATATATTAGTTATTTATAATCTTTGACATTTCAAATTTGTTTCTATAACAATATGCCTCTAACACATATTTTTTAGGACCACAGAGATTGTTCAGTAGTATTTATGGTTAGGGCTGTTATTTAAAAATCTAGATACTTATTCTGTTCAATGTGTTTTTTCACGAGGAGAATTGGACAAAGTTTGGCATAGATAGGGTAGACAGTCAAAACCTTTCTCCCCAGTGTGGGAATGCCAAAGATCAGAGGGCATGACTTTAATTTGAGGGAGGCAATGTTTAAAGGAGATGTGTGGGGCACATTTTGATTTGGACAAAGGGTGGTGGGTGACTGTAACTTGCTGCCAGTGATCATAGTGGAAGCAGATACAATAATGAAGTTTAAGAGACTTTAGGATAGGCACATGGATATGCAGGGAATGGAGAAATATGGATCATACGCAGACTGATAAGAGTAGTTCATTTTTGGCACAGATATAGTGGGCCGAAGGGTCTGTTTCTGTGCTGTGCTTTTCTGTGTTCTAGGTTGCCCTTGGCAAATTGGTCGTTGTGTTGCATTCCTCAATGGAACTGCAACAGTGTATACTTGGATCAGGGAATTAGATACAGTCCAGATCTCCAAGTTTACCAGTGCAAGTACAGACAGCAGATGATGGTGCCAATTTCATGGATTAATGGTATTGAATGCTGGCAGTTCTACAAAAAAATGACTCAAGGTAACAAGAATTGGAGCCCCAGAGATGGTGGAGAAGTCAATCTTAACACCATCAGAATGTGTATTAATCACCAATCCTGTAAACCACACCAGAACACGTCCCTGCTAACCTCCATAAATATAAAAGCTCACAAGGTTCAGCATCTTGGCCTCAGTGTTCTCCTCTTCTCAACGTTCATGTTACTTCCTGTCATTCTTCTTCTTCACTTCATTTTCCATCCTCATTCTCCCCATCGTCCTCTCACTTTTCACACAGACCTCTTAAACCCCTGTCTCACGGTGCGAGTCCACCCACGAGTGATCCCGAGTTTAAAACAAATCAAACTCGTGGTAATCACGTAGAATTAATGTAGCGGGAACATCGGAACTCGTAACGCTAACGGCAGGTACTCGGGAAACCTGTTTACTCGTGAAAATCTTTCAACATGATGAAAGATTCCCCTGAATCAAATTTACTCTTGAAGTAAACATTTTAAACTTTTAAACTCGTTGTAAGAACGTAAGTAGCCCGTGAGCTTACCGTAGTGACTCGTGAGTCTACCGTGGGCACTCTTTAACTCAGCGGGACAGGCAGCATCTCTGGAGAGAAGGAATGGGTGACGGGATGACGTTTCCAAAATTCTGCTGCGTTTTTGTGTTACTCCAGCACTGTGCGTTCACTTTTTGTCAACCAGCATCTGCCCTTTCTTGTGTATGACATTACTTGTATCCGTGGAAGTTGATTGTCGCTCCCTTCAGTTTCCCAGGGGGGGGGGGGGGAGATGCTGCCCAGTGACGATCTCATTTATCCAACGAGTTGAAAGATGTTGAAAGATTTTCACGAATTAACAAGTTTCCCTAGTACCTGCCGTTAGCGTTACGAGTTCCGACGTTCCCGCTACATTAATCCTACGTGATTACCGCGAGTTTGATTTGTTTTAAACTCGGGATCACTCGTGGGTGGACTCGCACCGTGAGACAGGGGTTTTACTCATTTCACCTTACCACCCTCTCCTCATCCATTCTTCTCTACTTCTTATCCTCTCCTCCTCCCTTTGTCTTTAAACTTCACTTACTGTTGCACCCTCACTGCTTCCCATGCCACAATCCTCACGCCTTCCACCTTTAATCCAGAGGAGGTTTACGAGGATGATCTCGGGGAGGATTGGGTTAATGAATGTGTAATGTTGGAAGGCTCTGGGCTTGTGCTCGCTAGAGTTTAGGATGAGGGTGGATCTCATTGAAACCTACCAGATAATGAAAGGCTATGTCTGTGCCGAAAATGATAAAAGTGGATGTGGAGAGGATGTTTCCAATAGTGGGAGAGTCTAGAACCAGAGGGCACAGCCTCAGAATAAAAGGATGTACTTTCAAAATGGATGTGAGGAAGAATTTCTTCAGCCAGAATGTGGTGAACCTGTGAAATTCATTGCCACAGACAAGTCATTGAGGCTTCAAGGAGACCAAGTCATTGAGTATTTTTAAGGAGACTGATTTTTAAGGTGGTTCTTGATTACAAAGGGTGTCAAAGGTTACGGGGAAAAAGGCTGGAGAATAGAGTTGAGAGGGAAAAATAGATCAGTGAACAATGATTGAATGGCAGACTAGACTCGATGGGCTGAATGGCTTAATTCTGTCCTTTGGCTTATGGCCTTTGTTGCCCCTCACCCTACCTTTTACACAGGGAATGGACGAGAGCAGTGAACATGATATGTTCCTCTTAACCAAACTGAGGATATCCAATTAAAATTCAAGAGCCGCACTGTGTGTTTCTGATGCCTTTGCCTGCAGGCAAGGAACGCTATATTTACAAGGAGTCTCATCGACTATTACATGCCATTGGGCAGGGCACAGTGGGAATTTGAATGATTGCTGAAAAATGACTTTCTACCCACCGTGAATGACAATGAATGCAGTCACACTTTACCTCCTCCAGTCACATTTGCTAATTCTGACTGACAGCTGTAATCGCAGAGTTTGAGGAGCATTTGATGAGGCACAATGTGTAATCAATTGATGAATCCAGAAGCTCCAAAGTGTTGCAAATGTCAAAGCTAGCTGTTATAGCCAGGCAGTGTAGACCACTAGATGCCACTGGCACCCATCGAGAGCAGCTGCCTCCCACACATGCATCATTCGTTCAGCTATTTTTATTTGCATCTTTCCCTACCTCGTCAATAGTAAACCAGTTAATGGCTTGTTTTTATTGCTGCCCTGATTAAGATTGGCTAATTTAATAAAGACCAAGAATCAAACTTGGAACTACCTTTTCATTGTTCAATTAGACAATGTCTTTATTAACTGAACACCCACTGAATTAATTTTCAAGTAAATCTATGTGATGACCCAATATTAATTTGCCAGGAGAGCAGATTCATTAATTTTGTATCAGTTAGAAAAATAATGGCATTTATCATTAGATGCCAATGATCAAATAATAAATAAGCAAACTAGACCATTAACGTCAATGTAGAGGGGAAACATCAACGATTTTTAATATGCCTGGACTTCCCAAAAATATTTGCCATTTAATGTGAAAGTCTCCTACTTTAGCTGAAAATCTGATGGTTAAAAGTAAAAATGTAGCCAGTTATAAATGCTGGTGGACAGGTTGGAAGGAATGAATGCTTGCTAAGGTCAAAGAGAAAATGTTTCATATAATGTTGTAAGAATTTTGGCTGGAACTGCTGATTTTATAATTTAATTTCATCACATTTATTAAGATTATCAATGACATTTGGTGAAATGTGTGCAATAGCAAAATGGAGAGTTAAATATACAGGGTTGTCTGACTGCATTAGGTAAATTCTTCATCAGACTTTCGGCCAAACACCAAACTTCACCCACACCCCCTCTGTTTTATTTATCATGTATTTGCTGCGAGGATTTCCCTTCAGTCCAAGTACACCAGGCAAAAGAAAAGTGACTTTGATTCAATTTAGTTTACAATTCATGATAAATTGAACTAAGATAGACACAAAAAGCTGGGGTGACTCAGCGGGCCAGGCAGCATCTCTGGAGAGAAGGAATGGGTGATGTTTCAACACCATTTTGTGTCCAAGCATTTTCTCCAACATTTTGTGTCTATCTTCGGTGTAAACCAGCATCTGTAGTTCTTTCCTGCACATTAAATTGAACTAATTCATTTAATTTATTGGTCAGCGGCAAGTCGGGCTGAAGGGCCTGATCCATGCTATATGACTTTTTGATAACTCCAGTTGCAATGAGTCCAGTCCAGGGCATTCAGAAAGGACATCTGTAGTTGTGATGATATTATACCTCCGTATGCCGGGAGGATATCAGGGAAGCTTGCAGACATAGAGAGAAGAACAGCTAGGAAGGAATACAAGGAACTTCAGATGCTGCTTTACCAAAAAAAAACACAGCTTGCTGGAGTAATTTAGGTGGTCATGGTAACACCTCTGGAGGACATGGACAGGCGATGTTTTGAGTTGGGACTTTTCTTTGGAATTGCCATTGGCGTGATCCACATAATTAAAAATTGTATATGAAGAGAGAGGGGCTGGAGACCTAGGGGCAGAGATGGAACTGCAGTTGTCGTCTGGCTGTCGCTCAGCCAACTTTGGATTAGTAACATGGTGGGGGGAATGCTGGCGTTGATGGAAAGAGTTCAAGCTAGATTGCCAGGGAAAGGGAGAGATCAGAATTGTTCCAGAAGAAAGGCAACGTTGGAAATGCAAGGTAGGAAATTAATGAGCCAAGTCTTCAAATCTTGGGCTGGGGAAAAAATTGAACAAATGAACTGGGCAGTGCATAATGGCAGAAACTGCAAAGCAAAGACAAGGCAGATGGCACTAGAGACACACTGCAGTATAACATCACAGCTTTTTACTGTAACCGTGCTTAAAGAAGGTGAGAAATGGAAGCTTAATGTGCATGAAGGAACTGCAGATGCTGTTTACACTGAAGATAGACACAAAATACTGGAGTAACTCAGCAGGTTAGGCAGTATCTCTGGAGAGAAGGAATAGGTGACAGTTCATGCTGAGACCCTTCACCAGACTGACCTGAAATGTCACATATTCCTTTTCTAATTCTATCTTCAATGGAAACTTAATGTTCCTTGCTGCAGGATTTCCAGGTGGGATGGGGATAATGAGCCATGGCATTTATTGGTATAAAGTAATAAATACAAATGTGCGAAGGAATGATTTGCTAATATGATAACATGCAGATTTAATGAGGAACAAAAAAAAAAAATCAGAAATAAAACATCAATTCCAAACAAGCACAGAGAGATGCAAGCAATTTTCTGATATGCAAAAATAACAATATCTTCTGATGATAAAAGGACACAAAGCACTGGAGTAACTCAGTGGGTCAAGCAGCATCTTTGATGAGCATGGACAGGTAATGTTTCAGGACACTTCTTCAGACTGTCTGAAAAAGAGCCCCAACCCGAAACATCACCACTCCATGTTCACCATAGGCGTTGCTTGACCGGTTAATTTAATCCAGCACTTTGTGTCTTTTTGCATAAAGCAGCATCTACAGTTCCTTGTTTCTACCCTTCTGATCAAAGATCATTGACTTGAAACATGAATTCTGTTTCTTTTTCCATAGTTGCTTCTGGACCAGTCACATTCCAATATTTCTAGCATGTCCAATATCTTGCTTTGTAAAAAAAAATGATCTAAAGAAAGTGTAAATGGAACATTGTTTGATGTAGTTTACATGGATTTCCACAAGATGTGGTTCTGTAAGGCAGGCTGGTTGAAATAGTAGAGGTTCATGGGACCCATGGTAGACCTAGCATGGAGCCTCTAAGGGTCTTGCTATCACTTGGAGTATAAATTGTTGAATGTGTGATCCTTTCATCTGAGCTTGGGCGGATGGTGATGGAGATGGACAATGTTGGCTTATGGCCAAGGAAGAAGCAAAGGATTCTCATCCATTTTGAAAGGGGCTTCTGGAAAAGGGACAGATGTCCACTGCAAAAATGAAATGTTTAAGGTTCAGCAAATGGAAACTGGAGGTCAAAGGAAGTTTCAAGAATGCAGGTGGGAAGAGAACAACAAACGGGAAAAAAGGGTGAGGGAATGAAGGAGGGGGGATGGTTAGTTACCTAAAATTGGCAAATTCATTATTCGTATCATTGGGTTGTAAGCTACCCAAGCGGACTATGAAGTGCTGTTCCTCTAGTATGCGTGTGTCTGTAATACAGCCCTTTCTTCCTTGCACCCCACCAGGACACGCACCCATTTCCTACCTCCCCCTCCTTCCTCTAACTTCACTACTATCAACTCCCCTATCCTTATCTCACGGCCGTTGTCTGTTCACCTCTGTCCTTTGTCCAACCATTTGCTACTCCAACCCGCCCCTTCACCTATATCCACCTATCTCTCACCAGGCTTTTTAATCAGTTAATCTACCAACTCTATCATGTGCCACCACTTATTCTGCACAAGGTAAAAGTAGCCTGGTAAAGATGAGGAAACAATCCACAAAAAATAAAACAGTTCCTTTATCAGTAAATACAGTCTATTATAAAGCTGGCAATGTTTTGTTTCCTTCTCCGTATTCTGGGCACCGTGCCAGTTACCAAAGACTGGTTATATATTTTGCTGCCAGGCAACTGGAACTGAGACTTATTGTAATGTCCCCTATTCATGGCAATTATCAATCTCAGCTCACTGTGGTGAAGATGAAGATGAGTTTATGTTCTAGGAATGAACACTTTCACAGGAAAGAATACATTAAGTTAAAATCTGTAGGAATCGAAAGACCTTATTATTTTGTAACTATTTTAAATTTGTTCCCCAGGAACGGATGTTTAAAAGACAGGCATTAATTGCCCATTGCTAGATTCCCTAAGTTTGATGGCACTGAATGTCTTGAAAACACCACTTCAGAGCAGCAGTGTAAGCCTTAAACATTATGAAAGGGTACGAGATTGCATGAGAGGCTAGCCTGACCTATGATGGTGCGGGCAATTGGGGCAGGTGTAGACAATATAGCCTTCACACCCACAGCATCAGACATCTGACTAATCCTTGCCCAATTTAACATCCGCTGCTAGACCAAAGATCAAAGACCAGAGACCAAAGATCTACTGGATCTAACGGATCATAACATTAATATCAATTCAATGACAGTTAGAATGTGATTGTCCCCCAATACATATTTAGCACTTGCTTGTTTTCTAAAATCTTAATTTAGAATGCAAGAATGCAAAGTGGGATAACACATAACTAGTGTGAATGGGTGATCAATGGTTGGTGAGGATTCAGTGGGCCGAAGGGCCTGTTTGCATACTGCATTTTTCAATCAATTCAATCAAAGTTATATTGAAAATTATCCTTAGTTTCACAGTGACCAAAACTGAATGCATTACTGAACGTGTAATCAACGATTCAATAGTACTTTATTGTCACTAACTTAAGTGTAGTGAAATTCTTTTTTTGCATACATTTCAGTGACAATCCTACTATACATAAGGCACAATCATAATAAGTATAAGAGTCTAAGTATAAGTGTACCAATCAGCATAGTGTGCAGTTCCATTATGACTCCTGGCTTAGAGTCTTCTATTATAGAGTAGGGCTGAAAGCCAATGATTTGCATGAGAGCTTCAGGCTATCAGCCATTCCATGCTTCAGGCCAGCGTGGAAGTGCAGGATGTTCTGAAGGTTAGATGCTGGTGTATCCAACTCCTATCCGTCACAGGAAGCACCAGCTAACCCATTAAAATAGCTGGCAGTCACTGTGCAGTGGCGCAGCGGTAGAGTTGCTACCTTACAGCGCCAGAGACCCGGGTTCGTTCCTGTCTATGGGTGCTGTCTGTACGGAGTTTGTACATTCTTCCTGTGACCGTGTGAGTTTTCTCTGGGTGCTCTGGTTTCCTCCCACACTCCAAAGACGTACAGGTTTGTAGATTAATTGGTTGTGGTAAATTTTTTAATTGTCCCTTGTGTGTAGGACAGTGCTAGTGTATAGGGGTGATCACTGGTTGGCAGGGACTCAGTGGGCCGAAGGACCTGTTTCCACAATGTATCTCAAAAGTCTAAAAGACGATGTTTAATGTTTTAATGTCTTAAGATATACTTGATCCCTTCCACATGTCCGTAACTGCCTCTCTCACTCTTTAAATCTGCCACACTTCACCAAATGCTGGTTGGGTTTAAAGGTTCAATTTTCCTGATCTTTGACACCTAGAAAATATGGATGGGTACGCTGAAGGCCTGGGCAATAACATTTGAACTGGTGTATTTAACATGTTACTTATGTGGGTGCTTTTGAAGATGCAGATATTAGATTTTAATGCACAGGCAAAAAGAAATTGCTGGTTGTTTCTGAAGTATAGGCAGAAACTGTTTGTGTGGCATATTCTCTGATCAAAATATATTAATCTTTGGCATAACAGTTATTGTTATAAGTGAAGACATGTCAAAGTTGAACTGACAGCAAGGAGACAAATGATTAGATAAATTGCTTTAATAATGTTCAATGAAGGATAATTTTTTGCCTAAAATATTCCGTGTTGCAATCCCCTCTGCAAATAGTGCCATGGGATCTTCTGCATCTACGTGGAAGAGTAGAAATGTCAATGTCAATTATATGTTCACAGTCTGAAATGGAGCTGAACCCACGAACCAAAGCGACAGATGATGACCTGAATGGAGGCCTGGTTTCTCACTATACCCACTGGGTTTGGTCTGGCCAGTCATATTTGAATTAGAGATTGCCACAAAAATATTTTTAGAATTAGCCAAAGGCATTTGTTAAGGATTTCAATACAAATTTGTGTATTTTCAATTTTCAGCGATGCAGACTTGAGGATTTTGAAGTGAAGAGAGGAGGGAGGAGACCAGCATCAAACTCAACTTTTTCCAAATGTAAGCTTATGGTTATGAGTACATCTCCAACCCAACCTGTTTATCATGGATTTTAGTTTAGTTTGGAGATACAGCAGGAAAACAGACCCTTCAGCCCACCATACATCCTCCTTCACACTAGTTCTGTTATCCCACTTTCGCATCCACTCCCTGCACACTATGGGGTAATTTGCAGAGGCCAATTAACCTCCAAACCAATTCTAGTTTAGTTTAGAGTTACAGCAGGGGAACAGGCCCTTCAGTCCACCGAGTCCACGCCGACCATCGATCACTCATTCACACTAGTTCTATGTTATCCCACTTTCACATCCACTCTCCACACACTAGAGGGCAATTTACAGGCCAATTAACCTACAAAAGTGCCCATCTTTGAGATGTGGGAGGAAACTGGAGCACCTGGAGAAAACCCACACGGTCACAGGGAGAACATGCAAACTCTGCATAGAAAACACCTGTAATCAGGGTCGAACCCGGGTCTCTGGTACTGAGGCTGCCTTTTTTGTGCAAAGAAAAAAATGACAACCATTTTTAAGTAATTATTTCTCCACTTAATGCCTTCAATATGTACAGATGAAAAAAAAATGATTTCCACATTTGATAAAAATGTTTTCATTGGGAAGAATAATTGCCCAAATTGCTCTATTACTAGCTTATTAAAGCAGAGTTAAACTGATGATTACAAACACTATAACACATTATTTTGTAACATCATTATTATGTTGCAGGCTTCTGGCATTTATTCTCACAAAGATCCTTTATTTAGGTACAAAGTGAGCCTATTCTTCACATTTGATTTATCTCCATACAGATAAACATGTTTGGTAGGGACTAGATGTGCTGGCTCAAAGGGCCTACTCCTGCACCTATTGTCTATTGTTTAAAAGAAAGATAATTCAATTTGCACTGAGGGACCATTATTCAGCTTCTCGAGCATGTACCAAAAAGGTGTTTATGAAGAAACATTGAACTGCAGATGCTGCTGTACAAAAAATAAATAAATAACCTGCTGGAGTAACTCAGCAGGTCAGGCAGCAAATTGGACAACATGGATAGATGATGGTTTGTGTCGGGGCCCATCTTGACCCTCCTCAAGTAGTGTCCCGACTCAGGCACGGAAATCGCTGTCAAAATATGGAGGGGACCGGGGGACCGGGGGACGGGGGGGGACACAATTTCTTGGCGGCCGCACGCGCATGCGCACACTCACACACACGTGCGAGGCTTCGCAGGCTCAATCCAGCGCTAAATGCAGCTCAACTCTGCCTGTCTCGCCGGGTTAACCTACAGCCCTGCCTGGATTGACGGAATACCAGTCCGGAGCCATGGAGCTAGCACTGCTTCTCCGTGCTGGCTGTCCACATTGGCCATATTTCCTGCAAGTCCAGGCAGGGACAGGCAGAGTTGAGCTGGGTTTAGCGCTGCTTCTCTGCGCTGGCTGTGGGCCTGGGGGTACAGCTCCCTTCTGACTCCCGACGTCTCTGGCCACCCCCGGGCGTGGGGGGGGGCACTAGGGGGGGGGGGGGGCACTCAGGACAGCGCCAGAGAGCCAGGATCAATCCTGGCTGTGGATGAGGCACAAGTCTGTGTCCAGGGTTGCCGTTGTGACCCTATGACCTGAGCATGTCTCCCTCCTCCAATCACCACGTTCTATTCTCTGTCCCACCACCGCTACTTCCGCCTCTGACCAACACCTCCCTCCTCTCGCGCTGAATCACCATGTCCCGCCCCCATTGGCTGCTGACCGACGTCTCTCTCGTCCAATCGGCGCCCTCGATCAGCAGTCCCACCCCCACTGTCTCGCGGAAAGTGGAGATTTCACCAGGTTTTAAAATCTGGATTACAAAAAATGGGGGGGAACGTCCTCCATCTCTCAAAATAGGGGGGGGGGGACGTGTCCCCCCTACCCCCCCCCCCCCGGGATTTCCGCCCCTGTCCCGACTGAAACATCACCTATCCATGTTCTCCAAGGTTGTTGCCTGACCTGCTGAGTTACTCCAGCCTTTTGTATCTTTTTAAGATGTTTTTGAAGCATGGTTCATAAGAAACTGATGTAGTTTTTGCAAAGTATTGGCTCAACTTTATATGGATAACGTGTCACATTCACCTAGAGGGAAGAATAATTTAATTACTTGCTTGTTTACAGATAGTTCATTTAAAGCATCTTGGGATGCAGTCTCAATGGGACCAATGCATCAATTCAAATCAACACAGTGGTGCAGCAGTAGAGCTGATGCTTCACAGTGCTAGAGACTCAGATTCAATCCTGACTACAGGTGCTGTCCGTATGAGCAGCACACGTTCTCCCAGTGACTGCGCGGGTTTCTTCCAGAAGCTCCGGTTTCCTCCCACATTCCCATGACATGCGGGTTTGTAGGTTAATTGGCATCTGTAAATTGTCCCTAGTGTGTAGGATAGAACAGGTGTACAGGGTGATCGATGGTCGGCATTGACTTGGTGGGTTTCCACGTCGTATCTCTAAACTAAACTGAAACTAATTTAAAATTAAACCAAACTAAACAAAATTGATTGGCTTCATTGGGGATAAAAAATGAGGCAACATTAGTCTGGTAATTCTCCAGAAACTGCAAGCAGACAAAGAAAAACATTCTATGACTTTAGACTACAGACTTTTAGAGAGAGAGTATGGAGACAAGCTTTTTGGCCCAACTAGACCATGCTGACCAGTGATCAACCCGTACACTACCACTATCCTACACCCTAGGGACAATTTACAATTTTACCGAAGACAATTAACCTACAAACCTATTAATCTTTGGAGTGTGGAAGGAAATTGGAGCACCCAGGGAAAATCCACGTGGTCCCGGGGAGAATGTGCAAAACTCCACACAGACAGCATCCATAGTCCGGATCAAACCCAATTCTCTGGCACTGTAAGGCAGCAACTCTACCACTGCGCCACCAATGATTGGAGACATAATAATTCTTGGGTTTATGCATAAATATTCAAGCATTTTTTTTATACCTTTACTAATTGTTCAATTCTAAATTCAACAGCCATCTCAAAGATAGCTGTCCATGGAGTTTAATGACCTCTGCGGTGTGCATCTTCTCTTCACTGACACTGGTTACTGTCAAGTATCAGTTTTAGTGGATCCCTGGTGTCCGGTGGAAATACAACGTTGTCAAATTAACTGAGTGGAAAATCACATCGGAGAGTTCTCACAGACAGGGACTATAAAGCATAATTTTCAACTAACTTTTCAATCATTTTACCAAGTCAGAAATAAATATTAGAACACCCGCATGATTAGGATCAAAGCTGATGGAGAAGCACTTTTTTGTTAATGATAATATTTTTCTGAGGAACTTAGAGTCATACAGCAGGGAAAATGCAATAACCGTCAAAAAGTGTTAATTTACCATTGCGCAGGTTGATCATCCTTGTTTTATATTTTGCACAGATTTTGCTGGTACTCGGGAATAAGGAGTTACCTATAGATCAATTGAAGAAACAAATAACAGCAGATGCTGGTTTATACCAAAGATAGATGCAAAGACACAAAGTAACTCAGCGGATCAGACACCATCTCTGGAGAAAAAGGATGCATGATTAGAATTAGAATTAGAATTACCTTTATTGTCATTCAGACCTTACGGTCTGAACAAAATTTCGTGCCTTTAATTCTGGAAGAATTAAACGACCTGAAACGTCACCTATTCATGTTTTCCAGAGATGCTTCCTGAGTTATTCCAGTACCTTTATTTTTTTGTAAACTAGCATCTGCAGTTCATCATTTCCACATTTCTACACTTACAAGTTTACTTGTTACAGTTGGCGGTGAGTTTATTCTATGGTATTTTTCCTCCTTGGTGTTATTTGGATAGGTGCATTAAGTGATGTCGGTTCAAAAGTACATTCCTTAAACACATTGGGCCAAAGTTTTCAGGGAGGGCGACAGGAATAAAATCAAAGAACTTCAAAAGGAACTGAAGGTGAGGATTAAGGAGGGGAAAGAAGCCTATAGGTTCAAATTAGAACGACAGCTGCAGCAAGATGGTGTGAAGCAGGTATGGGCTGGAATGCGAAAGATCACGGGCATGAAGCAGAAAGGTGGTACACTGCCTGATGGTGAACAGAGTCTGGCTGATGATCTGAACAGATTTTTCAACAGATTTGACTGCCCCACACCACCCCAGCCTCCCCCACCTGGTCTGCTGACCATTGCTGCTTCCTCTCCACCTCCCCTCCCTCTCTCCATCATCTCCATCACTCCTGAGATGTCACCTGTACGGAGTCCCCTCTTTCCACCTCCCACTCCACCAGCAGCCCCACCTATGACTCTTCATACTGCTCAGGTCAAGATGATGCTGGACAGACTGAAGCCAGGGAAAGCAGTGGGGCCTGATGACACCAGCCCAAGGCTACTGAAGACCTGCTCTTCAGAGCTGTGTGATATTCTAACACACCTGTTCAACCTGAGCTTGCGTCTACAGAAGGTTCCAAGGCTGTGGAAAACATCTTGCCTGGTACCTGTCCCAAAGAAGACCCATCCCACTCACCACAATGACTACAGACCAGTAGCGCTCACTTCACATATTATGAAGACATTTGAGAGACTTGTCCTTTCCTACATCAGGACTAGTGTGTCAAATCAAATGGATCCTTTACAGTTTGCATATCAGCCTAACATCAGTGTCGATGATGCCCTCATTTACATGCTGCAGAGGGTGTACACACATTTGGACACTACTGATCCATCTGTAAGGATTACATTTTTTGACTTCTCAAGCGCCTTCAACACAATTCAGCCCCGACTGCTTGGGGAGAAGATGGAGAAGATGAAAGTGGATCCATCACTGGTACTGTGGTGTTTGGATTACCTTTCCCTCAAACCACAGTACGTGCGCCTACAGAACAATGTCTCAAGCACCATCTTGAGCAGCACAGGGGCTCCACAAGGAACTGTGCTGGCTCCATTCCTGTTTACCATCTACACAGCGGATCTCCAATATAACACCAACAGCTGCTTTTTGCAGAAATTTTCGGATGACACAGCTGTTGTCGGCCTCATTAAAAGGGGCAATGAGGAGGAGTATAGAGACATAATAAATAACTTTGTGGAGTGGAGTGCACACAATAACCTCCATCTTAACACCACAAAAACCAAGGAGATAGTTGTGGACTTCAGGAGGGGGAGGAGGAGGACTCAAGCAACACCAATCACCATTAAGGGCACTGAGGTGGAGGTGGTCGCTAACCACAGGTACCTTGGTGTGCAGCTTGACAGTGAGCTGGACTGGAAGTGTCATATGGAGGCGGTGTACAGGAAGGGACAAAGCCGACTGTATTTTTTAAGGAGGCTGAGGTCATTTAACATCTGCCAACCCCTACTGTGCAGTGTCTACCATTCAGTGGTGGCCAGTGCTCTGTTTTTTGCTGTGGCCTGTTGGGGAGATGGCGCCCGCATAGCGGACAAAAACAGACTGGACAAGCTGATCAGGAAGGCCGGCTCAGTGGTCGGGGCTGAGCAACGAACGGTCCAGCAGGTGGCAGAGGCCAGAACTCTGAACAAACTGGGTTCAATAATGACCAACCCCACTCACCCACTCCATGCCCTGAAGGTGATCAAGAGCAGCATCTTCAGTCAGAGACTGATTGCACCAATGTGCAAACTGAGAGACATAGGAAGTCCTGTTTACCAGCTGCTATAAGGTTATATAATGCGCATAAATAACTGCATTTTTTTTCATTATTTGTATTTTAACTTGTATTTTAACTTGTATTTTAACTTGTTAAGTATGGAAGCTATTTGTGTGGTGTTATGTCTGTCTTGAAGCTGTCGTGGCACTGTAATTTCCTGTAAAGGATTATTAAAGGTATAATCAATCAATCAAAATTTCCATAAAGATGTTCCCTATTCACATTCCCTGGTGAATCAGCTGTTACCTTGAGCAAGCCTTTGGATACGAGCCTTCTCATGGGAGCTCCGAGCCGGCAGGGCCTCAGTGATCTTAAATCCCCTAGTTGCGCTTTGACAACTCGTGTAGCCTGCGCCACAGGACAAACAAGCTGTCAAAGAACTTCAATGTTTATGACTGCCACCAAGCTCAAACAGTTCAGAAAAAAATGAAAATAAACTTACTATTAAATAATTTAAAAAATTAGGAAAATGTGGAAATTGTAATTATAAAAAGGAGAAAATAAATACTTTTATTTTCATTTAGTTTTAAAAAAAAGAGTTTAATTTATTGTCACATGTACCGAATAGTGAAAAGCTATTTGTTGCGTGCTATCCAGTCAGCGGAAAGACTATACATGATTACAATCGAGCCATCCACAATGTACAGATACAGGATTAAGGGAATAACATTTGGTGCAAGATAAAGTCCAGTAAAGTCCAATTAAAGATAGTCCGAGGGTCTTTAATGAGGTAGATGGTAGCGCAGGACCACTCTCTAGTTGTTGATAGGATGGTTTAGTTGACTGCTGACAGCTGGGAAGAACCTAGTTGACCCTTTCATCATCCTGTTAGAGTTATTACACCATCATAAGATTTGTTGCTGTCTATTCATAGCTGTCGATCTCTACCACAGGTGGCACAATAGGACAGGGAATCAGTGCCGCTGCACTGCCCTAGCAAGCTATGTTATATTTTGACAATGGGTGCTTTCTGTTTGGAGTTTGCATGGTTTCTCCTGTGATCATTTTGTGTTCAATTAAATATTTTGATCTCCAATCAAAGCAAAAAATTAATGGGAGTTTGTGTCTAATGGGAACGCACTGAGAGCTGGCATAGACACGATGGGCTGAATGGACTAGTGTGTTGTAAGAAAATGAGAAATTTACAGCACACTCAGAAAAATCTCAAAGTTTCCCAGAGTAATATTTGCTGAAAGATTTGTATGCAGTTGTGTCTTTGATTCCTAACTTGCCCACACCACTGCTGTTAGATATCATGCTCTACAGTTTATTGTTTGTTTCCAGAAACAATCTGAAACTGGCACTCATAAATTAGGAATAGCATTTAAGCATTATTAATTCTGGTACATTCACCAAATGCTACATTGTTTAAGCTAAGATAGCAATTAAAAATAAATCACAACATTACATAAATCCTACTGCTCATATCATAACTGAATCTAACAAAACACTACTTTTTTTTACAAGGAACAGCAGATTCTGGAAGCTAACATAGAACACCAAGTGCTTGAGTAACTTGGAGGATCAGGCAACATCTCTGGAGGAAATGGATAGGTGACCTTTCGGGATGGGATCCTTCTTCAGACCCATCTTTTTACTCCCCTTGTTTGAATTTGGTTTTCTTTATTCATCCTCTCTTGCTAATGGATTTTAATCAGCTTATCTGAGCTAGCATTTTGCTGCGCTGTTAAGTGCCTGTGTTGCTTACAATCTCAATGTCTTACATTAAAGTAAAAGGCACATAGACGTGCTGTGTGGCAGAAAAGATTTTTGATATGTTAATAAGATTACAGCTGTGTTTTTCAATGCAACTTCAAGTTGATTAAATGGAACT
This sequence comes from Amblyraja radiata, assembly GCF_010909765.2. NCBI lineage: Eukaryota > Metazoa > Chordata > Chondrichthyes > Rajiformes > Rajidae > Amblyraja > Amblyraja radiata. Next base: position 23,639,288 of record NC_045975.1, on the reverse strand, counting down.
ACATTACAAGATGGTCATAAATTGTATCCGAGGGTAGATTACTGATATCTTACCCAAGCAGTGCTTTAATACATTTACGAATGATCAGTCCAACAGATGTAATATAAGTTGTAGAAGTATGGGAGCACAATGGAATTCCGAACACCAGTGCAATGCAACTGGAAAAGGGGTGGGGTCCACTTGCTGAACATCCATTCATTTGGTTTATGGAAAATTATACTTCTTAATGCAAAAATAAAATAAAATGAAAGGTTTTGCAGTTGACTCAGCCCATTTGGTTTTGTGATAGTGTAAACCAGTAGAGTTTTCAACGCCCTAGCGGACAGCACTGATCAACATGGATTTTGTTTTCACTCAAGAAACCTCAGACCAGCCCAGAACTTCACCTCCTTCTGAACATTCCATACCTCTAGTTTCCCTCTCCCCTGACTCCCAGTCTGAAGGAGGGTCCCGACCTGAAACGTCACCTATTCCTTTCTCCAGAGATGCTGCCTGACCCGCTGAGTTACTCCAGCATTTTGTGTCTACCTCAGGTCACATCTGTTTTTAAAAATACAGCTCCTTCTTTTGCCATTAATGAGGGAGTTGTAAACATGTTCCTTATACCAATTAATGTCCCATGTGATTTGGGCTGTCAAATATTAGTTGGCTTGCCACAGTGGCTTGATTGATTCAAAGCATACATCATAGAACCAGACCCATCGGCTCCACGCCGACCATCAATCGTCCATTCACATTAGTTCTACATTATCTCACTTTTTCATCCACTTTATACACATTACAAGCACATTACACATTGACAGAAGGCCAATTAACCTAAAAACCCCGTATGTCTTTGGGATGCGAGAGGAAACTGGATCACCCAGAGGAAATCCACGCGGTCACTGAAAGAACATGCAAACTCCATACAGACAGAACCCAAGGTCAGGATCAAACTCAGATCTCTGGTGCTGTGGGGTAACAGTTCTACCAGCTGTGCCACAGTGTTACTCTTAAGATGGTTCACTTGGTTAATTTATGTCATTTACCCTTCAGCTTAACTTTATAGAACATAAAGCAGTACAGCACAAGAACAGGCCCTTTGGCCCACAATGTCTGTGCCTAAAATCTCTTAAATGCCACTAGCGTACCCACATATCTCTTTTAAACTCTGCTTCTCTCACCTTAAAGCTATACCTTCTAATATTTGTTATTTCCATCGTGGAAAACAAGATTCTGACTGTCTACCCTATCAATGCTAAAACCATGAATCGAAGGCAAGCAACATATACAATTTGATCAGTAGGGAACAAGTCATTATTTTCTTTATTTCCAAATTTTTAGAGACCATTTGTGATTTGGTGTCATTTACATTCAAAACATTTACTGATATTTGACTTCCTGTGTATTTTGTTTTTAAGGTTTTAGTTCCTCCCACACTGTTGAGTGCATTGGGCAGCAAGCTTTCACCATTCTGTTCGGTCAAGTGTGACACTATTTAACTTTGACATTCAATTATTTCCAAATGGCAGATCTGTTTCCCTTTTGCTTCTGTATCGGTTTACTGTTTAATCCCAAGCCAGCCATTCCTCTCTTCCGTTCTTTCCCTCAGCAAACGGCGCACACAGCTAATATCTTTTCAATGCATGACAACCCCTTTGGGCATTGTGAAGCAGGCCACGATACAGTTATTTATGGAAAGATACAATGACTTGAGAGGAAATACAGGTCTTATGCATGATTTATGTGAGAGAGACCACAGTGAAAACTATACTAATGATCCCCACTCTGGTACCTTTTCATCGCTCTACCTTTTGTACTTATTTTTGGCTTGATTGCATCCATATATGGTTTTGTTTGATTTGATTCCACAGCACGCAAACAAAGGCTTTTCACTGTATCTTGGTACAAGTGACAATAATAAATCTAAACCTAAACTTTTTATTGAACTTACTTTACGATGAGGGACACAAAGTCTTTCCTTTGTATACGTGTTAATTTGCACAAATGAACAAAAGTAAACATAGGTATTATTGAAAAGACTGACAATATGACTGGAGGGCATAAGGCAACATCCATGATTCACGAAAACATGACTAAAAAATTGCTTGAATAACTCAGGAGGTCAGGCAATGTCTCTGAAGAACATGAATAAGTGACTTATCGGGTCACTTATTCAGACTGATTGTAGTAGGAGGGAGAAAGTTGGCAGAGAGCTGAGGGTTGAGACCAAGCCTGGTGAGTGATAGGTGGATGCAGGCGAGGAGGGGTTTAATAGACAGATGGGTGGATAAAGGCCAGAGATGGGAAGAAGCCGAAAGGCTGTGAGAAAGTGAGAAGTGGCACAAGATGTGAGTTCAGAGGAAGGGATGGAGGCGGGAATGAGGGAAAGGAAGAAGGGGGCAGGATAGTGGGTGAAATGGGTGTGCATCCAGGTGAGACACAGAGAAGGGAGGAGGGGGGGGGGGGGGGGGGGATACAGGGAGCGGGCTGTTGTTGGTGTTCAAGAAGGAACTGCAGATGCTGGAAGATCGAAGGTACACAAAAATGCTGGAGAAACTCAGCGGGTGCAGCAGCATCTATGGAGCGAAGGAAATAGGTGACGTTTCGGGCCGAAACCTTTCTTCAGTACACGGGCTGTTGTTGGTAGTTGGCCATGGATTAGTGTTCAACAACGACAAAGAACCAGTACATCAAATCAGGCTGGGTGAGGTTGCTCTTTGCTTTACACGTATACCTGCGGTAAACTTCCATCAGTCCATGCCAAAGGTGAGTGATCATTTAAAGTCTGGGTTGGCATTTAGAACATCCATACATCTTCTTGATAAGTTGATCCCTTACTTTTATTCGATTTGGGACAGAAGTTGGAGAATTCTATCAATCCCAAAAATCATTAGAGAGGAAACCGGTGATTGTGGTGATGATTGATTCAACGATTAATTGATTCAATGAGACCTTATTGGCACATGAACCTCGGTACAGTGAAATGTTTTATTTTGCATACAACTTGGTAAAATCACCCAGCAGACCTCATCTAGGAGTACACAAGTGTTTCTGGCACTGTCTTTGCACAAAACACAACGATGCATGGGTAAAAGAGCAGTTGAAGGAAAAAGCCAAGAGTTGAAGCAAAACAACGTTTATTTATGGTGAAAGATAAGTAAGTGATGTTATTCAGAGGTCAGTGTTAGCTGTGATCTTTTATTTATAACCATAGCAGAACTAAGGAACTAAGCAAACTAAAATAAATCTATTTTAATATAATTTAATATAAAATAAATCCAAATCCAAGGTGTAGCTATGGGCACGCGCATGGGCCCCAGCTATGCCTGTCTCTTTGTAGGGTACGTCGAACAATCTTTGTTCGAGGCGTACCGTGGCCCTATCCCCGAACTCTACCTCCGCTACATTGACGACTGCATTGGTTCCACCTCCTGCACCCATGCAGAACTCACTGACTTCATCCATTTCACCACTAACTTCCATCCAGCACTCAAATTCACCTGGACCATTTCCGACATCTCGCTACCGTTTCTGGACCACACTCTCTCCATCACAGGTCATATACTACTGACCAACATCTACTACAAACCCACTGACTCCCATGGCTATCGGGACTACACTTCTTCCCACCCTGCTTCCTGTAAGAACTCTATCCCAATTCCTCCGTCTACGCCGCATTTGCACCCAGGATGAGGTGTTCCAAACCAGGGCATCGGAGATGTCCTCGTTCTTTAGGGAACGGAAGATCCCCTCTTCGACTATAGATATCTCCTCTGGAGGAGACCAGGGTCTCCTCTATATCCCGTAGCTCCCCTCTCACTCCCCATCCCCCCACTCGTAACAAGGACAGAGTCCCCCTACCCAAGCAGTCTTTCCAGGTGAGGCAAGTCACCTGCATCTCCTCCAACCTCATCTAATGCATCGGCTGTTCTAGGTGTCAACTGCTCTACATCAGTGAGACCAAGCACAGGCTTGGCGATCGCTTCACCCAACACCTCCGCTCAGTTCTAATTAACAACCTAATCTCCCGGTGGCTCAGCACTTCAACTCCCCCTCCCATTCCGAATCCGACCTTTCTGTCCTGGGCCTCCTCCATGGCCAGAGTGAGTCCCATCGCAAATTGGAGGAGCAGCACCTCATATTTCGCTTGGGTGGTTTACACCCCAGCGGTATGAACATTGACTTCTCCAATTTCAGGTAGTCATTGCTTTCTCCCTCCTTCCCCTCCCCTTCCCAGCTCTCCCGCAGCCTCTGCCTCTTCCTTTCATCTTCCCGCTCCTCCCACATCGGTCTGAAGAAGGGTCTCGAACCGAAACGTCACCCATTCCTTCGCTCAATACATGCTGCCTCACCCGCTGAGGCAGCATCCTCAGCATTTTCATCTATCTAAACTAAATCTACATTTGCTGTTAATACCAAATTTCAGAAGGTGGACGATTTGATCCTGTTGCGTTTTGGCTACAGGACTAAACTGTAAGTCACACCATTTTTAGAATGTCTGATTTTTGCAAAGAATATTAAACAATATTACTGTCTGACCTGCTGAATTGCGCCAGCACTTTGTGTTTTCTTTTGTAAACCAGCATTTGAAGTTCCTTGTTTCTTCAAACAATAATGCTTGACTGAGTCACAGTCATTTGCTAAATGGCCGCTTTTTCCCCCGCAAGAACATCAATGAAACTCGTTGAAAGATGGGCAATTCAAAGGCTGGTTTGAAGAAGAACCTCAGCACTGAGGATGTTCAGTGCTTCTTTCTTTAAACAGAAAGCTTTATTTGGCCAAGAACCAGTCCTGGATCTTTAAGCCTCTAGTTAGCGTGTGCAATTTGGCTTGCAGCTATGATGGCACCGGGTGGATTTTGGTCTACCTCATTATCGAAGTGTAAGGATTATGATTTATGTTGAACTTGCTCAATTGGACAGAAACAGGCCCTTTGACCCACCATGCCCGTTCTGGCCATCAAGTGACTATCTCGAAACAAGGGACTGCAGATGCTGGTTTACAAAAAAACCCACAAAGTGCTGGAGTACCTCAGCGGATCAGGCAACATCCCTGGAGAACATAGATAGATGATGTGTTGGTTCAGGACTAGTGACTATATTTACTAATCACATAGGTTCTAACGAAGGGCCCCGACCCAAAACGTCACCCATCCTTTTTCTCCAGAGATGCTGCCTGACCCACTGAATCATTCCAGTACCTTGTGTCTATCCCATTTACCAACAGTTGGTGTAGGGCGTAGAAAGGCATGGCGAGGCAATGCAATTACAAGTTAGAGAGTTGTTCATTTCTGCAGATATTAAGGTTCTTCAGTACTTCATAGCAACTGTATTTGAATTGCAAAAGCGACACAGAGGCACAAGAGATTTCAGATGCGAGAATCATGAGCAAAACAGAAAAGAAAACTACTGGAGGAACTCAATGCCAGGCAGAATCTGTGGTGGGAAATGGACAGATGATGTTTTCAGTGGGGACCTATCTTCAGACAGCCAGGTGGGTTCAGAGTCTATCCCATTCAGCAAGATTGTGGAATCACAAAACATGATGGGTTGTGGTGTTCTTGCAGTGTGGATAGGTCATTGTTCTGTTACAGACACGCTATCAATGCCCTTTTGCATAGACACATCTAGCAGAGGTAGATTGGTGGACCAATACTAACATACAGTGAATTACAGTGATGCTGTATCGAACCTCCGCTGAAGTCTACACAGTGTATTGTTGCTGAGTCAGGCATGAGTACGTGCAGTGTTTCCATATTGATCCATTCATTCCAAGGACAAAGGATTTTCAGTGCCTGAATCTCTTGTAAGCATCATACTAGCAAAATATGAGAGGTGATGTGGTAGTGGTGATGAGATAGTGGTGAGGAGATAGTGGTGAGGTGGTAGTGGTGAGGTGGTAGTGGTGAGGTGGTAGTAGTGAGGTGGTAGTGGTGAGGTGGTAGTAGTGAGGAGATAGTGGTGAGGTGGTAGTGGTGAGGTGGTAGTAGTGAGGTGGTAGTGGTGAGGTGGTAGTAGTGAGGTGGTAGTGGTGAGGTGGTAGTAGTGAGGTGGTAGTGGTGAGGTGGTAGTAGTGAGGTGGTAGTGGTGAGGTGGTAGTGGTGAGGAGATAGTGGTGAGGTGGTAGTGGTGAGGTGGTAGTGGTGAGGTGGTAGTGGTGAGGTGGTAGTGGTGAGGAGATAGTGGTGAGGTGGTAGTGGTGAGGTGGTAGTGGTGAGGTGGTAGTGGTGAGGTGGTAGTGGTGAGGAGATAGTGGTGAGGTGGTAGTGGTGAGGTGGTAGTGGTGAGGAGATAGTGGTGAGGTGGTAGTGGTGAGGAGATAGTGGTGAGGTGGTAGTGGTGAGGAGATAGTGGTGAGGTGGTAGTGGTGAGGTGTATTGGGTGCCAGGACAATTTATGAGCAAGAATAAACCATAAAAGGACAATTATAATGATGAGAGTAAAATATGCAACTTAGAGAGACTCAAATTATTAAATAGCAGTCATAAAGTCATACAGTGTGGAAACAGGCCCTTTGGACCAACATGCCCATACTGACCAATATGTCCCATCTACACTAGTTCCACCTGCCTGCCTGCCTGCATTTAGCTCATATCCCTCTGAACCTTTCCTGTCAATGTAACTATCTAAATGTTTCGATAGTACCTGCCTCAACTACCTCTCCAGCAGCTCGTTCTATGCACACATCAGCCTTTGTGTGAAAATGTTACCCCTCAGATTCCTATTAAATCATTCCCCCCCCCTCACATTAAACCCATGTCCTCTGGTTCCCAATTCCCATACTCTGGGCAAGAGACTCTGTGCATCTACCTGATCAATTCCTCTCATGATTTTGTACACCTCTATAAGATCACCCGTCATCCTCTTGTGCTCCAAGGAATAGAGTCCTAGCCTGCTCAACCTCTCCCTATAGCTCAGGCCCCCAAGTCATGGCAACATCCTTGTAGATCTTCTCTGCACCCTTTTCAGTTTAATAGGTTTTAATAGCAATGGAAGGAGTTAGTGCAGATTTGCAACAAGTTCAACAAGGATGTTGGAAGTGCAGGGTTTGAAAAATGTCAGAGCATTTTTCAAATGCGCTGAGACAACCAAGGTTAGCTAGTGGAAGCGTTTGAATTTTATTACAAGCTATTTATGACAGATTACTTTTTGGTCATCAAGGCCATCAAGTCTGTGATCAAAGTGTACAAATGATGATGGTCATGAAGAGAATTAAATTAAAGCTTTAAAAAACCTTATGTGGAACATGACTGAAATGTGGAATTTGAGGCTATAAATAATAATGAAAATGGAATCCATAAATTTTAAAAAGATTTCATTGCAGCTTGAAAAAGTGGTTGTATTACTGGACTGGTACGATAGAGCGCTGAGCTAAATTCTACCAAGCCAGTTGTGGGACTTAAACTTTATTCATTTAATAAATCTGGAACATAAAGTGAGCATCAGTAATGACGATTGCAAACCACAAGGTTGTTGAACGTACCCATCCAGTCTGAGGAAGGAAATCTTCTGCTGTTTTGGTCTGAGGAAGGATCCCAACTCGAAACATCACCTATCCACGTACTCCAGGAATGCTGCCTGAGTTACTCCAGTATTTTGTGTCTTCGCTGTTAACCTGTGTGGCTTATGCAGGCTCCAAGCCCAATCAATTTAAGTGATTATGAACCATCCTTCCAACAACACATCATGTATTTGTCCAGGAAGCGTGCCAGCTTGCCACAACAAAGAGAAGATGAAAATAAACACCCTTGCTAGCAAATCCCGTATTTAATGATTTAATAAAAAGTTAAAAAAGCAACATTAAAGGGAATTGGGATTGTGGGATCATGAAAGTACTGACTAGTGGGGTATTAAAATGCTCTGGTTTTTATAGGCTGAACAGTATAGAAATTGATTATATAATAGAAGTCAAGGCCACAAATAAACATTACCAAGAAGGATCATATTATCATCTTATTCATCATATGTGTCACAAGCAGGAATGGACACAGTAACCAGAGTAATGTATTTCACAGTTGATAACACCGCACTCTCTTTACCCATCCCCAATGGAGAAATTACCAAGGAATCTGTGATTTAGGGGCAGGACTTGGATGGTGGATTGGAAATCAAGGCCTCAAATGTCGAACGTCAAACAATCTTTGTTCGAGGCATACCGTGGCCCATCCCCGAAATCTACCTCCGCTACATCGATGACCGCATTGGTGCTACTTCCTGCACCCACACACAACTCACTGACTTCATCCATTTCACCACTAACTTCCATCCAGCACTCAAATACACCTTGTCCACTTCCGACATTTCCCTACCATTTCTTGACCTCACTATCTCCATCGGAGGTGATAGACTACTGACCGACATCCACTATAAACCCAATGACTCCCATGGCTATCTGGACTACACTTCTTCCCACCCTGCTTCCTGTAAGGACTCTATCCCCTACTCCCAATTCCTCAGTCTACGCCGCATCTGCACCCAGGATGAGGTGTTCCACACCAGGGCATCGGAGAATTCCTCATTCTTCAGGGAGCGGGAATTCCCCTGTTCTACTATAGATAAGGCTCTCACCAGGGTCTCTTCTATACCCGGTGACTCTGCTCTCACTCTCCATCCCCCCACTCGTAACAGAGGCAGAGCCCCCCTTGCCCTCACCTTCCACCCTACCAGCCGTCACATATAACAAATAATCCTCCGACATTTTCGCCACCTCCAACATGATCCCACCACTTGCCACATCTTCCCATCTCCTCCCGTCTGCTTTCCGCAGAGACCGCTCCCTCCGTAACTCGCTGGTCAATTTGTCCCTTCCCACGTGTACCACCCTCTCTCCTGGCACTTTCCCTTGCAACAACAGAAAATGCTACACTTGTCGCATTACCTCCTCCCTTGACTCCATTCAAGGACCCAAGCAGTCTTTCCAGGTGCGGCAGAGGTTCACCTGCAACTCCAATCTCATCTCTTGCATCCGTTGCTCTAGAAGTCAGCTACTCTACATCGGTGAGACCAAGCGTAGGCTTGGCGATTGCTTCGCCGAACACCTCCGCTCGGTTCGCAATAACCAACCTGATCTCCCTGTCGTTCAGCACTTCAACTCCCTCTCCCATTCCGAATCCAACCTTTCTGTCCTGGGCCTTCTCCATGGCCAGAGTGAGGACCACCGTAAATTGGGGGAGTACCACTTCATATTTCGCTTGGGCAGTTTGCACCCCAGCGGTATGAACATTGACTTCTCTAATTTCAGGTAGTCCTTACTTTCTCCTCCCCTTCTCAGCTCTCCCTCAGCCCACTGCCTCCACCTCTTCCTTTCTTCTTCCTGCCCCCCACCCTCACATCAGTCTGAAGAGGGGTTTTGACCCAAAACGTTGCCTATTTCCTTCGCTCCGTAGATGCTGCCTCAACCGCTGAGTTTCTCCAGCATTTTTGTCTACCTCAAATGTTGAGTGGTACTTCATTGTCGCATATACAAATTCAGAGTGAAATTCTTTGCTTACATACAGCTTAGCGAAGTGTACAGACATAGTCCACTGAGACCGCATGTAAGGACGCCAGGTTTTTGCGCCATTTCCCAAGCACAGACCGCGTTCTAGTTCCTATGAGCTGTGCCTGATCCAGGCAAGCTCCAGGCTGCTGCTGGGCCTCCAGCTTTGCCTTCCTTAGATGTGTGGATCGACCAGTGAAATAATGTTCGCTGTGCCTTTGTCGTGCTTTTTACTTCTCTGAAAAATATGCAATTTCAAATGCATGCGCTAAAATAAAAGATGCATTTGAGCTTCGAGGCAGATCTGCCAGCTACCTTTTCGAACTGACTTAAAAGATCCATTGGGAAGCTTTGTAAAGAGACGGATACATTTTCTATGTCCTGGCAACCATTTGTGTTTTATCTAATACTTTTGATGACAGATTACTTGGGCATTTATCTCCTCTGCACTTTGTTGAGCATCGAACATACAAATTGCAAGATGACAGTAATCCATGGGCTATAAAATATATTAGAATGCCTTAAGGACATTGTAAAAACATAATAATTTACTTGAATTGTTTAAAGCCTACACGCGTCTGGCTCCATTCCCTTTCCTTATGCACGTCATGATAGTATCTAATAATAGCATCATGTTTACAAGTCACCTTTAATGCATTCTAGTAGCCTGCTGCATTTCACGTCATCTGATAAATTGCTTAACTTAAAATGCATTTAAAATCAACAGTAAAGTTAAGCGATTGCTGGCCATAACCGATAAGTCAGGTTCTATAGATATGGGTTGTCAGTTGAAATGTATTAAGTGCAACCACCATAGACGTAGAAGTTGGGATGTTACATTACAGTGGTACAAGACGTTGGTGAGGTCGCATTGGAGGATTATGCTCATTTTTGGTCACCCTGCTATAGGAAAGATGTTGTTCAGCAGGAAAGAGTGCAGGGAAGATTTACAAGGATGTTGCCAGGACTTGAGGGCCTGAGCTATGGAGAGAGGTTGGGCAGGCTAGGACATTATTCCTAGTAGTGCAGGAGAATGAGGGGTGATCATGTAGAGGTGCATAAGATTATGAGAAGAATAGATAGGATGAATGCTCAGAATCTTTTACCCAGAGTAGAGGAATCAAGAATCAGAGGACATACGGTGGGAGGGGAAAGATTTAATAGGAACCTGACTAGACGGGTAGACTGAATAATCTGCCAGAGGGGGCAGTTGATGCAGGTACTATAACAACATTTAAAAGACATTTGGACAGGTGCACGGATAGGAAAGGTTTAGATGGATAAGGGCCAAAAGCAGACAGGTGGGACTAGTGTAGATGGGGCATGTTGGTCAGCATGGGCAAGTTGAGCTGCAGAGCCTGTTTCCATGTTTTATGACTCCATGGATGTTGATAGATAGGTTGAGTGGGTAAAAACTTGGCCACAAAAAGTAATGTATAGCTATGGGTGTTCATTTATTATTGTCATGTATATCAAGGTACAGTGAAAAGGTTGTATCTACTGTGTGTGCTATCCAATTAAATCAGATCATACTGTACTGAGTACAATCAAACCATACACAGGTACGACATGTAGTGCAAAGAGAAAAATCCCCTAGTACAGAACATAGTTTTACAGCATTGCAGCATTATAGTTCCAGCGGAAAAAGTCAACCACCCACAATGAGGTAGGTTGGAAGATCGTGACTATCTGCTAACTTATGCACAGACCATTCAGTAGTCTGCTAACAGAAAATATGTTATTCCTGAGGCTGGTGGTACGTGCTTTCCGGCTATTGAATCTCTCGTCACCGATGAGAGAGGGGACAAGAGGGAATGATTGGGGTGAAAATACTCCTTGATTATGTTGGCTGCTTCAAGTGTAGATGGGGAGTCTGGTCTGTGTGATGGAATGGGCGACATCCACAACTCTCTCTTCAATTTTTTTAGTTCAGAGCGTAATATTTTTAGAGGTACAGCGTGGAAACAGGCCCTTCGTCCCACCAAGTCCGTGCTGACCACCATAACATAACCGATACACTAACACTATCCTATACATTAGGGACAATTTACAGAAACCAATTAATCTCGAGCTCCACTGTGCTGCCCCAATTTTTTGCGGTCTTCCCAAATCTGTGCTTTTTGCTTTTATTTCAAATTTAAAGAACTTGCATTTTTTGGTATATGCATGTGTACACTTCCTTTAACATGCACAGTAGTTACTGTTGGATCAGGGCTGTATTCCTGCTTGCCCATCACTCACCCCCAACCACTCCATCTATCCCTGCTGAATGTGAATCATGTGATGGCTGTAAGATCCAGCTACAGCATAAACTACTGGATTTAACTATTCCGGCACGGTGGCGCAGCGGTAGAGGTGCTGCCTTACAGCACCAGAGACCCACGTTCAATCCTAACTACAGGTGCTGTCTGTACAGAGTTTGTACGTTCTCCCTGTGACTGCGTGGGTTTTCTCTGGGTGCTCCGGTTTCCTCTCACACTCCGAAGGTGTACAGATTTGTAAGTTAATTGGTTTCAGAAAAATTGTAAATTGACCCAAGTGTGTAGGATAGTGCCAGTGTACGGGGTGATCGCTGGTTGGCATGGACTCATGGGGCTAAAGGGCTTGTTTCCGCACTGTATCTCTAAGCTAAACTAATCTTGACGATCAAGGTCAGACCGGCTCACTGAAACAAACCTTATAAAGGTGTCTCCTACAGGAATCTGCGATTGCAAGAAGAATTGGGCCAGATGACCCTAATCATACCGAAGAGTCTGATTTTAAGCAGGCTTCTCAATGGAAATTGGAGTGGGTTTGATCAGAATGCATTCCAAGGGCAGTACATTAACCCAGCTAGTAGAGCTGCTGCTGCCTCACAGCACCAAAGATCCGGGTTTGATCCTGACCTCGGCTGCTCTCTATGTGGAGTTTGCACGTTCTCCATGTTACCATGTGGGTTTCCTCCGGGTGCTACAGGTTCCTCCCACATACTAAAGGCGTGTATGTTTGTAGGTTAATTAGCATTTGTAAATTCATCTGAATGTGTAGGGACTGGATGGAAAAAGTGGGATAACATCAAACAGGGAGAACGTGCAAACTCCACAGGCACAGTACCCAAGGTCAGGATCAAATCCATTTCTTTGGTGCTGTGAGGCAGCAGCTCTACAAGCTGCACAGCTGTGCTGCCTCACTTTATATATTTGGTTCAGCTTTGCAAAGTTATCCTTATCCACATGCTTTAAATGGTATAAATCTTGAAATTTATAGTATCACCTGAAAATGGGAAGAGATTATTTGCTTGTACTTTGTCCCAGTATAATTTGTGATTCATTTCTGTCCATTATACGTTAGCATCACAGAGTAAAGTGTAATTTATTTTTCAAATTCTTTCCAGTTACTTAATTCACATATTATTAGTTTATGTAACTAGATCATGGCCTGAGGTCTGTCATTTCTATGTCACTTGCCAACAAAATTATTCTGCACAGAAGCCACTATGAAGTGATCTTGACCAGGAATTTGCACATTTTATTTAGTTTAGCTCAGAGGTACGGAGTGGAAACAGACCCTTTGGCTCACGGAGTCTGCACACTAATAGTATCCTATACACTTTGGACAAGTTACAATTTTTCCAAAGCCAATTAACCTACAAACCTGTACGTCTTTGGAGAGTGGTAGGAAACCGGAGCTCCCGGAGAAAACCAACGGGAGAACGCACAAACTCCGTACAGACGGCAACCATAGTCAGGATCGAACCCGGATCTCTGGCTCTGTAAGGCAGCAATTCTAACATTGCGCCACCATGCCGCCCTAGTAAACGTGTGTTCGAGCCCTATTTAACTTTGGTCACAAAGTGCAGAGCTCTGATTTTTAATTCGGTAATAGGCCCTATTGTATATTGGTGGAAAATATGAATTTACAGGAATATGCCTTGCAAGTAAATTCAGCTGTTTTCTACTGCTGAGGTAGCAGTGTAAATTATGGCTCCATCAGCTACATGCATGTGATTACAAAATAAGCTTAAAGGTCAGCCTTGTTTATGCAGAATTTTATGCATACACATTTGCAGCCGTCCAAGATTGTTGTTATACAGAGAGGCGCATTGCAACTCCCTGGTGTACGATGTATCTTTGTTGTAGGATAATTGCCTTTTTATTGGAATTATGCATTTTTTTCCCTGCAAGGCGCAGAACATTAGCATTTTTTAAAAAACTTTCTCTTGGTGCCTGGAGAACAAATATTTTATGCCAAACTGATATGATTTCCAAAAAAAGTATGAAACCTTAACAATAACCTAAACAGTGTAATCTGCTAGAAGCACAATATAATAAAATACATGTGAAACAAGGAACTGCAGTTGCTAGATTACAAAAAAACCCCACAGTGCTGGAGTAACACAGTGGGTCAGACAGCATCTCCGGAGAACACGAATAGGTGACATTTCAGGTCAGGTCCCTTCTTCAGACTGGATGTCGAGAGGGTCTTTATTAAGGGTTCCGAAGCAAAATGTTGCCTATGGATAGACATAAAGTGCTGGAGCAACTCAGCAGGTCAGGCAGCATCTCTGGAGAAAAAGAATGGATGATGTTTTGGGTCGGACTTCTTCAGGAATGCTGACTGACCAGCGGAATTACTCCAGCAATTTTGTGTCTTTTAAAAAAAATACATGGACACTGCGATAGGCAAGATACATCACATGATACATCTTAGAGTAGACAAAAATGCTGGAGAAACTCAGTGGGTGAGGCAGCATCTGTGGAGAGAAGGAATAGGCGATGTTTCTGTTGCCTATTCCTTCTCTCCATAGATGTTGCCTCACCCACTGAGTTTCTCCAGCATTTTTGTCTACCTTCAATTTTTCCAGCATCTGAAGTTCTTTCTTAAACATCTTAGAGTACGTTTGCTGAGATATATAAACTCAATTTAGGATTTAAACATTTTCCATTCAATTCTATCGCAATCAATGCAGATTGAACTAATCAGAGTTCCTGTTCGAGATTACGTATTCTCCAACATATGAGAACTCTTCCAATTTACTTTAATTCATGGTATCATTATCTCTGCATCATGAAGGTCATCAGGACAAGCACATTATCTAGGCTGGCAGTCTATTATTAGTGTCAAAGTTTATAATCTTGATCTCTAAGTGTATGTGTGTGTATACAATGACCACTGCACTAACATTTCTCTAGGAAAGCGCAATAAAGTTGCAGTGTTTAAAAATTGCTATTCAGAACAAACTGCTGGGTGCAAGTGTGTGCGGTGTTTGATAGAACCAGTTGCTTTCTTGGCTGCATTGCTCTTGATGTTTGATTGTAGTCATAGAATGAAAAAGTATGGAAACAGGCCCTTCGGCCCAACTTGCCCACACGGGCCAACATGTCCCAACTACACTAGTCCCACCTGCCTGCGCTTGGTCCATATCCCTCCAAACCTGTCCTATCCATGTATCTGTCTAACTGTTTCTTAAACGATGGGATAGTCCCAGCCTTAACAATATCCTCTGGCAGCTTGTACCATACACCCACCACCCTTTGTGTGAAAAAGCTTCCCCCTCGGATTCCTATTAAATCTTTTCCACTTCACCTTGAACCTATGTCCTCTGGTCCTCGATTCCCCTACTCTGGGCAAGAGAATCTGTGCATCTATCCAATCTATTCCTCTCATGATTTTGTACACCTCTGTAAGATCACCCCTCATCCTCCTACGCTCCAAGGACTAGACACCCACCCGACTCAACCTCTCCCAATAGCTCACACCCTCTAGTCCTGGCAACATCCTC
The DNA here is from genome assembly GCF_010909765.2 of Amblyraja radiata. Taxonomy (NCBI): domain Eukaryota; kingdom Metazoa; phylum Chordata; class Chondrichthyes; order Rajiformes; family Rajidae; genus Amblyraja; species Amblyraja radiata. Next base: position 23,624,068 of record NC_045975.1, on the reverse strand, counting down.
GTAAATCTTTTCTGAACCCTTTCAAGCTTAACAATATCTTTCCTATAACATGGTAGACACAAGGATCTGCAGATGCTGGTTTACAATAAAAGACACAAAATGCTGGAGTAACTCAGCAGATCAGGTAGCATCTCTGGAGAACATGGCAAATATTTTGGGCTGGGACCCTTCGACCCAAAATGTCACTCAGTCTTTCTCTGCAGAGATACTCCTGTCCTGCTGTGTTACTTCAGTTTTTTGTGTCTATCTTTGGTTTAAACCAACATTGCAGTTCCTTCCTACACACTTCTTCGGTTAATGTTTGATTATTTGATTAGCACACTTTGTGTTACAAATTGCCTACCAAGGAGAGAGTGTGTAGTAAAGAACTGCAGGTGCTGGTTTAAATCAAAGGTAGACATAAAATGCTGGAGTAACTCAGCGGGACAGGCAGCATCTCTGGAGAAAAGGTGATGTTTCAGGTCGGGGCCCTCCTTCAGACTGAGAGACAGGGGAGAGGGAAACTAGTATGGAAAATGTTCAGAAGGAGGTGAAGTTATGGGCTGATCTGAGGTTACTTCAGTGAAAACTAAATCCTTGTCGATCAGTGCTGACTGCTAGGGCGTTGAAAACTCTACTGGTTTACACTATCACAAACCAAATAGGCTGAGTCAACTGCAACACCTTTCATTTTATCCTTCTAATGTTACCTATTTTTGCATTAAGAAGTATAATTTTCCATAAACCAAATTAATGGATGCTCAGCAAGTGTACATGAAGGAATGGGTGACGTTTTGGGTCAAAACCCTTCTTCAGACTGATAGATAGAGAGTGTACCAAGTGCACCATGAACTATATTATGGGAGAACAATCAAGAGAAAAAGTATCTTCTTGGCAGTAAATTCTAAACTTGGAGATTTTCATACTTAATTTTTATGAATCTGTGAACATAATCAACAATTAGTTTGTTGGTAACACAACAGAATACTGCATTATTAATCTTGGATGTGGGTGGAAAATATGAGTTCCATTTATAAATGGATTCATAAATGTCAACTGGCTACAGTGATTTTTGCTGCTGCAGATATTGCACTTAGTCCATTACATTGTTACTCGTCAGAGCATACAGGGACTTTGAGGAAAGGGCTCTTAGCATAAAAGGCCAGGACTTCACAGACATTGGCAAAGGAGCAACTCTTGCCATTCACCCTGCTAATACCCGTCAAGGAGCTGAACAGGATTAGAGAAAGGACCTTCTTGAAATCGTCATCTTCTACAAGACATTTGTAACCAAGCTTCAGCTTTATAAAGATTCTACATTGCACATCTGGTTTTGTAATCAAACTCCTATTAATAAAACCCAGAGTTTTTGCTAATTGCTCTCTCAATAGGCTTTGCTCTCAAATTTCAAACCAGGTCTCTTTAGGGGCATGGTAAATCATTTACGAGAAAGCTTTGTTTAAGATGGAACTGCAGGTGCTGGAAAATCGAACCTTGTCTACCGAAGAGAAAGCTTTGTTGTGTTGAATTGCTGGCACCATGAAGTAAATCATTTAATTATTTTCTACAATATGAGAAAGGGAACGGGTAATTATGACTAAGGAAGTTCGGCATGTCCAGTTTTTTAATATCAAAGATCGAGGCAGACGACCTCCTGATTTCTTCTCTTGCATTCTTTAGAACATTCCCATTGAGAATAGATTGCCTCTCCCCGTCCCATATGATCATGTGCATTATCTCACCTTTCTCTCTATTTAATCGTACCTGCCAATTGTCCGTCTACTCTTCAAGCCTATGTCCTGCAAGTTTCTAAGTCTCTGCTACACCTCCAAATCTTGTGGTAACAGCAAATGTTAACATTTTAGTGTTCCGATATCTAAAGTTACATATAATGAAATACCCTTTAGGAACACTATTTTCTGCCATCTTCCACAAGCATTTACCACAACACTGAATCCATGGGCTAATGTTTCATCCATCTGACGTTTATCTAATCCATGAACATTCATTTTATTAAGCTATTCCTGAATTTGGTGATACCTGGTTTCATGCTTTTGTCAGCACCTCTGCCCAATGGGTGAGAGGAGAACAGGGAATGACCGGGGTGGAAATGGTCCGTGATTATGTTGGACGTTTTCCTGAGGCGTAGGGAAGTGTGGATGAAGATGATGGGAGAGGGGCTGGTCTGTATGAAGGACTGGGGGCTGCATCCACAACTTTCTGCAATTGCTCACAGTCTTGGGCACAGCTGTTGACAAGCCAAGCTGTGATGCCTCCCGACCGTATGCTTTCTATTGTGCATATGTGGAATTTGGTAATAGTTCATAAGTTCATATCTTAGAGGAACAGAATTAGGCCATTCAGCCCAACAAATCTACTCCGCCATTCAATCATGGCTGATCTATCTTTCCCTCTCAACCACATTTTCCTGCCTTCTCCCCACCACCCCGGACACCAGTACAAATTAAAAATCTTTCAATTTGCATCCGTAAAAATACCTAATAACTTGGCCTCCGCAGCCATCTCTGGTAACAAATTCCACAGATTCACCACCCTCTGACTGAAGAAATTCCTCTTGGAGACATGCCTTAGTCATCCTTAGTCATAATTGCCCCCCCATTTCTCATATTGCAGGAAATAATTAAATGATTTACTTCATGATGCCAGCAAAAATGCTTCCCCTTAAATGATTTATCATTCCTCTAATGAGACACCGTTTGAAATGAATGCATTTCTGAGATCAAAATTACAAAGAATTTCTCATAAACTGATGAAGTGGTCCTAAACAATGCCCAAGTAAACACAACAGGAATGGATAATAACCAATATGACAGCAGTGAAAGTCAATTGAATTAAATAGGACACATGCAGAGGCAGTCCCCTCTGGCAGGGGCCTGATGTGACTATGTCATGGATATTTATGTTGAGCTTCTTTGCTCTTGTACTGCTGGCACAAGCTCACTAAAAATATCTCCACCTTTCACTGCTCTTTTTAAATTCCTAATGAAGGCACCACTCTTTGCTCAATTAGTCAGGCTTGGTTCTTTCACTGTTTATAAGTACACACAATTTTCCAATTAATGTGTATTGCCCTGTATAGATCAATTTCTCCTTAAATAATTTTTCACTAGGCTTGATTGGGGTCTGGTGAGACTTAAATGATTTTCTTCTATAACCCACAGCAATTCAAGTGTCCCACTTCAACTGCACAGACAATTGATTGATTGGTTGAAAGAAACAGCATGGAAGCAGGCCCACTGGGTCCATGACAACCATCGATCACCTGGGAGAGCGTGCAAACTCCACACAGGGGCAGCATCCGAGGTCAGAATTGAACCCGGGTCTCTGGCGCTGTGAGGCAGCAGCTCTACCAGCTTTGCCACTATGCCGCCCATTGCATTATTTAATGGGCCATCCACTGTCAATTGAGAACATCTCGTGACACACAAGGTTTGAAAGTGCTTTCAAATCTGGCTCATGATGTGAACTGCTGGATTCCAGAACACTTGGAGCCTAGGGCCATCATCAGAAGAGGTTGTCTTGCAATATAAATGTGACATGAGAAGAATATAATCTCCATTGAAAGATTTGAGCTCCGAATGTGGAACATAGAACAAACAGTGCAGCCCAGGAACAGGCCCTTCGGCTCAATGTCCATGTGAACATAACATCAAGTTAAATTAATCTCAACTGCCTGAATGTGATCCATACTCCTCCATTCTCCGCATATTCATATGCCTATCTAAAAGCCTCTTCAATGCCACTATCATATCTGCCTCCCCCACCATCATTGACAGTGTGTTCCAGTCACCACCAACCTCTGTGTAAAAAAACATACCACTTACATCTCTTTTAACTTTGCCCCTCTCACCTCAAAGCTATGACCTCTATTCCTTGTCATTTGCAACTTCGGAAAAAAGGTTCTGACTCTCTACCCAATCTATACCTCTCATCACTTTGTATACGTCCATCCGAGCTGTGCTTCTACATTTTACAATGACTGCAGGAAAAATGTGGGCAGTGGGCTTTTCGTATAGAAACTTTGACTTTAATTACCATGTCTCAAGTTTGCCAAAAACAAAATCTCAATCGCTGAAACAAACAGAAGTTATCACCAAAAAATGTGTTTAAAAAAGTTCATATTAGACCAAAATGTTGGAAAATTACAGGGAGTAAAACAAACTTAAATATTATGCAAAACAATGACAATAGCTGTCACATCGAACGTTCATGCCACACACAAGATTTCAGACTGCCTATAACCGTGCTAGCAAACAGTACAGAGCTGAGATGCTAGAAATTCAGTTGTCACTTTAATTTTACGCTGGAGCTTTTCCCAAACGGCAATTGAATAACTAGACACATTGGTATTCACAAACAGTGCACCAAACACCTGTGCAGTTGGGTTGCAAACATGCTATGCACTGGTTAGAGAAAGCCATTATCCTTTGAAATCTCACTAAAGCCCACATCACTGAAAATAATTCCAGGATATAAAATTATTTTACAGGCAGTATCTTCTGAGTGGAAAATGTGATCTTATTATTCATCTTATGAAAGAAAAAGATAGATTTACAAATGTTGTCAAACCAGACAATGTCTAAACCAGAACCATTCATTAGGTTGGATAATATGGTTTATTAATGTCATATGTACCAAGGTACAGTGAAAAGTTTTGTTTTGAATGCTATCCAATCAAATAATATTATACATAAATACAATACAATCAAACTAAATGCAAGTACTCGAGGTAGACTGAAGGGAAAGATACAGAGCACAATTTAGTTCTCAGGATTATAGGTCAATAGCTTCAGGGCGGAGAGACGAAGGAATGGCTGGGGTGGGAGAAGTCTTTCATTAGACTGCTTTACCGAGGCAGTGTGGTATAGATGGAGTCAATGGTGGGAGTTTGGTCTGTGTGTGGGACAGCTTAGATAGGGAACAGCTCTGCCCAAGACCACAAGTAATCAGAGGGTATAGTGGATGGTAGAAGGGTTCCGATCCAAAACGTCACCCATCCTTTTTCTCCAGGGATGCTGCCTGACCTGCTGAGTTACTCCAGCACTTTGTGCCTATCTGCATGTTGTGGATGTAGCCCAGTACATCACACAAACCAGAATCACCACTCCCACTGCACACTGCACACTGCCTCAGGAAAGCAGCCAACATAATCAAAGTGGGGAGGTCACTGATCCAGCCCCTGAAGACCATGAACTCAGAGGGGCGGAGCCGGTGACGATGATGGATGCGACGGGCGAGGACGGTAGGAGAGGAGAGGGAATCTGGGTCTGACCTATCACACCCTCAAGGTCGGTTGTGGATGGCACCCCCAGGGCACAAAGGTGGACACAAAGGCGAGGAGAGGGGTGATGCATCCAAGGAAGGCAATGGCTGAAACCTGGGGCTCGCCTAGAAGGGGCACCGCTCATAAGAACTAGAACGCGGATAGGACATTGAAAATGGCGCCAAAACATGGCGCCTCTTGTAAGCGGACTCAGTGGGCTATTTCAGTACACTTGCTAATCGAGGATGTGCTTAGGTATGACAATACTGCGCTGGACTGTATGTAAGAAAATAATTTCACTGTGCATTTGCACATGACAATAAAAGCACCGTGGAACCATTAAGTTACATAACTCTTAGAAAATGTAGAAATATTGACTCCACTGGAGCTATCATTCCAACCACATCAATGATTTCACGCAGCAAATTGGATGTGCCAAAACAGATTGTCGTCACAAATTCAAAAATATAAATCATTAAGATTTGTTTAAGATGCCGGTCGTCAAATACTCCAGGTCCAAAGATGTATCATACACGGATGACTAAAAACAATCAAAGTTGACATTCCAGAGCAATTTAAACTAAGAGTTCTCACTTTCTCATGATGGTATCAAGCTGATGGTTGTGGAAGGTGGTGAGTGGCTGGAACACGCTGCCAGGGGTGATAGTGGAAGCAGGTATGATAGTGGCATTTAAGAGGCTCTTGGACAGGCATGTGGAAATGCAGTGAATGGAGGGATATAGACCAAGTGTAGGCAGAGGAGATTTGTTTAGAATAAAGACATATTGCTGGAGTAACTCAGCGGGTCAGGCAGCATCTCTGGAGGACATGGACAAGTGATGTTTCGTGTTGGAGCCCATCTTCAGACTGATTAGGGGGAAGAAAGCTGTAAGAGGTGAGGGTGGGACAAAGCCGGGCAAATGATGGGTGGATACAGGTGAGGGGGGGGGGGGGGGGGGGGTTGATAAGCAGATGGGTGGACAACAGCCAGAGATTGAAAAAAGTCAAAAGGCTGCGAGATAAGGTGAGAAGAGGTGTATATAGTGAAGCCAGAGGAAGGCTTGATTGTAATCATGTATAGTCTTTCGGTAGACACAAAATGTTGGAGTAACTCAGCGGGTCAGGCAGCATATCTGGAGAGAAGGAATGGGTGACGTTTCGGGTCGAGACCCTTCTTGAGACTGATGTCAGGAGAGGGGGCAGGATAAAGATAGAATGTAGTCAGAGACAGTAAGGCTAGTGGGATAACTGGGAAGGGTGAGGGGATAGAGAGGGAAAGCAAGGGCTATCTGAAGTTAGAGGTCAATGTTCATACCACTGAGGTGTAAGCTACCCAAGCGAAATATGAGGTGCTGTTCCTACAATTTGCGCTGGGCCTCACTCTGACAATGGAGGAGGCCCAGGACAGAAAGGTCAGAATGGGAATGGGAGAGGGTTGAAGGGCTGAGCCACCGGGAGATCAATTAGGTTAAGACGGACTGAGCGGAGGTGTTCAGCGAAACGGTCGTCGAGCCTGCGCTTGGTCTCGCCGATATACAGGACTTAATGGAAACTTATTATATATTTTATGTAAAGCACTTCGGTGTCAATGCGAGTTGACTTAAAACTCTTGGACAGGCATGTGGAAATAAATAAATAAAACTTACTTACTTACTTAACACCTGAAACAGCGGATGCAGTAGACGAGGTTGGAGGAGGTGCAAGTGAACCTCTGCCTCACCTGGAAAGGCTGTTTGGGTCCTTGGATGAAGTTCAGGGGGGAGGTAAAGGGACAGGTGTAGCATCTCTTGCGGTTGCAGTAAAAAAAGTACCTGAGGAGGGGGTGGTTTGGGTGGGAAGGGACGAGTTGACCAGGGAGTTTCGGAGGGAACGGTCTCTGCAGAAAGCAGAAAGGGGTGGAGATGGGAAGACGTGGCCAGTAGTGGGATCCCGTTGGAGGTGGCGAAAATGTTGGAGAATTATATGCTGTATGCGATGGCTGATGCAGTGGAAGGTGAGGACAAGGGGGACTGTCTTTCTTACGAATGGGGGGAGGGGAAAGCAAGAGCAGAGCTGCGGAATATCTAGGAAAGCCAAGTGAGAGCCTCATCTAGTCTTTTCACTGACTGAACAGTACGCAAGGACTTAGAAACTTTATAATCCTCCACAACCTTGGTCATTATAGTATGATGATTAATGTTGGTGACTGGCGGGCAAGGCTTTGGGGAAGGAGGGCCATTTTGACATGGACCTACCGCATTTCCCAGGGAGATCAGGCACATTATTGCATTTTTACTCCATAGAATGTGTCAGAATATCCTTTGCTGAAAACAGTCTTTGTTCCCATGTACTCATTATTTATAGCTGATTGTGTTCAATAAATATAGTGTAGTTCCCAACCACAACATTTTTGTGACATCTTCATTTCCAAATCATCCTCCTGTGGTCTCACACAGCCACCCTTCTTTGGTCAATTCAATTCATTTCATGCTCTCAGAAAGAGTGGGTGCAGTGCAAAAGCTCTGGGATCACATAACATCCTGCCTGTGATATTGAAGACCTATGCTTCAGAGCTAGTCTCATCTTTAAGCAAGGGGGTTAAGGAAGTGCAGATGGTGGAATCTTGCGTGGAACATGAAGTGCTGGAGTAACTCGGTAGGTCAAGCAGCATCTCTGGAGGACATGGATAGGTGACGTTTCGGATCAGAATCCTTCTTTAGCCGTTTCATTGAGAGTCAATAAGGCGTAATAAATGTACTCATGAATGCACTGTCTGCAAAAAGGACAAATCCACACCAGCCTAAGCCCACTCTAACACCACATCACCAATGCATGGATTACATTAAAATGGGAGCTCACCACCACCACCATGTTCTGTTATTTATTATTATATGTATGACTGCAGGCAACCAAATTTCGTTCAGACCGAAAGGTCTGAATGACAAATAAAGGAATCTAATCTAATCTAATCATGCTCAACATATTCAGGCATTGCCAGTGACAAAGCATTCCCCAAATTGGGTAAGGTCTTCCATGTAAATGTAAAATGTACTTTAATGCAAGAAAAGGAACAGCATGAAGTACTATCTTGTAAAATTTTAAACTCAATTTGTTTCTATTCACTAGACATAAATATTTAGCGTGGTTTAGAGATATAGTGTGGATGCAGGTTCTTCGGACCACCCGAGTCCACACCGACCAAAGATCACCTGTACACTTCCCCAATCCTACACACTAGGTACAATTTACAATGTTATCAAAGTCAATTAAGCTACAAACCTGCACGTCTTTAGAATGTGGGAGGAAACTGGAGCACCCAGAGAAAACCCGCGCAGGGAACAGGGAGAATGTACAAACTCTGGACAGACAGCCACTATAGTCAGGATCAAACCTGGGTCTCTGGTGCTGTGAGGCAGCAACTCTACCGCTGTGGCACTGTATGCATAACCAATCCAAAGTGAACTGTTAACGCAATGATGCCAAACAAAATTGGAGAGCTAGGTTCACTGGAAGAGATACAGAAAGCTTTCTATTGAAGAGTGTCAGGACTGACAAAATAACATTCAGCCTCAGTTAGGTGCTTATTCCTGTAATTGGACTCAACAACCTGAGTGCTTCCTGCAGAGCTAAGCTGACATCCAACAGGGCAGCTAACGTAATCTAAATCACAAACTATGTTCACAAAATTATTTCTGATACTGAATTGTTTCATTTCTTTAGTCAGAGGGTGGTGTATCTGTCGAATTCATTGCCACAGATGGCTGTGAAGGCCAAGTCAATGGATATTTTTAAGACAGAGATTGACAGATTCTTGATTAGTAAGGCTGTCCGGGGCTATGGGGAGAAGGCAGGAGAATGGGGTTGAGGGGGAAAGATAGATCAGCCATGATTGAACGAAGGAATAGACTTGATGGACCACATGGCCTAATTCTGCTCCTATAACTTCTGAACTTATAGAAACATAGAAAATAGGTGTAGGAGTAGGCCATTCGGCCATTTGGCCCTTCGAGCCTGCACCGCCATTCAATATGATCATGGCTGATCATCCAACATCAGTGTCCTGTACCTGCCTTCTCTCCATATCCCATGCTCCCCTTAGCCACAAGGGGCACATCTAACTCCATCTTAAATATAGCCAATGAACTGGCCTCAACTACCTTCTGTGGCAGAGAATTCCAGAGATTCACCACTCTCTGTGTGAAAAATGTTTTTCTCATCTCAGTCCTAAAAGACTTCCCCCTTATCCTTAAACAGTGACCCCTTGTTCTGGACTTCCCCAACATCGGGAACAATCTTCCTGCATCTAGCCTGTCCAACCCCTTAAGAATTTTGTAAGTTTCTATAAGATCCCCCCTCAATCTTCTAAATTCTAGCGAGTACAAGCCGAGTCTATCCAGTCTTTCTTCATATGAAAGTCCTGCCATCCCAGGAATCAGTCTGGTGAACCTTCTCTGTACTCCCTTTATGGCAAGAATGTCATATGAAGGTTCTACATTATGAGGGTAATGTAGAAACAAGGAACTGCAGATCCTAGTTTACAAAACACGACACAAACTTTGTGACATTTTTCATCAAAGTATTGTCTATTTAATGGTACCAAATAGCGATTGAAAATAAAATATTTGAGGTAGGCTGTCCAATATTTCTCTGAATATTCAGTTTAAAAATAGAAGCATTGCCGCTTATCACAATTTATTGAGCATGTTAGAAAGCCAAATGGGCTTGGGAGATATTATCGTTCTCTCTGGCAAATAAGGCAGCACTAAAATATTTACTGCTTTGCTACTTCTGAAGAAGTTAATAAAAAGTGAACTGTTATAAAACCAATAAAAAGCAGTTTCTGGAACATTAATCTGTATAACTAATTCCAAAACTGTAGATACATTAATGCTCTATCCCGTATGCCTTTCAAATCAGTTGACTTTTCCATGATTCAACATTACCTTGAACTGGATCAAAAGAGTATCTCTTTGGATCATTTTTTTTAATTGCCGTACAATCAGCGATACTCCATTAGTTGAGAACCATGGCATTGAACAGATAAGCGTTGAAGCTCAGAGAAATGAAAATTAGGGAAGTAATCAAACACATGAGGAAATTTATTTCTGCTGATATCCAGGATTATTATTACATTATAACATAGAACATAGGACAATACAGCATAAGAACAGGTCCTTTGGCCCACAATATCTGCGCCGAACAAGACCATCACTTATCTACCCGCACATAATCCGTATCCCTCCTTTGCCGCATATATATCCATGTGCCTATCCATGTGTCTTAAATGCCACTGACATATTTACTTCAAACACCATCCCCAACAGTGTGTTCCAGGCACTCGCCGCCCTTGGTGTAAAAAACTTACCCCGCACATCTCCTTTAAACTTTGCCCCTCTCACCTTAAAACTAGTATTTAATAGGTCCACTCTGGTGAAAAAGATTCTGACCGTCCACCCTATCTGTGCCTCTCATAATTTTACATGGTCCAACCTCTCCCTGCAGCTTTACGTGGTCCAACCTCTCCCTGCAGCTAACACCCCCTAATCGAGGCATCATTCTGGTAAATGAAGGGGAAGTTTAAGGAAACTGAGATACTTTAAAATTATTTAAAATGAAAATGCATTCAATAAAGGAGAAGGACCACGCCCCGAATCACCAATTCTTCATCTGATCTCTGATACCAGTTAAAAACAACCCTTCAGTTATGCTTTTTCCAAGTTTCAATTGAAACAAAAATGACCGTGTTTGGGTAGGTGCTCAATGGTTTTTGCTACCATTTTGTATGCAGGAATGTTACCTGAAACGTCCCTTGAATGATTTGGCTACAATTAACTGGTCATGCCGCAAGCATAATACAGCATGCCACATATCTTCTGTATGGTTATTAGAAGTAATATGCAATTATGCCTTTTTTTTGTTGTTGTATCCGAGACTGAACTACTGAGGTCTATTAGTTGTGCTATGGAGTCTTTTGTTGCCAAAAACTGTGTGAAGGTTATTTAGTTAAAATCTAAAATAAAACCCACTTATTGATTGTGGTCCCTGTTACTAAAAAAGGACAGTGATGCCACACTCCTGATCTCCTGCATTCACTCCAAAAACTAGTTGCAGGCTAATTTGGGGATAAAATCAATGTTTACTGTGCATTGTCGTCAAAGATCCTTTAGGGAATGGGAATGGAATTGAATTCCTTCATATGAAAGAGAAACATAAAGGAGACATGAGAAACTGTAGATGAGGAATCTTGAGCAAATAAAATGTGCTGGAGGAACGTTTGATAGCAGTTAAACTAAAGACTGCAAGTTAAGAAGGATTTTTTTGGAAAATCTCATTGATAAAGCAAAGAGAAAAGAAAGGGGTGCTGCACAATAATATAGAGAGGATATGGCTGAATCAATACTGGTGCTCTAAAGAAATGCATATTTGAAAGGTTAGATATTTGAAGGTTGGGTGAGTGGGCAAATGCATGGCAGATGCAGTATAATATGGATAAATGTGAGGTTATCCCTTTGGTGGCAAAAACAGGAAAGTAGACTATTATCTGAATGGTGACCGATTAGGAAAAGGGGAGATGCAACGAGACCTGGGTGTCATGGTACACCAGTCATTGAAAATAGGCATGCAGGTGCAGCAGGCAGTGAAGAAAGCGAATGGTATGTTAGCATTCATAGCAAAAGGATTTGAGTATAGGAGCAGGGAGGTTCTACTGCAGTTGTACAGGGTCTTGGTGAGACCACACCTGGAGTATTGCGTACAGTTTTGGTCTCCTAATCTGAGGAAATACATTCTTGCCATAGAGGGAGTACAGAGAAGGTTCACCAGACTGATTCCTGGGATGTCAGGACTTTCATATGAAGAAAGACTGGATAGACTCGGCTTGTACTCGCTAGAATTTAAAAGATTGAGGGGGGGATCTTATAGAAACTTACAAAATTCTTAAGGATTTGGACAGGCTAGGTGCAGGAAGATTGTTCCCGATGTTGGGGAAGTCCAGAACAAGGGGTCACAGTTTAAGGATAAGGGGGAAGTCTTTTAGGACCGAGATGAGAAAAACACTTTTCACACAGAGAGTGGTGAATCTCTGGAATTCTCTGCCACAGAAGGTAGTTGAGGCCAGTTCATTGGCTATATTTAAGAGGGAGTTAGATGTGGCTAAAGGGATCAGGGGGTATGGAGAGAAGGCTGGTACAGGATACTGAGTTGGATGATCATCCATGATCATATTGAATGGCGGTGCAGGCTCGAAGGGCCGAATGGCCTACTCCTGCACCTATTTTGTATGTTTCTATGTTTCTAAAAACAAAAAAAAGCAATAGAGGTGGTAAATGTGTCTGACAGTTCCATATAACACTTCCAAATATACACAATAATTTCCTGAAAAGTCTTGGTAGAGAAAGACGCTGCTTCAATAATTGTGTGTAGCTAATTATGTCCTTTTTTAAACAAATGTGTTTCAACTTTACTCAGCAAAGCAAACCTCAGTGTGGTTTGAACTTTGTTTTACATCATCATGTGACATGCAGTGTCTTAAACCATGCTCATTGGTTTTAAATTGGCCACTGACATAATCAAGGATGAGTTTCACCATGGACACTCGTTGTTCTTCCCTCTCCCATCAGGCTAGAGATCCAGAAGTGTGAAAACACACACCTCCAGATTCAGAGACTGTTTCTTCCTAACCGACATCAGGCAACTGATCTATCTATCTATCTGTCTGTCTGTCTGTCTGTCTGTCTGTCTGTCTGTCTGTCTGTCTGTCTATCTATCTATCTATCTATCTATCTATCTATCTATCTATCTATCTGTCTGTCTGTCTGTCTGTCTGTCTATCTGTCTGTCTGTTCTTGACCGGTTTTGGCCATCTGTGCTGCGATTTCCGAGAGAACGGCGCCACCTACGGCCGTCATTTTTGGCCACCTTGCTCAGAGCCCCCCTCCGCCATATGTGTGCCGAGGATTTTTCCCGTCGATTAAAAATGACAGAGATATTAATGTTTTTACAAAATTTCCCATTCTCTCTGCTGCCCCCGCTGGCGGCAGGGGGGAGGGACTATAAAACCAGGAAGTGGTGTGCCTCAATCAGTGTCTGCAAGCTGGAAGAAGGCAGAGGGTCACGTTTCTCTGAGCTGTGAATAACATTGAACACATGTCTACTCAAATGTAAGTGCCCTTAGTGGTTCTAAAATGTTTGCAGCATGTGTCTATTGGTTCTAAAGCTTGCAAAAAAATGTCTATTGGTTCTAAAGTTTGCAAAAAAAATGTCTATTAGTTCTAAAGCTTGCAAAAAGTGTCTCTATTGGTTCTAAAGCTTGCAAAAAAGTCTATTGGTTCTAAAGCTTGCAAAAAAAATGTCTATTGGTTCTAAAGTTTGCAAAACAATGTCTATTGGTTCTAAAGCTTGCAAAATAATATCTATTGGTTCTAAAGCTTGCAAAAAAATGTCTATTGGTTCTAAAGCTTGCAAAAAATGTCTATTGGTTCTAAAGCTTGCAAAAATATGTCTATTGGTTCTAAAGCTGGCAAAAATATCTCTATTGGTTCTAAAGCTTGCAAAAAATGTCTCTATTGGTTCTAAAGCTTGCAAAAAGTGTATTGCCTCACAAGCTTGCTAAAAAAATGTCTATTGCTTCTAAAGCTTGCAAAAAAATGTCTATTGCTTCTAAAGCTTGCAAAAAAAATGTCTATTGCTTCTAAAGCTTGCAAAAAAATGTCTATTGCTTCTAAAGCTTGCAACCCCCCTGGTTGGCTTGGCTTGGGTGTGTCTTGAAATTGAAAGGCACTACTTACTGCAAATGGTGGCATGAAGTTGAAAGGCACTATTACTGCAAATGGTGGCTTGGTTGCTTTGGCTTGAAGTTGAAAGGCACTATTACTGCAAATGGTGGCTTGGTTGCTTTGGCTTGAAGTTGAAAGACACCACTTACTGCAAATGGTGGCTTGGGTGTGGCTTGAAGTTGAAAGACACCACTTACTACAAATGGTGGCATGAAGTTGAAAGGCACTACTTACTGCAAATGGTGGCTTGGTTGCTTTGGCTTGAAGTTGAAAGGCACTACTTACTGCAAATGGTGGCTTGGGAGCTTTGAAGTTGAAAGGCATTACTTCCTGCAAATGATGGCTTGGGTGTGGCTTGAAGTTGAAAGACACCACTTACTGCAAATGGTGGCATGAAGTTGAAAGGCACTACTTACTGCAAATTGTAGCTTGGGTGCTTTGGCATTAAGTTGAAAGGCATTACTTACTGCAAATGGTGGCATGAAGTTGAAAGGCACTACTTACTGCAAGTGGTGGCTTGTCAGCTTTGGTTTGAAGTTGAAAGGCACTACTTACTGCAAATGGGGGCGTGGGTGCATTGGCTTGAAGTTGAAAGGCACTGCAAATTGTGGCTTGAAGTTGAAAGGCACTACTTACTGCAAATGGTGGCTTGGGTGCTTTGGCTTTAAGTTGAAAGGCACTACTTACTGCAAATGGTGGCATGAAGTTGAAATGCACTACTTACTGCAAATGGTGGCATGAGGTTGAAATGCACTACTTACTGCAAATGGTGGCATGGGTGCATTGGCTTGAAGTTGAAAGGCACTACTGTAAATGCACTTACTTCCTGTTTGCACTGTATATTGATTTTAGATAAAACGCTACCACTTACGGCTGTGATTTTTGGCCATCTTACTCAGTCCCCCTCCGCTGAGCAGGTGCAGAGAATTCTTCCCATCAATGAAAAATAAAAGTGTTATTAGTTTTTTTTTAAATGTTGAGAATCTCTCTCCTGTCAATCACTCCATGAAAGCCACACCTTTTCCGGTGGGGGGGGGGGGGGGGGGGGGGTTATAAAACCCGGAAATGTGGGTGTGGCTCAGTCTCTGCAAGATGGAGGAGGGAGAGGTCACAACTCGCTGTCTTTAGTGGCTTTGCACCCTACTTCAAATGGTATGAAACTGCACTTGAATTTGGTGGCCTTGCACCCTGCTTGAAATAGAACTTCAAGGATTAGCCGTGAGTCAACTATCAGCCCACCAGCCGTGAGTGAGTGAGTTGCCAGCACAACAGGCTTGATTGACTGAGACGCCAGTCCAAGAATCCATTTGGCGCACAATTTGCATACTAACCCTCTGGAAACCAGTCCATTCAGCCCACAACACCCATACTAGCGCTCCAGAAAGCCCCCCCCCCCCCCCCCAACTGGCCACCAATATTAGAATTGGTGGAGAGGTGGAATATTGTGTTGGATGGCCAGCCCTCCTGTGTGATGCTGGGACCCAACGGGTCCCACTTAGTCTAGTCCTATCTACAATTGGAGAGCAGTCTTGAGCTACTATCGATCTCACTGGAGACCCTTGAGTTATCTTTAATCAGACTTTACCTTGCACTAAATGATATTCCCTTTATCCTGTATCTGTACACTGTCGATGGCCCGATTGTAATCATATATTGTCTTTCGGCTGACTGTTTAGCATGCAACAATAGCTGTTTAAGAAGGAACTGCAGATGCTGGAAAATCGAAGGTACACAAAAATGCTGGAGAAACTCAGCGGGTGCAGCAGCATCTATGGAGCGAAGGAGATAGGCAATGTTTTGGGCCGAAACGTTGCCTATCTCCTTCGCTCCATAGATGCTGCTGCACCCGCTGAGTTTCTACAGCATTTTTGTGTACCATGCAACAATAGCTGCTCACTGTACCTCGGTACGTATGACAAGAAACAAAACTAAATTATTTTTGCGCAGAGGTAGCAATAGTCTGAACATTATCGCCAAAATGTGTAGAGAGCTGCTTTATATTTACTCGTAAAAATGTGCACATTTTTTCATTCATGTAATGAATTCGAAGATCTGTGAACTTCAAAAATGACTATACAACTGCTTGAAGCTTCATAAACAATGTAAAGCCTTCGATTTATATCTTCCAATATCATCACAATGTCAGTCCACTGCCTAAATGTCGACATACTGACCGATAGATTGATGTCTCAGTGCTACATTTTCTAAGTGATTCTTGCAAATCAGACGTGGCAAGATAATGTACTGTTTGCCACACGTCCTTGAAGCAGATTCTTAAAGGGCATTAAATTGTTTCACTGTAAGAATTAATGCAAAGCTTTCAAGCTGGGATTGTCATCTTGGTTCATCAAGTGATGACAAACGTATTCTCTTTTGAATCCCCTGCCTACTCTTGGACAAGGCAGCTTGGTTCCTGATGGTGTTTCTTTGTCCCACACCTGCTGCACGATCCAAACCACCCAGACACGAGTAATGTTTTCGACAGGCAAAATGGGGACACTCAATTCAGCTTTGGCTGATACGCGTATTAAAAGGGAAAACAGAGACTGAATGATATGGTGCAAAACACATTATTGTCCAACACAAGGGACTAGATAAATGCTCTGTAAATTTAGGATGACATAAGGTGATGTGCAAAATGCCATTACTCAATAATGTGACAACTGGCAACAAGCAATAGTTCATAATCTGCAGCTTCACTGGACTCAAAATGGATCAAAATATTTCCCTTTTATTTCTATCTGCAGGAAGCTGCACAAGAAGATTTAGGGACAAATGTTCAGCGCTATTTGTTTCTTGTTCCATTTTGTCCTAATATCCGAGTCATCAGGACTTAACAAGAGCACATTTTACCTGATCATAAAAGCACAAGTATGAGTAAATGATTGCATTTATTACAAATTCACTATCTTTTATTTTGTCTCAGTTTTATCCTCATCTACTGCACATCGAGCTCATAATGTTTCAATAAAGATAATTTGGCCTTTGTAGCTAGAGGACATTGTAAACCATTAATTGATTAGGTCAAACGTTGTGCATTGTCCAAATGATTCAGTGATACTTTATTGTCACAAGTACCTAGGAATGCTTTGTTATGCATACAACCCAGTAAAATCATACAGCAGACCTCACCTTGGCAGTAGCCAAGAGTCGCCACATTTCTAGCTGGAAAAGGTTCTCTCTATTTACGCGATCTAAACTCATCCTGTTAAATTGCTCTCAGCTTCTTGTTCCAAGGTGAAAAACCCAACTTCTTTGGCCTGACTTTGTAGATGAAGCCCCTCATCATGGTAATCGTTCTAGTGAATATTTTCTGCATTATTTCTCATTCTGCATGTTTGATGCCATCTTCATTGATTCACAATTGCCCAAGGCAGATTGAACTCACAAAGGTAGGTCTTAAGGGCCTGTCCCACTTACGTGTCCTTGGCACGCAAATTACGCGACCACGTTGTCGCCATGAG
Source organism: Amblyraja radiata (assembly GCF_010909765.2). Classification (NCBI taxonomy): domain Eukaryota; kingdom Metazoa; phylum Chordata; class Chondrichthyes; order Rajiformes; family Rajidae; genus Amblyraja; species Amblyraja radiata. Next base: position 23,606,588 of record NC_045975.1, on the reverse strand, counting down.
GCGCATGGGCATCGTATGGCCGTGTGAGGCTGGTCCCATTGAGAAGCGCGGAGGGGTATGTAGTTGTGCGTGACCGCGCGGGGCTCCGAAATTTGTCGCGTAACTGACAGCCAAAGTGGGACAGGCCCAAGACACTGGCGTGACGCAACGTCTCACCTCCAACAGCAGCAGAAGCAGGCAAACGATCGCCGAGCTCGACCTGGGGATCACGGCCGTTGCGGTCCGGATCCACCCCTCCTTCTACTCCCAGAGCGGGGCCAAGAAAATTGAAGATAGACACAAAATGCTGGAGTAACTCAGCGGGACCGGCAGCATATCTGGAGAGAAGCAATGGATGACGTTTTGGGCCAAGAAACCTTCTTTCAGACTGAAGAAGAGTCTCAACCCGAAACATCATCCATTCCTTCTCTCCAGAGATGCTGCCTGAGTTACTCCAGCATTTTGTGTCCATCTTCAAATGACGTCAGACGCTCCAGACGGCTGTGCGGGCGCATGAAGTCGCGCGCGACCTTCGCGGGACCGTCGCGCCTCAACGCGACCACGAGGTCGCGTAATTAGCTTGCCAAGGACAAGCAAGTGGGACAGTGGCTTTAGGCACTTCAGTTTTCTTCATTCTAAAAATTCTAGCCATACATTGATAAAAGCTGTATTTTAAAAAAAGGAACAGAATTAAGATTGGAAGATATTCTTGAAGACATATGGTTCATTATGGTGGTACAACAAGGAGAAAGCTGCACACTAAAATGCAATTACCTTGTGATTTTGCTGATAGTACCGTTGGTACAAAATATCAGCTGAAATTTTGGAAATACCGATATATTATGGCCACAACCTCTTCCTCAATGTCAGCAAGAAGAAGGTGCTATTATTGAGTTAAGAAAGCAGGATGGTGTCCAAGCACCAGTCAGGAATGGTGATGGTGGGGATGGTCGAGAGCTTCCTGGGCACCAATCTCCACAATGCCCATGCCCAACATATGTGCAGGCAGAGGAGACCTGGCACTGATTCACATCCTTCCATTTCCTGCTTATCTGTGTGCCTTTCCAAAAGCATCTTAAATGCCTTTATGGTTTACTTTTTTAGTTTAGTTTAGAGATACAGCACGGATACAGGTCCTTAGGCCCACCGAGTCCATGACGACCAGCGATCCCTGCAAAACAACACTGTCCCACACACACACTAGGGACGATTTACAATTTTACCAAAGCCAATTCAACCCACAAACCTGTGCATCTTTGGAGTGTGGGAGAAAACGCATGTGGTCACAGGGAGAATGTACAAACTCCGTACAAACAGCACCCGTACTCAGGATTGAACCCGGGTCTCTGGCGATGTAAGGCAGCAACTCTACTGCTTTGTAACCATGGTGTCCTATAGTATTACTCAATTTAAAAAGAGGAATAAGATCGATAGTAAATATTTGAAATTGAATTATTAATTGTATTGGAATTTTAGCAATGGCAGTCAATTAAATCTGTGCAAATATTAATCTGAATGTGAACATACATTTTCCAAGGTTTTACTAAAGCTGACCTGAAAAATCAACACGTACACATTAAATTCAAAACAATGTACACTAAAAGGAGAGTTGCTTGACAGGTAACAAGAATGACACCATTTGGTGTTATTATGATAATAAGCATAAATGTGGAGCATAAACATCGTCAGAGACCAATTAGATCAAATGGCCCATTTCTCTGCTCTAAATACTATATCATACATCATTTCAGTCTCAGAAAATATAACAAATACTGGAAAGTGCAGGCTGGACTCGTGTAGAGTCTCCTACATTTTTTTAAAGGGGGCTTGAGCAACATATTTCCTTCTATTCGAAAAAGATCATTTGTGCTGGAAAGTTTATGGATTTATTAAATATGCAAATCAAATTTAAAAGTTGAAGGATCTGTTCTTTCATTTTAAACCAAAGATAATTGTTGTAGCTTTATAGCATGACTAATAAGAAAACCTAATAGTTTTAAGATGTGAACAGGCACTAGTTTTGGGAATTTTTTGGAAATGGGACATCTGGATTTCTGCTATTAACAACTACTGGCTTCTGTGGATGTATTAACTCGAGAATATATCTAAAAGACACCCAGACAAACACATGACAGAAGGACATTGCTGGTGATACAATTTGTAATGAAAAAGATAAATTCACAGCAAATGCACTGGAGTCACAAAATGAGCACTTTCTCTGACTTAATTAAATTAAGGAGTGTGAGCCATATAACTTTCTGTTAAGTTATATTGAATATTTGAACCTGAACAATATTATTGTATAAAAAATATTCCTTTCCTGGTGCAGTAAGATATATTTGGTCTGGAGTCAGTGAAGAGCGTTATTGTGCCTGAAAGTACAGAGGCAAAATTGACAATGGCGGCAGCTTAAAAATATTTTTTTATCATGTATTCTTATTAAATTGAATATTACAAGAATAATTCCATAGACTAGATTCAATAATCAGAATTATCTGATCTTACAGGTGATAGGAGATGAAAAAATACTTTTTTTTCCCTTCGCTCCATAGATGCTGCCTCACCCGCTGAGTTTCTCCAGCATTTTTGTCTACCTCCAAATACTTTTCAACGTTGTTCAATGGAGGTCATAATAATGAGATGCATTTTGCAGAAAGGAAATAGTTATTCCACAAGATCAAACATATTTGCTTCATTGCCACTGTAAGAGAAAATTGAAAGTCAGCTTCCATGGAGAAAGAAAAAAAACATTAATGCCTCAAGTCCATGAATTTTCATCCTGAAACATTAACTGTTTTCCTCTTTCCACAGATGCTGCCCAACCAACTGAGTATTTCAGTACGCATATCTTCAAAAAAATATTTGGCTACTAAACAATTAATCTAATTAATTATAACCTTTTTAAAATAGTGAAGCTGCTCAAATAAAAAGCTGAAATCGTTTTTTTAGATATCTGGTGGGGTAGGGATAGAATGGTAGAATTATATTAATTAGCCTTTTGTTTTAGTCACTGGATAATTTCAAGTGTGTGTAGTATGAGCTACCACAATGGCAGAGTGCACAGCAGTCGAGTTACACGCGGCATTGCTGGAGAAAAAAGATAGGTGACATTTCGGGTCCGGATCCTACTGTGTAGAAGAGTTACGACCCAAAATGTCACCAATCCTGTTTCTCGAGAGATGCTGCTTGACCCGTTGAGTTACTCCCACACTTTATGTCTATCTTTGGTATAAACCAGCATCTGCAGATTTTTGTTTCTACAAATTAGTATTTACCTTCATTTGATTGTGTGATGCTTGGTTATTGATATTTCTCCAGATATACTGCCTGACCTGCTGAATTATTCCAGCACTTTGTGCCTATTTTAAATGCTAATTTTACAGGCGTATTATCAATCAATCGTACTGCAGCTTCAATACAGTTTCAACTCTCAACAATGGAGGTTTTTCAAGCTGTCTGTAAGTATAGAAATAGCAAAATGTGGCATGCTATCAGAGCAAAATAAGGCTATTTGGTCCTTTGAGATGCTGCCGCATCCTGTTTGTCCCATTCTTTTGCTTTTCAGACAAACCTTCAAAATGCAGACATAACATTTTGTAATCTGTCAAATTCAGCTTCTCAATCTATTTTCACAGTGGAGGAAGAGTTACAAAGAAAATCAAAATGTTCAAGGCATCATAAAAGTATTATAGAAGAGGTGGGATATGAATTAAATTGGATTGACTGCAAATACCAGGAAGATGCTTGAGAGAGTAACATCCCTGAAGAAGGCATCTTCAAGTCTTAACAGTTTCCACTGCAGTATTAGAACAGGAAGATTACACTGCTGTTTAAAAAAAGTGTCTTTGGGCTTATGAAATATAAATGTGATTATTATTTATGGGAAAAAAGTGAAAGTCAGGAATTATTTGGCCAGTAGTTGAGGATCAAGTGTGGAAAAATGACTAGAATCCTTCATAGGAAATGCAATGAATAAATATTTAAACAATTATAAATTAATTACTGAAAGGAATGATGGATTGGTGAAGAGCAGCTGTCAGCATGAAGACTCAAACACAGTTAAAATGCAGGTAACCAGAGAACTATCAAGTTGTAAAGTTGCTGCACAGCCTTAGACATAAAATATTTGCCATAATGTTTAGAATCAGATTCATAAATTCACAGAATCATAGAGCGATAGAGCCCAGAACTGGGCCCTTCAGCCCACCTCATTCATGCCAACCAATATGCCCATCTAAACCAGTCATGCTTGCCCATGTTCCTCTGAACCATTCCCAACCTTAAGTGTTTCTTTGATCAAAGTGAACCTCTTTTAAAGTAGGAGTCTGTAATTGACCAACCTCTGGTTGATAATTTGATGAGCACATTAACCACAAAACGAAGCATGAATACATATGCATCATCACAGAGTTAATTCTCAGAAATCAACTGACTTTTACAGTTGGTGTTGTTCCAATCTGCCATTTAACCTGTCCGATTCTTGTCAATTCCCATTTCACCATCCAAGAGATCGGACTGGTTTTGACTGGCTACTGCTCCACCTTTCAAAGTGATCTTATTGCTTCCGACAACCACACTATCCAAATGATTAATAGTGAAATATTGACATGTTGAAACAATTTGAAATGCTGGCTGTGATATTAAAATCCTGCTCGTTAGCATGTACGAGTCAGGCATACCATGAATAAAGGCCTTAGACAAGTCATAGGGTGGCCAGACAACAATCGTAAATCCTTGCAACAACCGTTACACTGTGGTAACATGCTGAGGTACGTTGGAAGAGACCATGCACAACATTGGAGGCAACAACATATTAAATATTTTTAAGGGAGGTTCAATAAGAGTCAAGAGTCAGGAGTGTTTTATCGAAATAGAACAATCAAATTCTTACTTGCAGCAGCACAACAGATATGTAAACATAGTACTCTGTAAACACCATTATATTAGTTCAACAAAATAATGTCTATAGAATCATACACTACAGTCCCAGGCCCTTCGGCCCAACCCGTCCATGCTGACAACAATGCCTCATGTAAGGTAGTCTAATTTAATCTGGTCTCAGTGAAAATTAATCTGGAGAAAAAATTATGAGACACATCTACTTTATGGGAAATAAAAAGCCAATGAAAAACATTCTACCTTTCCACCTCCCATCCTGATGAAAAAAATGCAAATGGATAACTTTTTACACCATTTGGATCATTTACTGACCTCAGAAAATAATGATGTGCCAATGAACCATCTTATTACCGAGGACATAGCAGCCAGTTACTTGTGAGGAAGAACAGAAATTCCATAGATTGTGAGTTGGCAAATTGCTAACAGATTTACATGATCTACTATCAACAAGAAAATTACATATTTCTTTTAACTGTTCCTTTATTTTCTTGAAGTTGTTATATTTGCAATTAATTGCCCATTAAACTCATCACATAACATCAAGAAATTAATTGTATAGGTTCTCTTTTAATGATGTGGACCTTATTAACGACCGCCAATCAAATTCCTGCTCAGAAAGTGAACAATTAAAAGTGTGCAATTTCAAATCTTCAAAGGTTGTAACTTTTTGAGGATTTTAAAGTGCCCACATTTAAATAGATAATTGTCCTGTGTCACATTTTGTTTCTCTCAATCTTTATGTTACTCTCTTTAATGTTGCCTAACCACTCTATTTCAACCTCTTTTTAAATGCATTGTTTTTTTCAAACCCTCATGGATGAGCAAAGTCTCATTATTGCCAACTGCATCTGTCTAATCCTAATTACTTTAGAGTTATTGGACCAGCACAGTAGCACAGCGGTAGAGCTGCTGCCTTACAGTGCCAGAGACCCGTGTTCAATCCCAACTACGAGTGTTGGTTGCACGGAGTTTGCATGTTTTCCCTGTGGGTTTTCTCCGGATGCTCTCCTTCCACACTCCAAAGATGCACAAGTTTGTAGGTTAATTGGCTTCTGGTATAAAGTTGAAAATTACTCCTATTCACTTTAATCAATTAATCCTAACAACTTCCAAAACTTACTGCAAAACATTGTGCTGGTTAATTACCTTTCATTACTGCAATCTTTCCACAATTGGCTATTGTCATTACTGATGGGCCACCAACACTGCAATCTTTCCACAATTGTCCAAAAACAGAGTAAGGGTATTTTTTTAATCTGCGTGTTTTAATCTGCATCTATTGTGGTGATCAAATATATGAAATATTTTGAATCATATATATGTTTTGTTGCTACTTTGATAACGTCTTTCATTCATCCAGAAGTTGAACCTAAGCCAAATCTGTTATTACTGCCAATCGTCCAGCGTCCTAGTTTATTAATGAGGCAGATTATTGCAGGCATTTGATAAAGGTATTACAACCCTTTCTCAGTAATAAAAGGTATGTGTTATTGCTCTGCATTGCAGACCTGCATCATAAATTCCACTGCGCTTCCAAAAGTCACCTCGGGTTGCTAATGAAAGTCAAAGTGCATTTGCCTTACGTAAAACAGTTGCTCAATAATGCCGAGCAAGCAAATCAAATAATAAATGGACTGTTACAGCTCACTTAAAATAAAAAAATTACTTTCTTTATTTGTCTGCCCCGTTTCTAATTGAAGAAATCTATTTTGTATTCAGACATCCATTCCTCTCGAGCAAAGAATCTTGAGTCAGCAAACAATATTTTCCATTCAAACTTTTTTTTAAAGCTAAAACAACTCAAACAATAAAAATTTAAAACTGAAGAAGCGTTTCGGCCCGAAACGTTGCCTATCTCCTTCGCTCCATAGATGTTGCTGCACCCGCTGAGTTTCACCAGCATTTTTGTGCACCTTCAATAAAAATTTAAAAATTGTGTTCAATTCAAGGCAACTACATCTGCAGGTGAATTCAAGTTACTGTTCTTTTAGCTTAGTTTTGTTTATTATTGTCATGTGCACTGCGGTACAGTGGAAAGCTATTGTTGGCATGCTCTGCATTCAAAGACTATACATGAATACAATCAAGCCGTCCACAGTACATGGATAATAGATAAAGGGCACAATATTTATTGCAAGATAAAGTCCAATAAAAGATAGTTCAAATGTCTCCAATGAGGTAGATGGTCAGGACCGTACTCTAGCTGATGAGAGGACCATTCAGTTGCCCAATAGCGGCTGGGAAGTAACTGTCCCTGAATCTGGAGGTATGTGTTTTCAAACTCTTTACCTCCTGACTGATGGGGAAAAAGGGAATGACTGTGGTGAGATTGGTCCTTGATTATGCTGGTGGTCTTGTCAAGGCAGCATGAAGTGTAGATGGAGTCAATGGAAGGAAAGTTTGTTTGTGTGATGGTCTGGGCTACGTCCACAACTCTCTGTAATTTCTAGCGGTCTTGGATGGAGATGTTCCCAAACCATGTTGTACGCCATCATAAAACCATGCTGTTCCCAAACCATGCTGTACGATAAAATGCCTTCTACTGTGTAGTTCGTTAGAGTTGTTGGGGACATTCTGAACTTCCTAAGACTTCTGAGGAAGTAAACGTAGAAACATAGAAAATATGTGCAGGAGTAGGCCATTCAGCTCTTTGAGCCAGCACCACTATTCAATATGATCATGGTTGATCATCCAAAATCAGTACCTCATTCCTGCTTTTTCCCCATATCCTTTGATTCCGTAAGCCCTAAAAGCTAAATCGAAGAGGCATTGGTGTGCTTTCTTGGTCATAGCTTCGATGCGGCTGGTCCAGGCCACATTCCAGTTCGGAGTTAAATTGTCGCAATTATTACAGGTTTAACAGTGAGTTACTGAAACTACGGAAGAAAAATCCATGATGAAACAAATATTCTAAATAAATTTTATTCTATCTCTACAATTCTTGTCAATGTAAAAAGCATTTCTCCACAGTTGCACAGATGGTAGAGCAGCTGCCTCACAGCTCCAGAGACCTGGGTTCGATTCTGACCTCATCTGCTGTCTGTGTGGAGTTTTCACGTTCCCTACGAATGCATGGGTTTCCTACAGATGTTTCCACCCAAATCCCAAAGACATGCAGGTTTGTAGAATAATTAGCCCTCTGTATATTGCCCCTCGTATGTAGGTAGTGGATGAGAAAGTGGAATAACGGCATGGACGTGGTGGGCCGGAGGGCATGTTTTCATGCTCTATCTTTCAATTCAATCTGCACCCAACTTTTTATCCAATGAACCTAAATAATACTAGTGTTCAATCTGCAGGAAAGGTATTTTTGAGAATTATAGAGAAGAGCTCTATTGCTCTTCTTAAGAATTAGAGATTCTCTAATATCCATTAATATAACAATAGAGAAAAATGTAATAAAAATGCAACTGTGCAAACCAAGATTCATTCATATTCATTTGGTCTTCAGGGCTTTAAAATTATTTTTCTTTATGTCATTATACAGAAAATTTGATGCTGTGGCATGGAATTTGGGTCAATCAGAATAGATGTTCATCTTTCCTATATAGGATTAAAATGTTACAGCTTGTGGGCATATTGTCACCTGCAAGGAATTCAGCTTCAATAACTTGATTTAAAGATACTCTTTCAAGCAAATCTCTGTCTGTCAACCTCATCATCCTCATTATACATTAGGATGCACATGCATTTGACTTAATTTAATAATATTTCAGGTGAGATGTATCAGAAATTGATATCTTTCAACTTTTTCAACCATAAAGCTTTACAAAGATCGTGAATGTTAATACTGATCCACCACCCTTGGTTCCACAGCCATTCTCGATCATCCATTTTGTCAGACCAACAGAGGTCATGGCCTCTGAGAGGAGTCCAGCAGTACCAGAACGGTCTGCCTAGGCCACCAAGGAGCTAAGATACTGGCCCGCAAAGTCGGCCTTGGAAGTCGGCAATGGGAACGGATCTGCCGCCTCCACTTTTCGGCATGGGAGTTGAATACAGCTCGTAGTGAATGTCGGGAATTCTCACATCCCTGCCCATAAATCTTTCGCATGAAATGTTTAGTATGCTTAGTTATTTTGGATGCAAATTCTTGCTAAATTATGGAAAATCAAGACGTGCGTGGTTCCAGTGAGTGGAGAATTTCATTCCTGTTCAATAGACTTGCTTATCTGTGGTATAATTGCAGTAACACATAGAGCATTGTCCATCAACTCCATGTCCTGTTTTGTGCTGGAGTGTTTGATACCGTTATTTGGTACTTAAAAGATTAAATATTCAACTTCTTAGGATTAATAATCCCGCAATGCATGTAGAAGTTTCCTAAAATGAGAGAATTCAATATTAATACCATTGGGTTGTAAGCTACGCAAGCTAAATATGAGGTGTTGCCCATTGTAGGTTGTTCAGCTTTTTTCTCAGAAACATAACTTATACATGTCATGTATAAGCAATATTCATCGAATCATCGGGTCTATGCCAGCTCTCGGAGATTCTCTTTGTCCCTTTCCCCACTTGTTTCCCAGTAACCCATGCTCTTTACCATGTATGGAGACACAAGCAATTGCAGATGCTAGTTTATTAACAGACACAATGTGCTGGAGTAACAAGCAGGTCAGGCAACCCCAACCCAAACATTTGCCTATCCCTGTTCTCCAGAGAGGCTGCCTGACCTGCTGAGTTACTCCATCACTTCATGTATTTTCTTATTTCTTTAGCATGCCCATCAATTGTCCCTAATGTTTTCATCCCTTCTTTCCAATGCATCCATACTTTCCACTGTCAAATTGATTGGTATCTCTTGGGAGAATGTCTTGGATTTGAATTGGACGCAAAACCATCTATAAAGGTGTGGAAGATGTAGAAACAAGATTCTTCATGATGGAGGCGGCATGATGGTGCAGCGGTAGATGTGCTGCCTTACAGCACCAGAGACCCGGGTATGGGTTTTTTCCAGGTGCTCATGTTTCCTCCCGCACACCAAAGACACGCTGGCTTGTAGGATAATTGTCTCCGGTATAATTGAAAATTGTCTCTAGTGTGTAGGATGGTGCTAGTGTTTGGGGTGATCACTGGTCAGTGTGGCTCAGTGGGCTGATGGGCCTGTTTACGCACTGTAACTCTAATTTAAAGTAAATTAATGAAAACAAAAAGCAGGATATTTCCTGATTAGCACTGCTGCCATGCATGCAACCATGTCCTATATCGACATCAGTGCAAGGAAACGATCCTCTGTCTGTGAATGCAATGCAAGTTGGTCCTTCCAAAGTGTGCAGGATTGGAGTCAAACAAACAGATAAAGTTGGAAAATGTATCCAAGTTGGAAAAAGTAATCACATGCATTGTTTTCTACAAATAACTCGGAAAATAGTCCCACACTTTCTAATAATTAAATAGCTAAAAATTATTCCCTTTAACTTGTAACTGTACACTGTGGATGGCTTGATTGTAATGATGTATAGCCTTTCCTCTGGCTGGATGGCACGCAACAAAAAAGCTTTTCACAGTGCATGTGAAAATAAACTAAACTAAAAAAGATACAAGTTACAGAGCAATAATTTTCCATTTCAGCAAGGATGTACATGGAAGGTTGCGTATTTATAGCTTTAGAAATGCGCTGTCAGTCAACATTCATTTTCCTTTGGCAAACTGCAGTGGGTGTTTATTTCTTTTATTTTTTTATGAGGCCCATTGTGCAGAGTTTCAAAATATCCTGCATGAAATTCCAGAGACTTCTGCACTTCCTTACAGCTTTAAATCTGAGGACAGCTGACAGTCCATGACACAAAGCACACCCAGAGCTTGCCCTGCAGGTTCTCATTGTATCTCAGCTACATCAATGTTGACACGCGTGTGGCAGTATTGATTTCAGTGACAGGTTTCTGTACAGTGCATGTCTTCCCGATTCTTCCAGTGCTACATACATGCACTGCTCACTTATCGTCCATCACATTGTATTACAACCCAGCGAGACAATCGCAAGACATCAAACAGCAAACACAGTTTTTCAGCAAAATAAAAGCAGAGGGGTGAAGACAGCATTCATCATAAGATCATAAGTGATAGGAGCATAATTAGGCCATTCAGCCCATCAAGTCTACTCCGCCATTCAATCATGGCATTTCTATTTCTCCCTCCTTATCCCTATTCTCCTGCCTTTTCCCCATAACCTCTGACACCCATGCTAATCAAGAATTTATCTATCTCTGCCTTGAATATATCCACTGACTTTGCCTCCACAGCCTTCTGTGGCAAAGAGCACCACAGATTTGCCACCCTTTTATCACCTTGATTTGAATTAATTTATTTCTATATTTATGTTTATGCTTATTATCATCATGTGTACTGAGGTACAGTGAAAAGCTTTGTTTTGTATGCTATTCAAACAGATCGGATACACCATATATAAATTAGTTCAAACTCAAATGCAATAGATAGAACAAAGGGGAAGATACAGAGTGCAGAATATAGTTCCCTGCATTGTATCCATTCAGTTACCATGCAGGGAACTTCAGTTCCATAGACAAAGTCCAATATCTGCAATGGGGGAAGTGAATTGGACAGTACCCTATATTAAGGAAGGACAGTTCAGAAGCCAGATAACAGAGGGTGATAACATCTTATTGGAAATGTCTTATTCCTTTCAATGGTACTTTATTGTCACGTGTACTTAAGTACAATGAAATTCCTTTTGCATGCAGTTTAGTAAAAATCTTATTATACATATGCACAATTACACTCAAGTACAAGAGTTTAAGAACTGTAGATCACACGGACAATACACGAGTCACAACATTACCGATGCCATTTTGTACCCTTCAAGGTTAGAGCTATTAGTGTCTTATCTTGGTCACTAAGGCTCACTGTTTAAGTGAATGAACACTGTAATATTAATATTGCATGTGGTTTTAAAAGGTATTGGGAAACATTTAAAAAAAAATCACAGTGTTTAAGTGAAAAATGGCCAAGGACAATTTTCTCCTTTTTGATACTGAGTAAAATTGTAAAAAATATAGTTTCTGACATTGGTATCAAAATCCATCAGTGAGTCATCTTTGTTCACCATCAAGAATGACCTGCCTAATTGCCACTTTAACAAAGAAACTATCAAAAACACATTTCTACAATTGGCGTGTTTTCTAACTATTCATTTGAGCTGTCAACATAAATCGCACAACAGGGCAAAATGATATCAATAAGGGATGATGCTTCCCATACAAAGCCCTTCAAGATAGCGACATTGACCCAGTAATTACTGCACATGAATTGAGCAAAGAAAGTTTGCTCCAAGTTTGCCATTAGGATTGAATAGCCATGGAATCCAAAGTTACCCAAATAAACAGTTGCAGCATTTTCTGCATCGCCGATAAGAAAGAATGGGAAATCAGTGCAAAAGGAAAATGAAGATAAACGTTTTGTGATATAAGGAAGTATTGCCATCCCCTCCTCACTGAACATCAACGCAGGTCCATGTCAAGTCCGTGTCCTTAGCTCCCTGCTCTACTTTCTTTACATCCATGACTGTATAGTTAAGCACGTCCAATGCCATCTATAAATTCACTGAGGACACCACTGTTGTTGATCGAATCATGGATGGTGATGCGTTAACATACAGAATACAGATTAAAAACCTGGCCCAAAGGTGCCTCTCGCTCAGTGTCTACAGAACCAAGGAAATAATCATTGGCTTCAGCCAGGGTCAGTCAGGAGACCAGATGCCATCTTCATTGGTAAGTCAGTGTTGAAGAGGGTTAGCAGCTTCAACTTCCTGGGTGCTAGCATCTTGGTTGACCTATCTGGGGCCCGTACAGAGACAAAGCGCACCAACATCTCTGCTTTCTTGGAAGTTTAAAGAGATTCGGCATATTTGGAATGTCATTGAATACTTTGACCAACTTCTACAGATGCACTGTGGAATGCGTTCTGACTGGTTGCATCATGACCTAGTAAGGCAATTCTAATGCACAGTAATGAAAGAGACTGTAGAGGCTGAAGAAGGGTCTCGACCAGAAACATTACCCATTTCTTTTCTCGAGAGATGGTGCTTGACCAGTTGAGTTACTCCAGCACATTGTGTCTATCTTCAGGCTGTAAAGACTGGTGGACTCAGCCAATCCATCATGAGCACAGCCCTCCCTACCATTGAAAGCATCTACATGAGGCGTTGCATCTATCGTCAAAGATCCCTACCATCTAAGACATGCCTTCTTCTCGCCATTATCATGAGGCAGGAGGTACAGGGGCTTGCAATCTCATCTCACCCCACCAGGCTCAGGAACAGTTCCATTCCTATAACCATTATGTTCTTCAAGCTCCCTCCACAACCCTAATCTGACACATCCAAGTATGGCATTTATATGTTCTAAGATTTTGTCAATATAAATATGGTTTTAGAATATTAAAAGGAAAAAAACAGCAAAACAGTTCTATTCATTGCAGTGAAAATTATTTTGCCCTTACCTTTGTGAGAATGAAGCCAAATCAGCCCATCTACCCAATGTTCCTGCAATAACATTGTCTTCAGAAAGCCTTTTTTTTTTTACATAGGCATTTGAAGCTGAATTATATGCATTCTAATCGATTTGCCTTCTATATTTATGATCAGGCCTGCTGAACTTCGAGAACCAGAGGCCATAGGTTTAAGGTGAACAGGGAAAGATTTAATAGGAACCTGAAGGGTAACTTTTTTTATACATAGGGTGGTGGGTACATGGAATGAGCTGCTTGAGGAGGTATTTGTGGCAGGTATTATCTCCATGTTTATGAAGCATTTAGATCGGCACATGAACAGGATAGATTTAGAGGGATATGGGCAAAACACAGGCAGGTGAGAGTAGTGTGGACAGGCCATGTTGGTCAGTGTGGGCAAGTTGGGCTGAATGGCCTGTTTCCATTTGTATGACTCTATTACCCTGTGACTCTATGACTTCATTTCTAGTTCCAGACAGAAAACCTCTGGCCAAAGGTTTATTAACAGTGAAGTTGATGAGACTGGCATTCGAGAGTGCGAAATGTGGAGTCGTGTTCCACATAATGCAAAGGATTCAGCAGTTTCAGTAATCACCCACACAAAAAAATATTTTTATTATTATTATTGTTATCTACTACTTTTGATGAAAATTGCAGGTCTTTTTATTACAATGGTGAGAATAGCCCATGAATAGGGAAATTACAATGGAAAAGGGCCAGGTTAAATAAAGGCTATGCATGTTCCTGGTTAAAATGCTTATTCGAGTTCCCAATGGTGTCGAGCCACATTTCCACTATGCAGCAACATGCAGAACAAACATACCCTTTGCATAACTGTTAGAAAGGAAAACTGCTTAGCACTGGGAAATGCAAATGTAAGGCAAGTGTTATTTGATTTGTTTAACTCAGTACTGAGAGGCTATGGTTGCTACAAAGACACAATCATCAAATATTGAAATAGAGGCACTTGTATAACAAAATAATAATAATGCAAATGTTGGTGTGTTATGTGGAGATCTAAATCCCATTGTGAATGTCCTGGAAACAGACCCACAAGTTCACGGTTGACTAACCTTTTCAATATGAGGCTGGATGCACACGTGAAAATTCGGTACATGAACAGATTATAATTTGGCAGAAACGCGAGCCCACCATTCCAACAGAATGACAATGAATACTGGAGGTGCAAGAAAGGTCATACATCTGAATCTGTACAATTTACAGCAAAACTGTGCATTTATCCATTACAGAGTGCTTATTGTTAAAACTAATATTTGGTGAGAAGGTGCTTTATTAAATCAGTCTCACATATGCATTTTGATTGCTTCACAAAGCCAACTTTGGAAACATTACAAATTGCTCCCTAAAATTTCTCAGTATTTGGAGCAAACCACAAATTTATCTCCAGTTCTCTACCCCTCTGCACTTCTATAACATTGCAGACTTTTTGACTAAGGCTATGGCTGTATCCCTACATATTTCTTCACATAGACCAGGAGCAAATCTTGTACCACAATATTTCAAGTCAAGAATTAAAAGGAGTGTTTAATTGTCATATGTACCCACGACAAAAACTATGAAATACTTATATGTAGCAGCCCCACAGATCTGTATACACAATACACATAGATAACACATAATAAACGCAAATCAATATATTAACAACCCCAATACTAGTGCAAAAAAAGCCCAAAGTGCTTAGTATGAACATGCACATCTTTGGAATGTGGGAGGAAACGGGAGAAAACCCACACGGTCACAAAAAGGCACAACCTCCATACATACAGCTCCCGTGGTCAGGGTCGAACCCAGGTAAGGCAGCAACTCTGCCACTGTGCTACTCTATTTTCTAACAAAGATTGGTCCCCTCTACTTTGAGCATATCAGTATTTGCCAGAAGTGCCCGGGCTGTCTCTGCATGTATCATGTATCAATCTGCTCCCATTCTAACATGTGCAACATTTTCATTTGGACCATGGTTAACTTCCATTGTGGAGGGCAAATGGTGGATTCTTGTACTAAATTAGGTGTTGGATAAAGACAGATAATGCATGTACACAGAATTGCTGGAGCACCACAGGCAGTGAAGAAGTCTCTTGTTTGTGCGCTGCAGGGAGCTAATCAATGAGTCAGCAGCATCATACTATTTCAAATGACACAGAATCACTCTAACAGCAAATAAGTGACAGAAGTAGTTTAGAGTCTGAGTACCTTTACGACATGCTCCAAGCTTTCAGAGAAATGGTCGCGGTCAGATGCCTCATCCCGATATTAAACACTTCATACAGAGAACAGTACAGGACAAGTACAGGTCCTTCAGCCCATAATGTCTGAAGAAGAATTTCGACCCAAAACATCATCTATTCCTTCTCTCCAGAGATGCTGCCTGTCCCCACTGAGTTACTCCAGCATTTTGTGTCTATCTACGTACGATGTCCGTGCTGAACATGATGCTAAGTTAAACTCATCTCCTCTGCCTGCATGCGATCCATATCCCTCCATTCCTTGGAGTAACTCAGTAGGTCAGTCAGTATATCTGGACAACGCATCTAAAAAAAGAGTCCTGACCTGAAACGGCACCCATTCATGTACTCCAGAGATGCTGCCTGACCGACTGTGTTACTCCAGTATTTTGTGCGCTTTTTTTGGTAAACTGACATCTACTGCTCCTTGTAACTTTCCTCATTCCCTTCATATCCATGTGCCATAGAGTCATACAGTGTGGAAACAGGCCCTTTAGCCCAACCTGCTGACACCGACCAACATGTCCCATATACACTGGTCCCACTTGCCTGCATTTGATCTATATCCCTCTAAACCTATACTATCCATGTACCTGTCCAAATGTTTTTTATATTATCAAATGGCCACTTAAATACCACAATCGTATCTGCTACTAACCCTGGTAGCACGTTCAAGGCATCCACCATCTTGTGAAAATGAATTGCTGCAAACATCTCCTTTAAACTCTCCCCCTCTTGCCTTAAAGCTATTCACTCTAGTCATTCAGACCTCCTCACTGTGATGGAAGGCAAAAGTCTTAAAGTCTTTGTCTCTTCCCTCCTTGTTCTCCCTCTGCGCCGAGGTGATCCAGGCTTCAGATGTTGTGACCCCGCCGGGCGATGGTAAGTAATGTCAGTCCCGCGGCTGAATCCAAGCGTCGCGAATGGGCCGGTTCAGCTCCGCGGCCCGGGGTGGTCGAAGCCGCCGAAGCTGCCGCCCTCCAGTCCATTTTATTTTATTATTTTATTAAGATTTCCACCCAGGGAAAGAGGCTCCGACTGTCTACTGCAGTGATGAAGAAGATGTCTCAATTAGCCTGAAGCCATGTCAGGATACTCTTGCTTTAGATTCAGGTCATGACTTCAGGACCTACTCATGCCTGTAGCCAACTTTCCAAGCTGACAATGCATTACAATACCATAAGGCAATTGTAATGGAACCACCGTCTCTCACTGGAAAGAATAATATTTCACACCAGATGGAGTGAAATCACCGATCACAATAAATCTATGGAAATCATTACCACAGATGTTGGTGGAGGACCATCAAGTGAACCCACGACAATATTAAAACACAAATATAGAATTCTTCTTTTTGTCCAAAAGAATATTCATCCCACAGATTAGTCATTTATCCCATCATTTTGATATATTATGACAGTGATTTCACATTAGTTATCGTCATCATGGAGATACAAAATGGAAACATTCTCTTCGGCCCACTGAGTCCACACTCACCTTCACCGCCATTTACACTAATTGTACATGAAGCTAATTTTCTACTCTCCTCAAGTTATCACCAATGGCTCAGATTCTAATCCTCATTCACACATTCAGTGCAATTTGGCAGCTCTACCAGCTGCACTACTGTTCAAGTTCTATGGGATGATCAATAAATCACAAATTCTTAACAGTTAATTGTTGAAAATTACCATGAATTTGTATCAGCAGGATATCAAGATGTTATATTCTAATTATGTATGAATTGAAAAGCATATGATTATTCACATAAAATCAATAAAACTACATTTAAAACAGCACCAACTGATTGGTGATAGGTTATATCCACTAAGGGTATAATGAAAGGCCTGGATAGAGTGGATGTTTCCACTAGTACGAGAGTCTATGAACCAGAGGGCACAGCCTCGGAATAAAAGGACGTATCTTCAGAATGGAGAAGAGGAGGCATGTCTTCAGCCGCAGGGCGGTAAATCTGTGGAATTAATTGCTACAGACGGTTGTGGAGGACGTCATTGGGTATTTTACAAGCAGAGATTGATGGGTTCTGGATTAGTAATGGTGTCAAATGTTACAGGGGGAATGTGAGAGAATGGGGTTGAGGGGGAAAAATAGATCAGCCATGATCGAAAGGTGGGCCAAATGGCCTGATTCTGTTCCCTTGTCTTATGAATGTATCCATGAGCAAAAGTGTTGCAATTTGTTTACAACCATAACAAAGGTGCATAAAATAGAGAAGTTATAAATGGAATTTAGTTTCCGAACTGCGACTTTATGTATTGATTTTACTTAATTATGGGGTTTAACGGGAGGTAAAATTCCACTGCTGGCTGTGAATGATCATCACAATCACTGCAGGGAAAGGTTCTGCACGACCCCACTCGCTGCCCAGCTGGCGTCAGTGGCAAGACAGACTAGGAATATCAGCCCTCCTCACATGATCAAACTGTGTGTTGGCAATTAGTACCAGCGGCAATAACTTCATGTAACGCCAGGTTCTAGAAAATTTGGCCCATTAACTTTGCTGTGATTTGATTTTCCTCCCCTATGTAGAAGCTCACGACAATGCCAACTATTCAAATGCTCCAAGATCCATAACAATTGATTTCCCAATTTCCTTTTTTGTTTTAAATTGTAAAATATAATTTTCCAGAACAAATATTTCTTCCTCCTTTTTGTTTTGTTCGGAGCTCTTCACCAAGGTCCCAAATTCACAGTTCGAGAGAAATTATGATTTTTTTTCTACAAACTTCATATCAGTTAGCCAACTATTTGATTTATGTGGTTTAGTCATCAAAATAATTATTTCATTTCATAAAATCCTCTTTTAAAAGCTATCAACATTAACAACTTGGAAAGATGTGGCTGGAAACAGGAAACAAAGCACAAATTAGATTTATATTTTTTATCCACACACACACACACCAGCTGTACCCTGCAGGTGTTTAATAAATATTGCATGGACAGATGACTGCCATAGTGGAGTAAGGATGAAATAATTTGCCACTATATCATGTTTCTGAAAAAGTATGTGTTTGTGCTATCTTATCAAGTCACAGGGAGATTGAATATGGCTCATTGAGTCCACATTGACCATCAAGTCAAGAGTCAAATGTGTTTTATTGTCATATGTCATGAAACGGAATAATGAAATGCATACTCGCGGCATGACAACAGATATACAAACAAAACAACAGATTTAATACTAATCCAAACTTAGTCCATTTTATTCTCCCCACATCCCCATTAACTCCCCACTCTTCACTGCACACCATCCTCCCCCTAACCTGATTCTACCACATATTACATACTAGCAACCAAATGACCCACACAGCAAGAGCACTTAGAAGAAACCTACCCTGTTGCAGGGATAATGTACTAACCCCACAGAGACAGCACCAAAGGTCAGGTTTGAACATTGGACACTGGAGCTATGAGGCACCCACTTTCCTAAAGACATTCCTGTAAGTAAAAAGGCATTTGGACAGGTACAGGGATAGAAAAGGTCTGGACGGATATGGGCCAAACATGGGCAGGTGGGACAAGCACAGATGGGGCATCTTGGTTGGCATGGACAAATTGTGCCAAAGGGCCTGTTTCCATGCTGCATATGACTCCAAGTAGTTTCATAGTTGTCAAACACCAAGAAGCAAGTATTTCTGATGACTTACAATACCACAAATAGTAAAGAGCATTCAGGTTTTAAGATACTGAGTGCTGCTGTGCATTGGTACTTGACCTACAAGATTGTTAAATTGCACTCCCTACTCCCCATGAGAATCCGGAATAAAATTAATTTTGGCAGCCTTATGCTAGCTTCTAATCGGTGAACTCCAGGTTCACATCACAATCACAATAATACTTTATTAGCCAAGTATGTTTTGCCACATATACGAGGAAATTCATTTGCCAAGTCAGTCATACAAGTAAAAAGGCACAGAACACACAAAACACATTTTAACACAAACATCCACCACAGAGACTCCTGTTCAAAACCAGTTGTTCAGCTCCAAAGAATAAAATGAGTACTCCCAAAGTCTCAGTAGCAGCAATGATTGGAACGAGTATGGGTCATTGGCTGGGCGAGAACAGGGAATTGGTTCAAATTCTGTAACCTGACCTCCTTCACACATCCTTCTCCTTCTGGAGAACCCAAGCACAGAATTCACCCGTACATTGCTGGGCCGAGAATCATAGTGAGATTGGAACAGTGAAAATGTAAGTATATTTTGTATGTAAGAAGTAATTGCAGATGCTGGTTTAAACCGTAGACACAAAAAGCTGGAATATCTAATGGGTGATGTTTTGGGTCAGAAGGTTCTTCTGAAGAAGGGTCTTGACCCAAAATGTCGCCCATTCCTTCTCTCCAGAGATGCTGCCTGTCCCATTGAGTTACTCCAGCTTTATGTGTCTAGCTATTTTTGTATCACGAGTTTAAAGGGAAAGCTGGTAAAATTGTTGGTTGATCAACAACTACAAGACGATCACATCGATATGATCGAAGAATGAGGCATATTTATGAAAAAGGTTTAGGGGAAATCACCATTCACAACGGAGCCACACTCCAACAAGTCGTAGAGCATAAGGGGCCAGCAATGAAATAAGACCCAGCCACATCCCACTGTCAAAGGGTGGCATGGTGGTGCAGAGGTAGAGCTGCTGCCTTACAGTGCCAGAGACCCGGGTGTGATCCCGACCATGGATGTTCAGAGTTAGTATGTCTCTCCGCGTGACCGCGTGGGTTTTCTCCGGGTGCTCCAGATTCCTCCCACGTTCCAAAGAAGTACAGGTTTGTAGGTTAATTGGGTTCTGTAAAATTGTAAATTGTCTCCAATGTAAGGGGTGATCGCTGGCCAGTGTGGACTCTGTGGACCGAAGGGCCTGTTCCCGCACTGTATCTCTAAAATCTAAGGTCTAAATATCACCTCATCCATGCCAACACAGCAATAAAGGCTGTGGTTCTAGAACTGACCACCTCAGCCACTCAAGACCCACAATAAGGATCCACAAGGAGGACAATCATACTCTACTTCGAGTGATCACCGATGATGATGATGATGATGATGATGATGATGATGATCTGCAAATTTATATTATACTGGATTTGTAATGTTCATAATTTTCCCAAATAGGTAATTTTCAGCAAAATATATTTTTTGTGAGTAGATGATTTCACTGTTGTTTGACGTATCTGTGTGCAGTGGCGAGTGAACAGTTGTAAGTGACCGATGTTTGTTAATTTGTGGCATTTTATCTAATAGTATGAGTAGAATAAATAGTTCTGGTGGAGCTGCACTGTATCCGAATAAGTAAGTAAGTAAGTTTATTGGCCAAGTATTCACATACAAGGAATTTGCCTTGGTGCTCCACCCACAAGTAACAACATGACATACAGTGACAGTTACGAATGACTCAGAAAACACTAAACATTAATAATGATAAGACATTAATGATAAAACACCATTGATCAAGCACGTAAACCAACATAAAAACAGATCAAAGCATATAAGATTATTAAGGGTTTGGACTTGCTAGAGGCAGGAAACATGTTCCCGATGTTGGGGGAGTCAAGAACCAGGGGCCACAGTTTAAGATTAAGTGGTAAGCCATTTAGAACGGAGATGAGGAAAAACTTTTTCACACAGACAGTTGTGAGTGTGTGGAATTCTCTGCCTCAGAGGGCAGTGGAGGCTGATTCTCTGGATGCTTTCAAGAGAGAGTTAGATAGAGCTCTTACGGATATGGAGAGAAGTCAGGAACGGAGTACTGATTGTAGATGATCAGTCATGATCATATTGAATGACGGTGCTGGCTCGAAGGGCCGAATGGCCTACTCCTGCACCTATTGTCTATTGTCTTTTGAGTGTAGCTGGGATATGTTGACCGGTGTGGGCGAATTGGGCCGAAGGTCCTGCTTCCACACTCTATCACTCTGGGACTTCACATATCCTCGCTTTTGTCATGTGGGTTTGCTTTTATATCCCAGAAATGTGCATGTTGGTTGCTGCAAGTGTGTTGGTAGCGGCAGGATCTAGGGACAAGTTTATAGGAATGTGGGGAGAATAAAATGGATAAGATTAATGTGAAAATGGTGTCCGATGGTTGACAAATTGTGTCATATAGCACGGAAACAGGCCCCTTGGTCCAACATATCCATGCCGAATCAAATTGCCTCACTTAAGCTGGTCGCATTTGGCCCTTGTATTCTATCCCTGTACTTGTCTAAATGTCTTTATACTTATAGGACCTTCATTGGGATAATGGCTGGCTCATAGCTAGGGTTGCCAACTGTCCCATGTTAGCCGGGACATCCCGTGAATTCGGCTAAATTGGTTTGTCCCATACGGGACCGCCGTTGTCCCGTATTTGACTGCTACTACTCTGTTCGAGGGGACTGTCGGGTCGGAGCACCGCATCTGTCTCCGCCTCAGCCGTCCTGACGTAGTGCATCCCATGGCGTGCAGTAACAGCGCCTCACCCGTGGCCCCGTCGGTCGGCAGCTCGGCCAGCTGTCCGACCTTCGGACCTTCGCTTACCGCCGACACCACCTCCCCTCCTTCTCATGGCCGATCATTGGTTCATGAGTTGGATGAGGTGCTGGACTTTGCGTGCAACGTTGCGCAGGACGTCGCGCGGCCCGGGTCAAAACTCCTCAGCTGACCCGCCAGCTGGGCTTTGTGTGCAGTCCAGCACCCGGGCCAACTCATCATTCACCCAGCCACGACCGAGTCGGTCAACGAATTGCCATCGGGAATTTGTCCCTCAATTTGACCTTTTGTCCGTTATTTGGGAGTGAGAAAGTTGGCAGCCTTACTCATAGCTCCAATTGTTATGGTACCTGACTCAATTACTTCCTCTGGCAGCTTGTTCTATGTAGACACCACTAATTATGAATTAGCACATTAGTTTCAAACTAGTTTAATTTTCATGCAGTTTATTATACATTGAAGAAAAGTACAAATCACCTCATAAATAAATGATGAAATTGCTCATGCTTTTTAGAAGCCATTTATGATATCAGGCAGCTACAGGTTACAGTTCTTTGGCCCTGGTCAAAAGATTTACGAGTTGCCTCTCAGGGTCTTATTATACCTTTCCCCTCTCACCTTAAACTTAAGTCCTCTGGATCTTGATTTCCCTCCTCTGGATAAAAAAAAGATGATACATTTATCCTGTCTACTACCCGCATGATATTATGCACCTCTATAAAATCATGGTGGGCTGTCTGGCCTGTTCCCATGCTGTATCCCTTTATGTCTCTAATTAGTTTGCGTTTGATAGTGTTGAGTGAGCACAAGGCTGACGCAAGAAACTTTAGATGCTGATTTACGAAAAAGGACACGGAGTACTGGAGTAACTCAGCAGGTAGGACATCTCTGGAGAACATGGATAAGTGACGCTTCGGGTCGAGTCCCTACTTCAGACCAAAATGAACCGACCTGAAACGTCACCTATTCATGTTCTTCGGTTAATAAAGCATACTCGATCACCGAGCTACATTATGAGCTCAAGACCTTTGAAATATATTTACAACATAAATCTTTTGAACGGGGCCAAATAACTAATCTGTCGCTGGCTGATATTACAACAGGTTTTTAAAAAGCATTTGCAATTTCATCATTTATTTATGAGGTGATTTGTACATTTCCTCAATGCATAATAAACAACATCAAAATTAAACTATTTTTAAACTAATGTGCAAATTCACAAAATGTCAGGATTGAGCATTATTGATTGTTAACTCAGGGCTTCTTTCCCCAACCGCACAAACAATGTTGACAGTGGTACAGATCTCATTCAAGTACAATGCCATTGTTAGCACCTTCTTTTGCATGTCATTGCCTCTAATTCTCCCAGGAATTTTAATGCAGAGGTGAAGGATTCAACAGTCCAGAACCACAAGTTAAGATCCGTGTGCTGAAAAGAAAATCAATAACTTGAATTTGTAAAGACTCCAGGGATTTCCGTTGCTCTTTTTCTGTTTGTTAAATTGTTCCAGCAGGTACTATGCTTCTTCAGCTAATCAATATACTTAATAGGTGAGCCAAATGTTGACGTCGCATACCAGGTTTGTGCACTCGAAAAACAATTTAAGCAATTAGTCACGCACAATCCATTGTAATAAAATATGATAATTCTAAAATTGCTAGCCGGTTCATGCCTAAACCATTAAAAGGGGGTCGCAGCCTTTTAAACACTAATGGGCCTGTCCCACTTAGGCGATATTTCAGCAGACTGCCAGCGACTGTCAAGTTGCCGGCAGTCGCCTGAAAAACCGGCAACTGGAACGGCGACTGTCAGAGTGGAACACATACACATCGCTTCTTTCACCAGCCCATGTGAATTTTTTAGATAGCGCTCCCCCCTCTTGCCCTGTCTAAAAAATCCACATGGTGCAAAGCCAAGGTGATGCAGACACACACCGCGATGAACAGGAAGGTTGGCGCTGTAATTAAGACGGCTAAAGCACAGTGTACGGTAAGTCCTTTACAAGAGGGGGGGAGAAGGGGTAGAAGGAGTGGAGAAGGAGTGGAGACAACTTATAAGAAGCATGACAATAAACTCACTTGAACTTGAACTTGTGAAGCTCGGCGGACATTTTACGGATCCTTGGTTCTGAAAACTACTGCTTACTTATTTTTCCCCAATGAGCCAATGAAATTAACTGGTCAGCACCGGCTACAACCTATGAGAACCTCTGAGAACCTTCGACCTTCTGGCAACCAATTAGTACCTCCTGGCGACCCACCATGGCAGCTTCATTCCAGTAGCCACAAATTTTTCCAAAATGTTGAAAAATTCACAGCAACCATAATGAAGCCGCGATTAGTTCCCAGAATGCGGGACCTCCTCACAACCATGAAGGCGACTCCCCGGCAACCACCCGCGAACATGTAGTGACCATGTGGTGACTGCATAGTCTCCTACAGTCGCCAAAGTGGGACAGGCCCATAACACTACTATTATCGGTGCATGGATACCAGGACTCTTCAAGTTTGGCTCAGACGATACATCAAAGATCTCTACACTAAACTAAAGTAAGATCCATTCACCCAGTGACATGATAGATTTCATATTGATACTTGATTCGTAAGGGTTTCAAAGGTTATGGGGAGAAAGCAGGAGAATGGGGTTGAGATGGAAAGGTAGATCAGCCATGATTGAATGGTGGAGTAGGCTCGATGGGCCGAATGGCCTACTTCTGCTCCTATGATTTTTGTACTTATGAACATGATTTACCTCTTTCTACATTGACAGGTGTTGCTTACCGAATGGGCGGTGAACTTTTACCAGCTCTGTGGTCTTAAAAACAAGGGAAATCTTTACAATAAAAAGCATTTTTAACCAAGAAATAAAATAAAAGTGAGTTTTAGTACCACACCAAAATAAATCTTCTGCTGAAAGCAGTAGAGAGAATGAAAGGCAGGGAGAGGTTTGAGCAGGAAGGTCTCATTTTTCTTATGGGCATAATCGTTTGCAATTTCCGATATCTAGTCTTAGATCCATCATAATTCACCCAGACATGCATGTTCATACATGCACCCTCTAAATCCTGCTGTCATAAAGCTCCAAAGAATGTTGATGAATGAGGGCCCAAAAGGGTGGCATGACTTGCATAATGAACGCTCCAATTGAAATCCAAAAATAATGGAAATGAAAGGAAGTATACAGCATGGTAATAAGCAAAACCTGTTTAATACTGTGGCACTGAGCAGTTTATTTGCTGCTTCATTAAGCAACCTCAAACAAAGCAGCATTGAAGCCAAAACAATTTTACTCATAATTTCCGAGTTAGGTAAGGATAATAGGCAGGTTCGTCTTATGTTGACAAAATATGTGGAGTTTGCACTCTGTAGTTCCAAGTCCTGGAAATTCACCCTGCCACATATGTTCATACATGCACCGTTTTAAACCAGCATCTGCAGTACCTCCCTATACATTGTTCCATTTTCCATTTAAACACACATGTATTTATTCTATTTTCTCCACATTTATTAACAATTATGCTTTGATAGAAATCGGGTATGTGCAAATCACGTCTACCCTTTTGAACAAGGTTGTTACAATTCTTTTCATCTAATGTTAATTTGATTCATTTTTCACAATTACTCAGATTTGGCTGGTTTGCAAGTTTACATTCCATCATGACTCACAGAAGGTAGCTGCCAAAATGAAGACAAGAGGCACTGGTCTAGAAACTGCTACTGACAAGCTACAACATGTCAATATCACTGCCAGACACACCAACCTGTCTCTTGAAAACTAAAGATGGAAACAAAATGATGGAGCAACTCAGCGGGTCAGGCAGTATCTCTGGAGAGAAGGAATATGTGACATTTCGGATTGAGGCCCTTCTTCAGTCTGAGAGACAGTGGAGAAGGCGACTAGAGGTATGAAAAGATACAGAACAAATCAGAGCTGGCATCGATGATAAAAGGAAGAGCCCCCAATGGTCTTTTGTTGGCTGTGGAAGAGGTGATACCAAAGAAATACAATCAGTGAAACTAGGAGGATGCCCAGGATGGGACAGGGAGAGGGAATGCAAGAGTTACTCTCAATCCCCTTGGTAATCGATGCCGGCTCTGATTTATTCTATGGCAGGCGGCACTCGGGCGGATGGGGCACATTGGTTAGCCTGGGCAAGTTGGGCCGAAAAGCCTGTTTCCAGACTGTATGAATCTGACTCTGATTAAAGAGGGACATTAGCCACAATTAATTCTTGAAATCTTTCATGCCAGAAAATCTTTCACAACAATGACAATGTACCATTTCCTTTCAGCACGGATAGCAGTCTGCCTCAATGAGATTTTGATTTTGAGGTCTAAACACCTCAGAGAAAGAACACAGACTGGTCTGTAGATACAAAGCAAAGCAAGCACTAAAATACCAATGATCTAAAGGACGCAGCTAAAATCTATTTCAGACCCGTGAATGAAATTAAATGTTTGTAATTTTTCCTTGTGAGTAGGCATTAATATTGAAGGAAAATTGAAATACTTAAGATCCAATTTTGTTTTCCACTTGGTTGGCAGAGGCAAAGGCAATTCACATCTCTGTTTAATTTTATGGACTGTCTATCACCCCCAAAAGTGCTGCTAATCTGCAAGCAAGAACACAATATATTTAAATAGCTTAACATCTTTCAATAGAGGCCACCAATCTAGTCATCTCCACTACCTATGGCTCATCTCACATAAACACAACGAGATAATCGGTACCAGCAAACTTAATACAATACATTCAAGTGAGCACATGGAAAATTAATTGATGCAATGCGCAAAACAAAAAGTCTTCAATCTTTTCCAAAAGAGCTTTCCACTAAAATTATTGGTAATTAATGAGTAAATCACTTGGCAGAATGAAGAATGAGCTGCATACATAGGTAACTGAACCGATTATGGATGTGAGATAGATATGAAGTCAAAGAAGTATAAAACAAAAACACAGAACAGCACATCCTTTTAAATTTCTCATATCTGCCTCTCCCACCAACATATTCCAGGCACCCACCACTCTGTGCCAAAACTTACCCCGCACATCTTCTTTCATCTTTGCTCCTTGCACCGTAAGGTTATGCCTTGTAAATCTTTGACATTTCCGCCCTAGCGGGAAACGGTTCTGACTCTCTACCCTATCTATGCCTCTCAAGTTTATATATTCTTATCAGGTCACCCCTCAACTTCTGGCGCTCCAGAGAAAACAATCCAAGTCTATCGAACCCCTACTTGTACCTCATAAGTAATCCATACTTATGAGGCTATGATTAGTTAAGAGATGCAACTCTTAACTCTTAAGAGAGGTTGCATAGACCTTGCACTAATTGTTATCCCTTTATCCTGTCTCTGTACACTGTGGCTTAATTGTAATCATGTCTAAACTTTCCGCTGACTGGATAGCATGTTACAAACTTTTCACTGTACCTCAGTAGAGGTGACAATAAAAGAAACTGAACTAATCCAGGCAGTATTGTGGTAAACCTCTCCTGCATCCTCTGCAAAACCTCCACACCCTTCCTGTAATGGGGACACCAGAACTGCACACAATATATACAAGCACACATTTTATTTATGCCTCTCTTTGTACATGCCTCCTCTATAAATAGTTACTTCAAAATTGCTAATACGGCCACATGTTGCATTCATAAAAATTAGAACACAGTCCATTGTTGATCATTCACTTGCCTATACAATATATATATATATATATATATATATATATTATACTCGGCCAACTTTGACCCGTTGGGTCTTTGTCACACGGGAGGAGGCCTGGTCCCCCAATGCAACCTATTCCCCAATGCAATATTGCACCACTAACCAGTAGCCCCCATGGGAGGCGAGGTCCCCCAACTTAACCTGTTGCCAAACGTAAGATTCCAGCACTCCCCTGCCTGCCCCAGCACTGGACTTAAAATAAATTGCAATCGCACTTCCCCAATTGCAATACCAATTCCCCGTCCCCCTCCTGTCCTGCCATGAGCTGGAGTAAGTGTTGTATGATGGCAACATTGTTTGCAAATGTCGGGTGGAGGACTGTGATATCCCATTCAGGTGAAAAGTTGGTGGAAGCACAGAGTGTTCCTGTATTGCAACTTTGTATCAAAGTTTGTTGGAAGCTGGCAGGATGGATTTTAACAGTAAAAATCTTGATGAAGTTGGCTTTTTTAAACCTTGAAATATCAATAACGTGAAATATAACATCAAATGTGAAGAAACTTGATACAAATGACCACGGGAAAAAGCTAAGCAAGATTCTGCAAAAAAATCTGCGCTAATGTGTACCGTTTTGGCATAGCTCCTGAGATCACAGACAGACAAACAAGTCGAGACTTTTAATAGTATATATAGATACAGTATATAAACACACACACACACACACATAATATATATATATATACACACACATATATATATATACAGTATATACATATACACACACACACATATATATATATATATATATGTATATATATATATATATATATATATGTATGTGTATATATATATATATATAAATATATATGTATGTGTGTGTATACATGTATACATATACATATATATATATATATATATATATATATATATATTTATATATATATATATATATATATATATATACACACACATATATATACACACATATATATACACACATATACATATTGTGTATATATGGACTGCCTTTAGTTCCACCATGGACTTTGGTTTGGTACTATTATAATTACCTATCTATAAAATGGTTACCAATCGGATGTTTTACTCACACTTAAACAGCAATCACTGACTGTTTGGCACTCAGAAACAATAGCTCAAAAGTTTGGCACTAAAATCAGTGCAGCAAAAACCTCTTCTTATATGCATTTATTTTAAATTTTAAACAACTCCCAGGTGAAGCACATTTTACACATCATCAAAACATCTAAAATAAGGGCCAGACTTTTAAATTAGGAAGCAATCAAAGAAAACTCCTTTATTCACTTCAATAACAAACAAAAGCCATTGGACTCCTTGGGTCCATGCCAGCTTTCAGTGGAGCAATTTGATCAGTCTCTACAGGCTACAGAGAGTGGTAGACACTGCCTGAGACATCATGGGTGCTGACCTCCCCAGCATCAAAGGAATTTACAGGAGATGCTACCTCAAAAAGGCAGGCAGCATCAAAGTACTGCACCTCCCTGGCCACGTTCTCATTTCATTGCTACTATTGGCAAGGTGGTACAACAGGCTGATAATTGTCACAACCAGGTTCAAAACCAACTTCTCCCCAGCAATAGTTAGGTTCTTGAATAATGCATAACACTAATCACTATCTGAGCAGCAATGCGCAGCTACAGACTCTGCCTTTAGTCACACTATGGACTTCGGTTTGGTATAATTACCTAGTACCTGTATTACTGTTAGTGGTTCATTGTGTTATTGATTATTATCTATTTTTGTGTGTGCATTGTCGTAATGGGCCTGGTAAACTGCAGCAATTAAGGACAAATTAACACTGGGATGTGAAACAATAATAAAGAACATAGATCTTTGGATGGAAAATGGGGCGGCACTGTGGAGCAGCTAGTAAAGTTGCTGCCTCACAACATCAGAGACACTTGTTCAATTTTTACTCCAGGAACTGCCTGTGTGGAGTTTGCACATTCTCCCTGTGAGGATTTCCTCCGGGTGCTCTGGTTTCTTCCCACATCCAAAAGACGTGTGGGTTTGTAGGTTAATTGGCCTCTGTAAAATGCCCCGAGTATGTAGGGAGTGGATGAGAAAGGGGGATAACATGGAATCAGTATGAACGGGTGATCGATTGTCAGCATGGATTCAGTTGGCTGAAGGGCCTGTTTTCATGCTATCTTTCTTAAAAAGAAAATAGATTAGTTGACTGTACCCATTGATAGAATTTCATGGCTGATTACTTTGGGACTAACTTGGAAAGGAAAGTTCCACTGTTCACATCCTTGTATCGCTCTTGCTTCACACCTTCCCAGCCAACAATAGGCCATTATGGACTCCACCATTCCTGAGGTCATCTGCTCACCCTAATTTGATCTCGCCTTTTCTCACCTCCAGTCCCCCGCCCCCCTTCCTGATCTCTATTTTCAGTTTGAAGAAGGGTTTCGATCCAATCCAATATGTCACCTATTCTCCAGAGATGCTGCCTGACCCGCTGAGTTACTCCAGCATTTTTGTCTATTTAAGGATTTTAGCTGTCTGTGTGTGGCTCAGTCATACACTCTAATCACAGTAGGTTGTTAAAGTTGAACCTCTATCGCACTAGCTCTGTCCCTATCCCCCTGATCAGATGGAAACCACCCCTGCTGTATTAACCAGCAGAATAACCTTGAACTTTTGTCACTGTGCTGACCGAGCAGGCTATTTTAAGGATCAAACACTTAATAGAGGTGACTTCCAAGCACTTAACTGGACAGCTCCAAGAACAATGGTTGCATAGATTATTTATATGTACACATTGCACATGCTTTTGTGACAATGCCTTAACAGACTGCAACCTCCTGCAGCAATGGATGGAAGGACATTGTCAGAACTACCCTGGTCAGGTGCTTGCTGGAGACAAGGGTGTCATGGGAAGGCAGATGGGGCAAGAAAGAAAAGACTGAAGGGAGGGAGGCAGACAGGAAAACATCGGGTCTGACGTATGAGGGGAAAATTAATCACCTTATATTAAACTATTAAAATATGCTAAATTTTACCCAAATCTTGATTCTTCTGAAAGTGTTTCTCCCAACCTTGAGACATTTCAATATATTAGGGCTGCCAACATTGGGTGTGAGTTGAGAGTGAGAAATTGCGAGGGAGCGTAGCGACCGAGTGGGGGGAGGTGTCCCCCTCCCACGGTAGGGAGCTTTTGCGTTTTTCAGCTTGATATTGTGCAATCTGGTGCATACTGTAGCGAGTCTTTTAACTTACACTTGAATGCAACATTTATGCTTCAAATTGGATTAGGTATGAATAAGGTTAGGCTAAATTACATTCCTAATTACATTCCACTGTAGAGCCAGGCTCTGATCAACGGGTGCAGCACATGAATGAGCTTAGTATATTCATGTATGGAAATCAGATTATAATTCATGCTGTTATGCATACAGAGAAACAAAAACATAGAAACAAGGCAAGAGGATTCAGGCTTCCATCACTGTTCTGCACAAATAAATCAATCAATCTTACCCTTTGACTATAGAAACAAGACGAAAATAATGCCACATATTCAACTGTATATGGTCCAATGAAATTAAGATATGTATGTAAAACATATATATGGAAACAGGCCCTTCGGCCCACCAAGTCCACACCGATCAGCAATCTACCATACACCAGCTGTATCCTACACGTCAGGGACAATTTACAGAAGCCAATTAACCTACAAACCTGCACTTCTTTTGGATGTGGGAGAAACCAGAATATCCAGAGAAAACCATGTGGTCATAAGGAGAATGTACAAATACTGTACAGACAGCACCCATAGTCAGGATCAAATCTGGGTCTGTGGTGCTGCAAGGCAGCAACTCTACCGCTGCGCCATCGTGCCACCCCATTAAATTATTTTTTCTGTAATATATTTATTATGGTGTCACGTCAATAAAGATGAACACATGATTCTGATTTCTGCCCTTAGTTGGATAACACACATCTCCAGTCATTGTGTTTTATGGCTGGTTTTCAACCTCTTCAGTCTGAAGGTCTCGACCCGAAACATCACCTATTCTTTCTCTCCAGAGATGCTGCCTGTCCTGCTGAGTTATTCCAGCTTTTAGTGTCTATCTTCAGTTTAAACCACCATCTGCAGTTCCTTCTTACACTCTTGTTAAGCAAAACAGGTCCTATTCTCATAATATTATTCACCTCAACTAAGTCTTTTCTTCACCTCCGTTGCTGCAGAGAATACAATACCAGTTATCAAATCTTTCCTCAAAGTGAAAAAAAAATTCCAGCCCTGCCAATATGTTCATAAATCGCCCCTGGATCCTCTCCAGAGCAATGGCACCTTTTCTACAATGTGTCATAGTCTTACAGCATGGAAACAGGCCCTTCATCCCAACTTGTCCATGCAGATCAAGATACCCTATCTAAACTAGTCCCATTTATCCGCATTTGGTCCATATCCCTTTAAACCTTTTGTGTGCCAGTGTGTGTGTAAGGGTATGTGTTAGATTGTGCGTGAGAGTGGGTGTCAGTGAAGCAGCGACAACACCCGGAGTGAGCGGAGACTTGGCGATGTCCAGGGAGGTACACAAAATTGCTGGAGGAACTCAGCGGGTGCAGCAGCATCTATGGAGCGAAGGAAATAGGCGACGTTTCGGGCCGAAACCCTTCTTCAGACTGGTGGCCAGGGAGCATTTCCCTCTCTACCCCCTCCCTGGGAATGCGGGCCGGCCCAGGTGCTCTGTGTCCAGCTGGGGTCCTGGGGAGTTAAGAGCCAGTGACCCGGGGGTCCGGGGGAGGTGAGGGTCAGTGACCCGGGGGTCGAGCATCGGAGCCGAGCCTTAGTCCGAGATTCATCCCCATGTCTCCGGGGGCGGCACTGACGCCCCCACTCACCCGGTCCGCTCCTGGCTTCGGACCGGGGTTAAAACTCCATGGGGTGTGTACAGAGTGGCCGCCGGACACAGAGCCGCCGGAGGTGAGGGTGGGGGGTGTGAGCGATGCCTCAGGGGGGTGCGGGGGTGCGGTGCTGGGACCACCGCCGTGTTTCACCTATCACACTACCTGCACGGGAATGTGAAAGCGGGTGAGGCAGCATCTATAAAGCAGTAGACAAAAATGCTGGAGAAATGCTTGAGTCTGAAGAAGGGTCAGAAATGGATGCTGCCTCTTGGTTCTTGGTTCTTGGTTTCTTGGTCCTCCAAAATATTCCAAATGGAATTTAAACTGGAGGTGAGTTTCGCCAGCATTTTTGTCTACATTGCCATTTTAAATAGTGTGTAATGTGCTTAAGCCAATTAAATTGCTCGTTCTTTACGGGGAACCCGCCGACAGAAAACTATTCTCATTGGTGAATGTGGAGGAGTGTGACTTTATTTATATATATATATATATATATATTTTTTAAAATTCTGTCATCAGCGTGAGAGCACGAGAATTTCGTCAAATGCGTGATTCTCACATGTGTGTGCATATATATATATATAGAGATATATATAATAGGTGTGTGTGTGTGCATGTAAATATATATATAAATCAATTAAGAAACAAAATGCTGGAGTAACACAACTGTTCAGGCTGCATCTCTGGAAAAACAGAATGGATAACCTTTATTCCTTTTCACCAGAGATGCTGCCTGACCCGCTGAGGTACTCCAGCTTTTTGTGACTATCTTCGGTGTAAACCAGCATCTTCAGTTCCTTCCTATACAATTCAAAATGTTCTTTGTACTTTTCGTCTTGAAGGTCTTCCACACAGTCTCTTCCTGGCGATATTTACCATCTTTTATCACGAGTGTGAGAAAAGCACAGGTTCCCGACATCCATTACAGCTGCCATCGGGACGACAGATGGCACAATGGGCTAAGTGTTCGGCTGGCGACCGGAAGGTGGCCGGTTCGAATCCTGCTTGGAGTGCATACTGTCGTTGTGTCCTTGGGCAAGACACTTCACCCACCTTTGCCTGTGTGTGAATGTGTGTGAGTGATTGGTGGTGGTCGGAGGGGCCGTAGGCGCAGAATGGCAGCCACGCTTCCGTCAGTCTGCCCCAGGGCAGCTGTGGCTACAGAAGTAGCTTACCACCACCGAGTGTGACTGAGGAGTGAATGAATAATGCGATGTAAAGCGCCTTGAGTATTAGAAAGGCGCTATATAAATCCCATCCATTATTATTGTTATTATCAACTATATCTATCGACCAAGCTTTACTTTGGACAACACTGATGTGTAATCTTTGATTTAAAACCATATGTCTGATTTAATGCAATTCATTCCAAGCTTTGCAATTCGGTTAAATAGACTCAATAGACAATAGGTGCAGGAGTAGGCCATTCGGCCCTTCGAGCCAGCACCACCATTCAATGTGATCATGGCTGAACATTCACAATCATTATCCCATTCCTACCCTCTCCCCATATCCCTTGACTCTACTATCTTTAAAAGCTCTATCTCTTTCTTGAAAGCCTCCACTGCCTCCTGAGGCAGAAAATTCCACAGATTCATAACTCTGGGTGAAAAAGTATTTCTTCATCTCCGTTCTAAATGGCCTACCCCTTATTCATAAACTGTGGCCCCTGGTTCTGGACTCCCCCAACATCGTGAACATGTTTCCTGCCCCTAGCATGTAATAATCTTATATGTTTCAATAAGATCCCCTTTCATCCTTCTAAATTCCAGTGTATACAAGACAAATCGCTCCATTCTATCAACATATGACAGTCCCGCCATCCCGGGAATTAACCTGGTGAACCTACGCTGCACTCCCTCAATAGCAAGAATGTCCTTCCTCACATTTGGAGACCAAAACTGCACACAATACTCCAGGTATGGTCTCAACTGCAGAAGGACCTCTTTGCTACTGTACTCAACTCCTCTTGTTATGAAGGCCAACATGCCATTAGCTTTCTTCACTGCCTGCTGTACGTACCTGCTTACTTTCAGTGACTGATGAACAAGGACCCCCAGATCTCGTTGTATTTCCCCTTTTCCCAACTTCACACCATTCAGACAATAATCTACCTTCCTGTTTTTGCCACCAAAGTGGACAACCTCATATTTATCCACATTAAACTGCATCTGCCATGCATCTGCCCACTCACCCAACCTGTCCATGTCACCCTGCATCCTCATAGCATCCTCCTCACAGTTCACACTGCCACCCAGCTTTGTGTCATCTGCAAATTTCCTAATGTTACTTTTAATCCCTTCATCTAAATCATTAATGTATATTGTAAATAGCTGCGGTCCCAGTATCGAGCCTTGCGGTACCCCACTAGTCACTGCCTGCCATTCTGAAAGGGTCCCGTTAATCCCTACTCTTTGTTTCCTGTCTACCAGCTAATTTTTCTATCCAGGTCAGTACCCTACCCCCAATACCATGTGCCCTAATTTTGCCCACTAATCTCCTATATGGGACTTTATCAAAGGCTTTCTGAAAGTCCATGTACACTACATCCACTGGCTCTCCCATGTCCATTTTTCTAGTCCCTTCCTGAAAAAAATTCCAGAAGATTAGTCAAGCATGATTTCCCTTCGTAAATCCATGTTGACGCGGACCAATCCTGTTGCTGCTATCCAAATGTGCCGCTATTTCATCTTTTATAATTGACTCCAGCATCTTCCCCACCCCTGATGTCAGGCTAACTGGTCTATAATTCTCTGTTTTCTCTCTCCCGCCTTTCTTAAAACTGAGATAACATTAGCTACTCTCCAATCCACAGGAACTGATCCTGAATCTATAGAACATTGGAAAATGGTCACCAATGCAGCCTCAATTTCTAGAGCCACTTCACTTCAGTACCCTGGAATGCAGACCTTCAGGGGATTTATCAGCCTTCAGTCCCATCAGTCTACCCAACACCATTTCCCGCCTAATGTGAATTTCCTTCTGTTCCTCTGTCACCCTAGGTCCTCTGGCCACTCGTACATCTGGGAGATTGGATCTGTCTTCACTAAGGATGACACAAACAAATTACCTGTTCAACTAGTCTGCCATTTCCTTGTTCCCCATGATAAATCTTTATCTTTGTTTATCTTTTTTTAATATTTTACCTTGTATGTATCGTTAGCTTTTAGAAATGTTTGAATGGTGCACTGACTGGCTGACATTTTAAAATTTTGTTGTACATGGTTCATGTTACAATGACAATAAAGAAACTATTCTACTATTCTATTCATAAATGCACCTGTTACTGTCCTCAAGGGTTCAACTTTGGTCTTAACTAATTTTTTTATCTTCACATACCTAAAGAAGCTTTTACCATCCTCCTTTATATTCTTGGCTAGTTTACCTTCGTACATCTTTTCTCCCCATATTACCTTTTTAGTTATCTTCTTTTGCTCTTTAAAAGGTTCCCAATCCTCTGGCTTCTCGCTCATCTTTGCTATGTTATACTTCTTCTCTTTTAGTTTTATACTGTCCTTGACTTCCCTTGTCAGCCATGGTCGCTCCTTACTCCCCTTGGAATCTTTCTTCCTCTTTGGAATGACCTGATCCTGCACCTGCTGTATTATTCCCAGAAATACCTGCCATTGTTGTTCCACTGTCATCCCTGCTCGGGTATCTTTTCAGTCCTCTTTGGCCAGTTCCTCCCACATGTCCCCAGAGTCTCCTTTGTTCAACTGTAATAATGACACTTCAGATTTTCCCTTCTCCCTCTCAAATTGTAGATTCAAACTTGTCATATTATGGCCACTACCTCCTAATGGCTCCTTTACCTCGAGTTCCCTTATTGCAGTATAATTGTCATTTGTCACCAAAATGTCTTAAACATTTTCAAAAACAATTAACTAGTTTATTGCACAATTGTTATATCGTCAAGCCTTATTACCCATTGCATAACAAAAAAAAGTCACCAAGAACTATTGTTAGAATGCCCATTAGACTAATTGGAGAGCAACATATTCTTTGTCAATTAGATTAATTACATCCTTGATAATTGCTGCAACATCTATGTTCACAAATATTAAATAAGTCGAGTGTATTACTTCTAGAAACATTGCTAGTACAGAGACTGGTAAACAGGTGAATGATTTTCCTAGCGTGGCCATCTATTACATTGAGCTCTTATTAATAACATGAGATTTACTCTAAGAAAACCTTGAGTGGAAATGTTCCACTCGTTCATCAGAACTAAACACAAAGTGCTGGAGGGACTCAGTGGGTCGGGCAGCATCTGTGGAGGGAATGGACAGATGAGGTTTTGAGTCCGGACCCTTCTTCAAGTCTATCCATTGTTGTCTATCCATTCTCTCCCTTCCCTGGCTCGTTGTGTTCCTCCAGCACTTTGTGTTTTGATCAAGATTCCAGCATTTGCAGTTCCTTGTGCCTCATCAGACGTGCGGATCCATCTATTTTTATGTCATCAGATACCTTATTCTCGGGCCCACCCAATAATTGAGTAGTAGTAATAATTGAGGACCAAGATTAAATAGGAAACTATTGAGACATTCCACTCATTACACCTTTCCATCAGAGAATGAGCCATTTATTGCACCTCGATCTTGCCAGCTTCACTCGCCAGAACTACCAGACTTACTCTAGCCATGCTCTTTTTTTTATCCATATCTGCCAAAGATCCTGCTGCTTGTTTTGCTTGTTTGACTTGTCAGTTTACTCTCAATCAATTTTCTTCCTCCATGTTTGCGTTTTAGTTTCCCAGACCCGATTCCTGAAAAACTCCAAGTCTACTCGTCCATCACAAGCTCCTGCCAATCTCCAGCTTTTGATATGATATTTTCCTCTACCTACTTTGCCAACCACAGAGGGTTCATTGTTCTCAATGAGTCCCACATTTTCTTTGGGATAAATTTATGTTGAGTGTTATAAAATAATTGGTTAAACAAAATCAGTCCTCAGCTATGGATATTGCCTTTGGCCTGTGTTGCCTGTCCACTCTGGACAACTCTACCTTCATGACTTTGTAATTGAACTTATTAAGGACATTGCTTGTGATTTCCCCCTCAAACTGTATATGGACCTCTACCAGATTGTGAACACAACTCCCAAAACAATGCAAGATTTCTTATTAATCCCACCTCATTACACATGACTAAATCTAAAATAGCTTGTTCTCAGGTCATAGTGTAATACAGCATGGAAACCAACCCTTTGGCCCAACTTGCCCACGTCGACAAATATGACCCATCTACACTCGTCCCACCTGCCTGCTTTTGGGCCATATCCCTCTAAACCTACCCTATCCATATACCTGTCTGAATGTTTCTTAAACGTTGCGATAGTAACTGCCTCAACTATCTCCTCCGGCAGCTCATTCTATACACCCACCACTGTGTAAAAAAGTTACCTTTCGGGTTTCCATTAAAACTTCCCCCCCGCCCCCCCCCCCCCCCCCCCCCCCCCCTCACCTTAAAACTATATCCTCTTGTTCCCGATTCCCTTACTCTGAGCAAAAGACAGTGCATTTATCCAATCTATTCCAGGTAGTTCAGTAACATCTTGTTCTGAGAAACTATTTCTATTTATGTGCCCCACAAATTCTTCTTCCATGTTACCCGTGCCAATTTGATGTACAGATTGATATCTTCCATAATCGCAGCTCCCTTCCTACATACCTTTAATAGGGCCACACAGTGGCGCAGTAGTAGAGATGTTGCCTTAACGGTGGCTCTCTGTATGGAATTTGTACCTTCACCCTGTGACCGCATTGGTTTTCATCGGGTGCTCCGATTTCCTCCCACATTCCAAAGATGTACAGGCTTGTAGGCTAATTGGCTTCTGGAAATTGTAAATTGTCCCTAGTGTATAGGATAGTGCTAGTCTATGGGATGATCACTGGGGGGCCTGGACTCAGCTGTATCTTTAAAAGTCTAAAAGTAATGAAAAGAACCAAAATACCAATCTATATTTAATTACACCAATACTATTTAATGTTTTCATTTAATACAATTCATGAGATAGCAGTAACCTAATATTGAAAAGAAGTCCGCGAGTTTCGATTCCAATGATCTATTACCATCAAACAAATGATATTTATTTTATTTTCCTGTATTTTACACATTCTCCTGCCTGTGATCCAGGCGAAGGTAGAAAACATAATCATCTCAAAGCAACTCTTCCCATATATATCAGAAAGGTCAGTGATTAAATGCAAACTGATATCTTGTCAGGTGCCTCGGTGCGTGTTTGTCAAGCAAGCAACTGTAATACCCGAAAAATAACCATGTAGCCTGAAGGCGTGGAAAGATCAATGCATTTTGCAAAGAACAGCTTGGACTAATTAGCTTTTTCTAATTTACAATCTACAGTTCTAGATGATAATAGCATAACCAGAAGGGTTAAGGGAATTCTCATTTGGTGTCAGTGGACTTTCATTTTATAGCAGTAGAATGCTCATTTGGAGTATTGCATGCAGCTCTGGTCACCCCATTACATGAAGGGTTTGGGCACTTTTGAGAGGGTGCAAAAGAGTTATAACAGAATGCTGGCTGGATTAGGGTGTATTAGCTGCAAGGAGAAGTGGGACAGACTTGGATTCTCGGAGTGATTTCTTTAGAAGGCAGGAGATTGATGGAAGACCCGAAGGAAGTATAAAAATGAGAGGTGTAAATAAGGTAGACTGTCAGAACTTTTTCCCAGGGTGAAAATGTCAAAGACAAGGTAGCATAATTTTAAGGTAAGTGGGGCAAAGTTGAAAGGAAATGAAGGGAGCACGTTTTTTTTTACGCAAGCACTCCAGAACCATTTTTCATGTTGGAGTTTAAAGGTGAGTGTCATCATTCATCTGAGAAATAAACCCGGGGCAAAGGCACAGCACTATCAGGAGGTTGGTCGTAGAGTGGAACACACTGCACTGCACAGCATTTAGGTGAGCATTTGGAACACAATAGTGCAACTGAAGGCTGGCATTGACACAATAGCCAAAGGGCTTGTTTCTATCCCGTATGACACAATGAGCAATGATAAATTGAATATAAACTGGATATAAAGTGGATCTAGGATATTAATGCAAAGCACAAAGTGCTGGAGGAACTCAGCTGGATAGTGCTGTGCCTTTGCTCAGGGAGCATCTGTGAAGGGAATGGATAGATTATGTTTTTGGTTTGGGACCTTTCTTCAGACTCCCGTCCTGAAAGAATGTCTGTCCATTGCCTTCACAGATGCTGCCTGACCCTGCGAGTTCCTCTCGAGTTTCTTTGTGTTTTGCCCAAGATTCCACCATTTGCAGTCTCTTGTGTCACCAGGATATAAATGATCAGAATAAACCACACAATACAAAACTAGGTAACAGATCTTGCTGCCTTCGTCTGCCGATATATTTTCTATTGTGGTTGGTGAGGGACACTACACCACTGTTCGCAAGGAATCAGGACTCCACAACCGTCCTATTGAAAATAAGGCCTTCAGCGAAGAATTAAGGAAGCTCTATCTTGCACCCCATGAATATGACAACCAATAAGCCCTGCCCTCTGCTTTTCCAGCTGCAGAAGTTTTCCAGCTGCAGAGAGATTATTTTAGTTTAGAGATACAGCACTGAAACAGGCCATTTTGCCCACCAAGTACACGTTGACCAGCGATCCCCGTACATTAACATTATCCAACACACTAGGGACAATTTACGATCTTTACCAAAGCCAATTAACCTACAAACCTGCATGTCTTTGGAGTGTAGGAGGATACTGGAGCGCTCGGCGAGAACCCACGCGATCACAGGGAGAACGTACAATCTCTGTACAGACAACGCCCTTAGTCAGGATCGAACCCCGGTCTCTGGCACTGTAAGGCAGCAATTCTACCACTGCATTACCATACCGCCCTAATTTTAACTGGATTTAAATCTCTTTGACATTTGAAGTTGTAATGTGAGCAGCAGAGTTTTGTCTTCCAAATCGATATGTCAGGGACTCCTGTGTTTCACAATTCATATGCAACAATCCTGGACTCACCATGCTTCTCCAGCCAAACGCTAACAATTCCAGTGGAATGAATATTGAATATGAGAGAATATTCTCTAACTTCAAGTAAGCCCCTCTCTCCATCCGTCCCCTACCCTTGTCACCGTACTAGTTTCACAGTCGTCCTGTTGAATTTCACTGTCTGTTTAACTCATTATCACCTCTCCCACAACCAACATTGTGGTTGATGACAGACACAACACTATTATTGTGAGCACCTTTTTGATCATTGTTGCATTTTGCAATTCTTTCATTCATTTGTTCTACGAATGTTATAAATCTCTCGTTTCCCTCTCCCCTGACTCTCAGCTTGAAGTAGGGTCTCGACCCGAAACGTCACCTATTCTTTCCTCCAGAGATGTTGCCTGTCCCTCTGAGCTACTACAGATTTTTGTGTCTATCTTCGGTTTAAACCAGCATCTGCAGCTCCTTCCTACACTAACAATTCCATTCACAGCCTCAGATATTAATCATTGAGATCTTGCCTTACAATCCACAATCTGAAACGTCCAAGCTAAAATCTTATAAATAACCCAGTAGGCATCCACAATTAGTTTGTACAGTGAAAGCAGAAAAATCTACTTCCATCTTAAATTTACAGGCTCATAAAACCAGCCTTTCCACCTTCAAAGCACAATCTATTTAGCGAGCATCTGGAGGCTCAAAGTGGTTGCTGTCCTTAGACAAGATATTGATAGGATGTTATTTATAACTCTGGCTCCAGCCTATTTTATGGAATAGTAAAATGAAAGCAGTTTACACAGAAGTTACAATCTAGTTCCCAGTGGACAAGGGGTCAATGCGCATGCTGTCTCTAATTTGACACTTGGTTGTAAATCTCACTCAGAAATGCCACTCAATGGCAGGACCAGAAAAAAACCCCAGCAGTATAACACCTATTACCTTCTCAAATTGCAAGTGAAGTATAATCTTGGGAAAGAGCAATAAACTGCATTCTGCTCTGCCTTTCATGGGAGTGGTTGATTTACCATCAACATTACAAACCTTTCTACTCTCCGGCACTAATAGACTTCACTGACCAGCAATCACCCCGTACACGAGCACTATCCTACACACACACACTAGGGACGATTTACAATTTTCCAAGTCAATTAGCCTACAAACCTGTATGTCTTTGGAGGAAACCTGTAAGTCTTTGTGGGTGGAAACCACACAGGTGACAGGGAGAACATACAAACTCCGTACAGCCAGCACCCGTAGTCAGGATCGAATTCGTGTCTCTGGCGCTGTAAAGCAGCAACTCTACTGATGCGCCATCCTGCACATCCTGTTTATCTTGCACTAACTGTTATTCCCTTTAACCTGTAGATGTACACTGCGGACGGCTTGATTGTAATAATGTATAGTCTTTCCGCTGACTGGATAGCACCCAACAGAAAAACAGCTTCTCACTGGACCTTGGTATACGTGACAATAAACTAAACCACTTCAATGGCACAAAATTAAAAATACAAGCCTTTTCCACTCAAGTTTGCAATTATTGATTTTACAAGGTGACATTGGGCCACTTATAACTAAGTGTATTAATGATACAAAACATTGCTGGCACAGGGAAAAGTTAAATGTCATGCTGTTGCCAGTTACAGTGGCTGCGATGTTCTGATCAACTCAAAGTGCAGCACTCATCACTAAGCCTGAGAAAAGCTGACGATGCAGGGTTGATTTTTAACTCCTCTATTCTGATGCCACTTTCAATTTGGCACTGGAGGCAGCGGGTTGACTGGTTAACCAAAATATTCAATATTTTTTTATAGACAGCAGACCAGGAAATAAAACGCATGAAATGCAATTTGCATTTCTGCAGCAAAGTAAACGTTGGGTTTGGGGTTAATTTAAGCATGCACAATTGTTTCAATCTAAGCAATGGAATATCATCTGGCACTTGATCCGCTTTGTATTTCCATCCATTTAACTTCATAGATCATCACAGCTGGTGCCCAAGTCTGTTCAAGATTTGCTTTCCAACATCAGTCAGAAGTTATTGGGAAGGCAGGGTAGGCTGGATGGTGCCGTTAAAGAGTTAACATTATTGAGTATGCATACCAGTATATTCGGGAGATAAGAGCATTGCAAAGCTTCAAAACTTCAAGTCAATCTGTCTGAGGAAGCGTACCAAGCTGAAACTTTGACTGTCCATTCCCTCCTCAGATGTTGCCTGACTTGCCAAGTTCCTCCATGTTCTTCTGAGTTTGTACGTTCTCCATGGGACCACATGGGTTTTCTCCGGGACTCCGGTTTCCCCCCACATTCCAAAGACACAAAAGTTTATTGGTGAATTGGCTTCGGTAAAAATTATAAATTGTCCCCAGTGTGTAAGATAGTGTTAGTGCGCAGGGGTGATCGCTGGTCGACGCGGACTCAGTGGGCCAAAGGGCCTGTTTCTGCGGTGTATATTTAAAAAAAAATAATGTATCTACATTCCCCAGGGATGCTGCCTGATCATCGGAGTTACTCGGGCACTCTGTGCTTTTTGATCCTTGCAATTGTTAGGTTAGCTGTGCGACTGTGGTGCGGCCAGCGCGCTGACTTTAACATCAGGAGCCTGCGATCTCTCACCGTGATCACCAGTTGTGGCCTCCGACCAGCGCGGCCTGTTGGCTTCGGAAGCCGCGGCCTCCGGTAAGGAAGCGGCCGTTCAAGGCACCCCGAGCCGCTGAGAGGGTTCTCCCGATGCTGGAGCACCATCACCAGGCGAAGAAGGACCTGTAACATCGGCCCCCGTAGCGGCGACTGCGGAGGCCTCAATAGGCCCGACTATGGGTGGACAAGGGGACGGGGACTGGATTTTGTGTCTTCCCTCATAATGGGAACCATTGTGGGGGGATGTTTTTTATGTTTATTGTTAAATTCTTTGATGTTGTGTCTTATCTTTATCTGTGTGCTGCATGGCAAGTCAAATTTCACTACACCAATTGGTGTATGTGACAATAAATGTCCTTTGTCCTTGTTAAAATATCGCACAATAACTTGAACTCTTTTTCTATTTCCTGGCATTTTCTTTATCTGCCAACTTTTCCTTTCTTAATGCCTCTTGCTGTACCTGACTTGGCTCCATCGCCTCATGTTTGCATCTCCTCATGTTTGCATCTCTGGTTTGCTTGTTCCATTCACAGCCATAAATCTCATTAATTAAGTGTGCATTGTTGGCCCCACAGTTCACCAAGGTCACAGATGCTTGATTGCCTTCACTGCAGCACCTTCCGCTTGTTCTCTTGATAACTAAGGTGTTCTCTTGATGTTGCCTTCCAATACGGCACAGTAGCGAGGTGGTAGAGTTGCTGCTTTACAGCACCGGAGACCCGGGTTCGATCCTGACAACGGGTACTGTCTGAATGGAGTTTGTATGTTCTCCCGTGACCGTGTGGGTTTTCTCTGGGTGGGTGCTCCGATTTCCTCCCACACACCAAAGACGTACAGGTTTGTAGGTTAATTGGCTTTGGTAAAATTGTCCCCTGTGTGTGGGATAGTGTTAGTGTGCGTGGATTGTTGGTAGGTGCAGACTTGTTGGGCCGAAGGATCTGTTTTTGCACTGTATCTCTGAACTAAACTAAATGCTGCATTCCAGAACCATTTGGGTCAATGCAGTCAGATCTGGAACCTTTTAAAGGTAGATAGAAAAGCAGGAGAAACTCAGCAGGTGAGGCAGCATCTATGGAGCGAAGGAATAGACGATGTTTTGGGTCGAGACCCTTCTTTATACTGATGTCGGGGGGGGGGGGGGGAGCGTGAAGAGAAAGGAAGAGGCAGAGACAGTAGACTGTGTGAGAGCTGGGAAGGGAAGCGGAAGGAGGAAGAAAGCAAGGACTACCTGAAATTGGAGGTCAATGTTCATACCGCTGTGGTGTAAACTGCCCATGCGAAATATGAGGTGCTGCTCTTCCAATTTATGGTGGACCTCACTCTGGCCATGGAGGAGGCCCAGGACAGAAAGGTCGGATTTGGAATGGGAAGGGGAGTTGAAGTGCTGAGCCACCGGGAGATCAGGTAGGTTAATGTAAACCGAGCGGAGGTGTTGGGCGA
This sequence comes from Amblyraja radiata, assembly GCF_010909765.2. Taxonomy (NCBI): domain Eukaryota; kingdom Metazoa; phylum Chordata; class Chondrichthyes; order Rajiformes; family Rajidae; genus Amblyraja; species Amblyraja radiata. Next base: position 23,561,897 of record NC_045975.1, on the reverse strand, counting down.
AGTGATTGGTCTCACCGATGTAGAGCAGCTGACACCTAGAGCAGCGGATGCAATAGATGAGGTTGGAGGAGGTGCAGGTGAACCTCTGCCGCACCTAGAAAGACTGCTTGGGTCCTTGGATGGAGTCAAGGAGGGAGGTAAAGCGACAAGTGTTGCATTTCCTGTGGTTGAAAGGGAAAGTGCCAGGTGGGAAGGGACGAATTGACCAGGGAGTTACGGAGGGAGCGGCCTCTGCGGAAAGCAGACAGTGGAGGAGATGGGAAGATGTGACCAGTGGTGGGATCCCATTGGAGGTGGGCGAAAATGTCCAAGGATTATTTGTTGTATGTGACGGCTCGTAGGGTGGAAGGTGAAGACAAGGGGGACTCTGCCCTGTTTACAAATTGGGGGTTGGAGAGTGAGAGCAGAGTTACGAGGTATAGAAGAGACCCTGGTGGGAGCCTCATCTATAGTAGAACAGGGGAACCCCCCTCTCCCTGAAGAATGAGGACATCTCCGATGCCCTGGTGTGGAACACCTCATCCTGGGTGCAGATGCGGCGTAGACTGAGGAATTGGCAATAGGGGATGGAGTCCTTACAGGAAGCAGGGTGGGAAGAAGTGTAGTACAGATAGCAATTCCAAACGGACTCAGGGACCAATGGACTGTACAGTGGTATCCGGAAACGAGGGAAGGAGCTATTAGACAGGAAAGTTGCACCTGCCAGCTGCTGCTAACTAACATAGGTGTGTAGCGAGCAGAACCATGTGAAAGCACCAGTGACTAACAAACATGGTTATCCTGCTAGTTTTACAGTTCGCTTCCCTTTGATATCACCTCTTCCGCAGCCAGCCAACAAGTTGGCAGATAAAGAAATCCACCTTTCCCGGGTGGGTCATCGGTGCCGGCTCTGATTAATTCTGTATCTTTTCATACCTCTAGTTTCCCTCTCCCCTGACTCCCAGTCTAAAGAAGGGTCTTGACCAGAAACGTCACCTATTCTTTTTCTCCAGGGAAGCTGCCTGAACTCCTGAGTTACTCCAGCAATTTATGTCTATCTTCAGTGTAAACCAGCAACTGAAATTCCTTCCTACAAACCTATTAGAAATATTTACTTACTGAATTGAGTGATAGTTAAAGCTTGGAAACGGACCACTGAGTCCACGTCGTCCATCTTCAACCCCTCACACTAGTTATATGTTATCCCACTTTCTTATCGAGTCCCGACACACGAGAGGCAATTTATCTACAAATCCACTCATCTTTGGGATGTGGGAAGAAACTGGAGCACACTTATGCCAATATAGATACTGTTTAAGTCACGTAATAAAAGATAATATATACTATTTTATTATCTTCATGCAATTGCAGCATTACTTTGACAGGAGATAATCTCAGACTCACGGCAGAGAGCTAATGCATACATTTTTTGTTGTGAATGGCTTGAAATGAAATTACTATTTAAAAGCTAAGTGTATTAGCAATTCCAAATAATATTATTACTTTTGTTAATTGAGATGAGAGAAAGCATGTTGTTATCAGTATGGGAAAGTGAAATGCCAAAGTACTAGAAAAAAATGTTAAAAAGGACAAAACTGGAAATAAAGGAAACTGTTATTTAGCAAAAGACAAAGTGTTGGAGTAACTCAACGGGTCAGGCAGCATCTGTGGAGGGAAAGGAAAAGGCGAAACGTCGGATCAGGACCTTTCTTGGGACTGATTGTTGTGGGAGGGCGAGCATTGAAAGCTGGATAAGAGAGGTTGGGGTTGGGCAGGGCAAGTTGTGGGTGGATGCAGCTGAGAGGGGGATAGGTTTGAAAGGCAGTTATGTGGAATAAGTGACAAAGGCCAGATATGAAAAAGAGGCAAAGGGTGTCAATCAAGTGAAAGGGTGTCAATAAAGGGAGAAATGTAAAGCCAGAGGGAGGGACATATTGTCGGTAGAAGATGGTAGATCAAAACCACAACTAGAAGTGTGAGTGGTAAAGAAGCAAGAGTAATGGACAGGGGAAGACACATAACGAAAGGTTAAAGTACATACTGACGGAAAGGCCATGACACACTTCTCTTTCCTTTCCTTTAATACACAATTTGGCATAGTTCACAACAGTCACATGTAACAACAGTTTAGGCATGCTGTTGAAACATTTTTCTGGAGTAGACAATGTATCATAAGTGGCCCGAGGGAACCTGGTTTTGGAAAATGACTACCACGCAGGAAGGTAAAATTAGAAAGGAGATTTGCACCTGCTGAATGTTTAAAACTTTCTTGAGAACAGTTGTGCAATAAGTTATATTGTCGATGCTACAAGTCAACTGGAGTATGTAAGTCTTTGCATCTACGGATTTAGTAATCAATAATATGAAGCTACCGGATTTAATTGTCAAGTCACAAGGTATGATTGGAACCAAGGATAAAGATTATAATCTTGCCAAAAAGACAAAGGAGGATTGAAATGAGTTTGCACATCCTCCCTGTGACCACATAGATTTCCTCTGAGTCTCCCGTTTCTTCCTCCATCCCAAAGGCAAGTAGGCTGGTAGGTTATTGGGCACTGCAAATTGCCCCTGGTGCGGGTGGATGATAAAAACTAGAGGAGGGGAGAAGGGGAGGAGGAGGGGGGGTTGATGTAAATGTAGTGATTACAGGTAAAATTAGTGGGGGAATGGGATTAATCTGTGAGACAGCAGAGACTTAGTGGGCTGAATGGCATCTATTGTTATAAAGAAATACCAAAACAATGGAAAGGAATTGATTAGGAAGATAAAATAGTCATGGTGGTGCAGCAGTAGAGTTGACACCTTACAGCGAATGCAGCGCCGGTGGTTCGGGTTTGATCCCAACTACGGGTGCTGTCTGTATGGAGTATGGATGTTCTCCACGTGACCTGCGTGGGTTTTCTCTGAGATCTTCGGTTTCCTCTCATACTCCAAAGACGTACAGGTTTGTTGGTTAAATGGCTTGGTAAATGTAAAAAATGTCCCCGGTGGCTGTAAGATAGTGTAAATGTGCAGGGATCGCTGGTCGGCGTGGACCCCGTGCTGTATCTTAAAACTACACTAAACTAAAAGCAGAATATACGAGCAAAGGAGTGAAACCATACAGTTTGTAAAAATGTATATAGAAATGTGAAAAGGAAAAAAATCAACATTTGTTAGTGTTCCAATGAGATAGAAGAAATTATAATAGTTGAAAAGAAAATGGCAGAGAAATTAAACCAATATTTGGTGTTAGTCTTCATGGAAGACTCAGAAATCTGAAAATAGTACAGGGAAACAGGTTTAGAGATAATGGAATATTAAAAGTAATTAGCAGGAGAGTCAATAAAATTGACCGAAAGCTGAAGATTCCCCAGTTCTGCATCCCAAGGTTTTGATAAAGTGCCACACAAGGGGTCATGAAACAAAGTTAGACAATGTGGAATTGGGGTAAATACATTGAGTAGACGGAGGATTGGTAATTGGGCAAACGACAGAATAGGAATAAATGGATTATTTTCAATCAGGTACCATCATCTATTGCAACAAGTGATGGCTCCCACTGATTGTTGCCGGTAGCTTGCACCCTTTTTCAGGATGGACGATGACAGCGATGTCAACATTTGAAACATGGAAGATGGACACAAAAGAAGAAGGGAGATTATAACTGCCGACATAGTACAGGGACGAGTGTTGTTACCAGCACTGCATCACCTTAGTCAGTGATTTATAGAGAGGACCATGTGCAAGATATCCAAGCTTGCTGTTGATACAACTTTGGGCGGCATTGTGGGCTGTGGAAGTTATAGAGGGGGGCTCCAGGAGGATACAGATGGCCTAACTCAATAGGAAAGTACATGGCCGATGGAATAAAATGTGGAAACATTCGAGCTTATCCATCCTGGTAGAAAAAAAGACAATAGCCGAGTGCTTTTTAAATTGTGAGAGATGAAAAGATGGTGTCGCTTGGATTGTGCGCACACAACTCTAAATGTTAACTGGCAGCTGCAGCAAGCAATTTGGAAAGTAAACAGTATGTCCGCCATTATGCAGGAGGTTGAGTGCAAGAATAGAGATCTTATCCAATTGTGCAGGGTCCTAGTAAGAGGAAACCTGGAATGGGCTGTACAGGACCGATCTCTTACCTTAGAAACAATATGCATCATTGCAGAGAGCAACCTAGGTCCACAAGATTGATCTGAGGATGGAAGGTTTGTCATATGTTGAAGGATTAGCTGATTGTGGACAGAATCTCTCATAGAACATTGAAAAGTGTTCACCACATTGGTTTTCTTGAGATCATACCTTCCCTAGCCAACAATGGACCTACCAGGCACCACCCTGCCTGGTCATTCGTGGCTGGCCCCGTATGATCCTGGTCTTTTCTCACCTCCAGCGCTCCACCCTCAGTGTGATAGCTACATGTTCACATCTTTCACCATTTAAAAAATAAAATACTGGGCTGATCTATTTTTCTACCAAAATGGATAACCTCACATTTTTCCGCTGCACTTTTCTATGTTCTACGAGGTATTTATTTATTCCATCTACCGTGTACTTTCCTATATACTTAGCCCATCTGTATCCACTTGGAACCACCGCCCCCCCCCCCCCCCACCACCCCACTCTGTGACCTCAGCAGCCCAGCATTGTATCGCTGGAGAAACACGGATCAAGATGTGAAATGATTGCAGTGTTGCAAGTATTTCCTACAATCTCACACACAATTTGCATTAATAAAAATTCAGTGACAGTAAACTGCACTTCCCTGCTACTCAGTATGCATCCATTATCAACTCCAGTGCACCACTCCAGCCTGTCAATGATTGTGATGTCTTAGAGCATGATCATAAAAGGCTGTATAGAGAAGGCTTAAGAAACCATGGTCTCATTGTGAAAGGAATTTACATCTCCAACAAAACCAGTTCACATTCGTGCATGATGTAATTAGAGATATCTAATTACTGCACCACGTACATTTGGTAAGGGAATGTCATGGTGTGTCTTTCATCTTAAATCCACACAAGCTTTCGGATATACATTCTGCAGCTTAACTAGCTCTTTTAAAGACCGATAGTGGCAAACCTTTTGAAGCTTTAACAAGTACAATTCTTTGCTACTCATCAGGCCTATCATTCCCTTCATGTGCAACGGAGTACTTGAAAAGCTTCGGCTAACAAAAAACTGTATGACCCAACCAATCCAATTAGTATGTGTATTGCGGTCAAATTGAATTGCTGCTCAGTCAGCTTTGCTCCACAGATAGTTTGAATGAAATTGATGATCGTGATATTAAATTGAGAGCGTTGTTTTTTATTTCCTCTGGGCACGTGTGCACGCACACCCCCACATGCATGCACTCCCTCTGGGTGCACAAACTGCAGAAGTAAATTGAAGTGTTTGGTTCCTGCCTTGTCGGCGTTGAGCTCGGGGATTTCACTCATTAAACCTTGACGGGTCTTATTACTTTCAGAAAAACAACTTGCATGATAACTCACAGAATAATCTAATAATTGTTTTCAGTCGACATTATGATCATTTAAGATTTTTTTTTGTAGCACTTCACAGGGAGCAATGGATTAATTTCATAAACTTTTCCAAATCATGTGAAACTTTGCCTGTGGCAATAGATGTTTCAAAATAGCAGGGCCTCTGTAATCTGCAATTTGTCTATTCATTGACCTGCAAATCATGTTTCGGATCCGTTTGCAGGTCATCTACTCAATGTTTTTTATGTTCCGAACCTGGAAGCAAGTGTTACTGGAGAGAGAAAAAAAAAGTATCAGGTGTCTATGGAACTGATGAGCTACAATGCTGAGAACTATATTCCTCACTGTATCTTCCTATTTGCTCTGCCAATTGTACATGAGTTTGACTTGATTGTATATATGATCTGATGGTATGCAAAATAAAGCTTTTTAGTGTACGTTGGTACACGTTACAACAATAAACCTAATGTGCCTGTCCCACTCAGGCGATTTTTCAGCAGACTGCCAGCACTGTCAAGTTGCCAACAATCGCCTGAAAAACTGGGAACTGGAACGGTGTCTGTCAGAGTGGATCACACACACACACACACACACACACACACACAAACACATTGCAAAGGCGGGGGCCAGGGCAAGTGGGGGAGCACTGTCTAAAAAATTCACACGGTGCAAAGCCAAGGTGATACCCACCGTGATGAACAGGAAAGTTGGAGCTAAAGCACAGTGTACGGTAAGTCCTTTAAAAGAGGGGGGTGGGGGAGAGAGTGGGAGAGAAGGAAGGAGAAGGAGGGAGAAGGAGTGGAGACAACATTTAAGAAGCTAGAGATATACGGCCGTGAAGTCCGGTGGACATTTACTGGTCGGTTCCTTGGTTCTGAAAACGACTGCTTACCTTTCTTCCCCCCAATGAGCCAATGAAATTCACCGGTCAGCACCGGCTCCAACCTATGAGAACCTTTGACCTCCTGGCAACCCACTAGGACCTCCTTGCGACCCACCTACGGCTCGAGAATTCTCGCTACTCTCCATGGCGACTTCATTCTAGTCGCCGCTAATTTTTCAACATGTTGAAAAATTCTCGGCTACCATAATGAGGCCGCGACTAGTTCCCAAAATGTGGGAACTCTTCACGACCATGAAGGCGACTCCCCAGCAACCACCCACGAACATGTGGCGACTGCAAAGTCTCCTGCAGTCGCCTAAGTGGGACAGGCCCATAAGGCTATCTATCTGGTCTTCATTTCTGGCTGAGCGGAAGTGGGTCAATCATTAAAACTGATACATGCGATTGTTGGCTGGCCGCCGTGTGCACAACGCCTTCACCGGAACAAGTGAACAAACAAACACAGACTTATCCCCTGGACAGAGGATTCTAAACTAGAGTGCCCCCCCACACCGGATCCCATGTTCTCCCACCGTTCCTCACAGCGGTCCCCCCACACCGGGTCCTCCATTGTTCTTCATGGCAGTCCCACCACTCCGGGTCCCCATTGTCTTTCTCTCCCTCCTCACGCTCATCGACCGCGAGGCCCCACCACCACCGAGGCTCTGGTTGCCGCCAAGGCCCACGCTACCGAGGCTCCCGCTGACGGCACAGAGTCTCCCGCTGCCGCTGCTGAGGCTCCCATTGCTGCCTCCACTGAGGCTCCTTCGGCCCAGACATGCCTCTCTGCCCTGCTTCACCACAATCCCCTGAGAGGCCTGTGGGAGGAGTCGGTCCTACTGGAGCTCGTTCCGGTCTTGGGTCGTCATTCTGGTCGGCGGCAGCAGTGCGGTAATTCGGGGGGTGGATCGGGCCCGCACGGCTCCCAGGGACACCTCGGGATGAAATACAATCATCTCCCCTTTGTCACTCCTTTATGCCTCCCCACGGCTTTACATTTCACTCCTACTCTTCAGCCCTTATCTGACATCCCTTTGTCTCCTTTTCACCTCAAACCTTTGTTGCTCACTCCATCCATCTGCTAGTCACCTATATTCACCTCTCACTTGCCAGGCTTTGTTCCGCCCAACCTCTCCTCTCCAGCTTCTCACCCGCTCCTACAACAACTGAAAGTTGGTTCAAATGACAAATAAAATTGTATTGTATTGTATTATTGAACAAACAGGATAAAGAAAATCTTACTTGCAGCAGCATTACACGCTTGTACACGCTAGAATTTAGAATATTGAGTGGGGATCTTATAGAAACTTACAAAATTCTTAAGGGGTTGGACAGGCTAGATGCAGGAAGATTATTTCCGATGTTGGGGTCCAGAACTAGGGGTCACAGTTTAAGGATAAGAGGGAAGTCTTTTAGGACCGAGATGAGAAAATCATTTTTTACACAGAGAGTGGTGAATCTGTGGAATTCTCTGCCACAGAAGGTAGTTGAGGCCAGTTCATTGGCTATATTTAAGAGGGAGTTAGATGTGGCCCTTGTGGCTAAAGGGATCAGGGGGTATGGAGAGAAGGCAGGGATGGGATACTGAGTTGGATGATCAGCCATGATCATATTGAATGGCGGTGCAGGCTCGAAGGGCCGAATGGCCTACTCCTGCACCTATTTTCTATGTGTCTATGTATTACAGGATGGTAAACACAGTACCCAATAGATAATAAACAAACATAAAAATGATATACAATAAATGAAAAGCCCAATATAGTGCAAAAAAAAGCTTCAAGACCCAAGTACAACCAAGGCAGTTTGTAGTTTAGACAGACACAAAGTGCTGGAGTAACTTAGTGGGTCTGGTAGAATTTCTGGAGAACATGGATAGGTGACATTTCAGGTTGTGACCCTTCTTCAAACCTGACCAAAAATGTCACCTAACTATTCTCTCCAGACATGCGGCTCCCCCCCCCCCCCCCCCCCCCCCCCCCCCCCCCTCCTACCCCCCCCCCCCCCCCCACGAGTTATTCCTGCATCTACAGTTCCTTCTTATTACAGTCTGTAGTTTAGTTTAGGGTAGGTCCACACTGTAGAAGAGGCCTATCAATATGATGACTTTGATACTTAACCTCTGGGATAATTTCTGAAAAAAATCATTTACATTATCACAATCAACATTTAATTCACATTATAAAGGAAAGAAGTTGAATTACCAACATCTTAATCATAAAGGAACAGAGGTTTGACAGGAAATGGATGCATGGCAATGCACTACCTGGAAACATCATGTCACTTCCATCATCCAAATTGCCTGCGACATAATGACCTCATTAGGAAAGCACAGAAACTCAATGAGGCATGGCAAATGGGGAAATAGCATTACAATATGATGCTGAAATGCTTTCTTTGCAAAAGCCAGAGGAAATTAGACTTGTTTCTTTGCTATTGCCTCTATAATGGTGTCCGAAACATTGCTGGCCTTACCCATCCTGTAACTGAGACCCTCCTGCAAGTCATTGTGACTTGTTGATTTTGTCATTCCAATGCACACCTCATTGGCTTCCTACTATCTCTTCTCTGTAAATAAGGACTTGCGAAACTAAAAACAACCTTCTAAATAAAGACTTCAGTCTGAAGAACAGTCCCGACTCAAAATTTACCAATCCACATCCTCCGGAGACCGGCTGAGTTGCTTGACCGGCTGAGTTACTCCGGAGCATTGAAAATCACCCATCATATCCTAATTTATACCAAATCTTCTTCATACATCCCCCACCATGATTACTGATTCACAGTTGTCCTGGCTCAGTTTAACCATTTTCATTGTTGTCATTTTCATGTTCCCTCCATGGTTTTACACTCAATTTTTCGTAACCTCCTGTTCTCCAGGTAATGCATGTCCTCTAATTCTGGCGTGAGCCCTCAAATTTAATCTCTCCACTTTCAGCAGCCGTCATTTAATTCCCCAAATTCTCCTTCTTTCTGTCTTTTTTTAAATTAAGGATAGACACACCATCCCAATCAAGTCTTTGGTCATTTGGCCTAATATCTACTTATTTGCCTTGATTTTGAGTTGCAAATTCTTGTGGTGTCTTGGAACATCTAGCTATGTTAAAAGCCTTTTACTAGTTTGTTGCTATTGTTATGATTCGTTTTAGGTGTATTTCAATTGCAACGCCAATGGACAGAATCCCTCTCGAAATCTTGAATCACACTAGGATTTGTTTTAAAGTAAAACACTGTTTTCAATTCCTCCCATTTAACAAATTGGTGGTGTATCCAAGTTCAGTTTTGTTGCTGATATAATGGAAAGCTTTTGCATTATTTGCTCCGAGCTTCTCCAGAATACCTTTTGTAAGTATCACTCAGGTACTCTAACTAAATTGAGAATGGATTGCAGCTCCTTCAACGTCAGACAATTTCAGAGCAAAAAACATGTCACCCAGTTCACAGTTTGGGATCTGCTTTTCACATGTAAGGTAGCGTTCACTCGTGACTCACCTGCTAAATTGCAGACCAAGTGGGAGCACGTCCCTTTGCATGTATACAGTACAGAATAGCTATAAGCTATGAAACAACTCTCATGTCACCAAGGACCAACATCCCATCCTAGACCTTATTCATTAATGAAGTTCTGGACCAAGTGCATCACTTCACTCTCAGATCAACTCTCTCGGGTCACACCATCTCGACAGACACCATCTCGACAACTTAAGCAACAATCAGCTTCTTTCAACTTTGGCAAATCTACCTTTGGGTCTGAAAAACCAAACCAATGGACAAACTGCTTTGCAGTCACGTTTTTTGCCCTGGAGCTCCCGTGCCGATTTTTTTGTTGTGTCAATGGACCACCGACAATGAGATCGTTGAGAACCAGCCTAGAGTGTACTCAAAGTATGCTGGACATGGGCAGGTTTCATTGGCTTGTTCATATGGTGCATATGACTCGGTAGAGTCTGCAGAGGCCTTTGTTCTATCCTAAACTCTTAAATAATCCTTAATAAAGTGGAAGGGCACCGTACTGATATTACAATGGAAAATTCAAGAAATTCAACATTTGGTGGTGGAGGCTAGAGGGCATAACTTTAAGGTGAATGGGGCAAAGTTTAAGAGATGTGTATTTAGTTCAGTTTAGAGATACAGCGGGGAGACAAGACATTCATCCCATTGAACACGCGCTGACAATCCATCATCTATACACTTGAGCTATCCGACACATTAGGAACAATTTAAAGAAGCTAATTAACCTGCACGTCTTTGGAATGCAAGAGGAAACCAGAGCACCCAGGGAAAACCCACGTGGTCTCAAGGAGAATGTATAAACTTCATACAGATAGCACACATAGTCAGGATTGAACTTGCATCTCGGGCGCTGAAAAGCAGCAACTCTACCGCTGAGCCACTATGCCGCCAATTTACGGGTTTTAAGCAGTTGTACTGTGCAATTTCTTTTTACAAACACATAATATTGGGTGCTGGGAATGCGCTGCCAGAGGTGGTGGTGGAGGCAGAAACAATAGTGAGCCTAAGTGGCTCTTTGCTAGGTACATGGAGAGGCAGGGAATGGAGGGCTATGCATCATGTGCAGGCAGATAAGAGATTATCTTGGCATCATGTTGGGCAGAGACAGGCCCATTCGTGTGCTGTACTGTTCTGTGTTGAGCTGAGATGAAGAAACCTGCCTTTACTTGCAACTCTGTCCAAGCAACTTTGATCAAGGCTGGTAGAGATGCCGGGTAAGCCAGCTGAGAGCCCAGATTAAAGTAAGTTTAGAAGCAGAGTGTGCTCCAGCTTCAATATGGCAAGTAAGCAAGGTTTATCACTCACATGCCAGGTTCTTTTCCAACGCACGACTAGCCAAACTCGTTGAGTCCAAGTTTACATCAGTACTTTGGATGACCTTCCACTGAACCATCTCCATTTATTATTCAACGCACTTTGTCGAACATCATTTGGCAAATCAAGAATGAAAATCGCAACACCATGTAAAAAGTGCATTGTTGGGTGTTGGGTAAAGACAGTAAGGAAAGAGAAGCAAAAGCCTTGTCCTCATTAATTTACGGGATTTATGCAATTTTACTCCCTGTATAACAAAACACCACAGATGTGGAATTATATTTCCCCAGACAGCCGTATAATTTAAGAGCAGGTTTTCTTTTTACACACATCATTTATTACTTATGCCTTGCTTGGGCCTATAACTCACGTGGTACTTTGGTAGTAGCTGATTTCGTGCAAGATGCTGATCCTCATGTGAATAGCATTTCTTTTGCAATTCACATTGTAAATCTCTATCTTATTATTGGTGAGGAAAGGCTGGTTGTGTCAATTCAAACTCGTTCTTGCACGAGAAAATATCACAATTTTAGAAAATATCACTGAAGGCAAAAGGGCAAGGAGAAAAAAAATTGGGGGTTAGTATTGCAGATTGCTCGTGAACTAAATGGAAGGAATGGATCAGACCTGGTGGCTGGAACATAAGCATTCCAACGGCAGACAGCACCAGAATGGAGGTGAGCTATGTATTTTGCAGAGTGGCCATGGAAAGATTTCCCAGGGAAAGGAACTAAGGCCAGTTCAAGATCAAACACAAGTTCTCAACAGCCTGATCAGTCTGTAACTGTTGCTGGGAAGGTGAAGATGCCAATATTAGAAGTTTGTAATGTAAACCTTTAACCGGAGGAAGTTATAGTTTATTTGGGACAGATCTGACATTAATGCATTGAGAGTGGTGACAGCAGAAAAGTCGAGCTATGTGTCTTTGGCAGACTTGTTGAGGTTGATCACTTCTAATGTTGCCAAGGGCATGCATGCGAATGAGTACAAGTTGTGCTTTGATCCTTTGGTCAATTCTTCTTTGCCAGGTATTGTAGTTAGACAATTAAGCTTTAGTTTGTCGAGATTGAATATTAACTTACAGGGGAGACGAATCTTGCAGAGTCATGAAATTGGCCCTTTATCCTTCGTGAGCATGCGGACTACTAAGTATCAACCTATTTACTACCACATGGTCCATAGCCGAGTATGACTTGTGATTCAAGTGTATCCAACATATTTCAGGCTGTGCATTTTAGATGGCTTGGTGAAAATTATTCCCCATAAGCCCCTTTATTCCTCACCTGCTCCTCTGGTCTAAGACATTTTTGTCAAAGAGAAATATTTCTTTCGATCTACCTTATCAATACCTCGTATAATTTCATAACCTCACAAGAGGATAACCCATCCCCAGCCCTCTCCCTTCAACCCTCCACCACGCCTCCTCTGCTCCAGTTTCTTTGCAAAATTGAGAGATTTCATTTTTTCCACCATCTCTCCCGTAAAACTATATCCAGCCTATGTAGTGTGATGACCAAAACTGCGCACAGTATTCCAGCTATAGCTGAACTCATGTCAAGTCCTCCTGCACTTGTATTGAATGCCTCGACTAATAAGGGCAAGCATCCCATAAGACCTCTTCACCATCCCATGCTGCCACTTTCAAAGGTCTTTGGACATACACTAAAGTACCTTTTTTTCCCCTCAAAATACTGTCCAAGACTGACCATTTATCCTTTTTTGATCCCCCAAGGTACATGACCTTAGGATTAAAATCAATTTGCAATTGTCCTGTCCAATTTCCCAGCTGGTCAACGTCATTTTGAAGCCTAAGATTATCCTTCTAATTACCAACACTGCCATCAGTAGCATAAATTTATGGTCTAAATGACCAGTGAAGATGTTTATCTATGATCACGACGGGATCTGCATCAACTGGGGCGGCACGATGGCGCAACAGTAGAGTTGCTGCCTGACAGCGCTTGCAGCGCCAGAGACATGGGTTCGATCCCGACTATGGATGCTATCTGTACGGAGTTTGTACATTCTCCCCGTGACCGCATGGGTTTTCTCTAAGATCTTCGGTTTCCTCCCACTCTCCAAAGATGTACAGGTTTGTAGGTTAATTGGCTTGGATTTGTATACTTGGTATAAGTGTAAATTGTGTAAGATAATCTTAATGTGCAGGGATCGCTGGCCGGCGTGGGCTCGGTGGGCCGAAGGGCCTGTTTCCGCACTGTATCTCTAAACTAAACTAAACTGGGCCAATGGGCCAAGTATGGCAGGTGGAGTTAATTCAGACAAATATGAGGTGTTGCATTTTAGTAGAACAAACCTGGGCAGGACTTACACAGTAAACAGTCAACCTTGGGTGAGTGATGTAAAACAGAGAGACTTATATTTGCAGATAGATAGTTCCATGAAGGCGGTGACACAGGTGGACATGGTGGTGAAGGTAGCCTTTGGCATGCTTACCTTCATTGGTGAATGTAAAATGTACAAGAGTGGGACCTGATATAAAGCTATATTTCAGTACTGCATGCAGTTCTGGTTACCCTGCCATAGGAAGGATATCATTAAATTGGAAAGTGTGCAGAAAAAAAAAAGACAAGGACTTCACTGGATTTGGAGGGCTTGAGGTATAAGGATAGGCTGGATAGGCTGATATTGTTTTCTCTGGAACAAAGGAGGCTAAGGGGTGACCTTATAGAGGTTTATACAACCATGACGAGCATAGACAAGGAAGAAAAGCCACAGTATTTTCTCCAGGAGAGCCTATAAATTAGAGGGCATAGTCTGTTGACAATAAAATGGCAATATATTTTAAACATACATTTTTGTAATGTTAATCTTACAGGTGGACTACAACTCAATGCCTCAAATAGTGCAAATTCATTAATTACTTTAAGATCAGTAGCAGGAAGAACCAGACTGATGGAAGAATCTTCAAACATACAATATTTCGTAATATCTTCATTTCTCAAACTTTATTTTTCTTCATATTGAATTTTCCTTAACCAGTAGCACTTCTGTAGTACCTCTACATTATTTTCTCATATTACTCTAATTACCATTGAATTGTTTTGGAGGAAGATATCATTAATTTATGCACCAATCAGCATCCTTTCCCATGTTAACTTGTGCTAGTAAATAAATGGCACAAACATTAAAAGTTTGTTTGAGAAAGAACTGCAGATGCTGGTAAAATCGAAGGTAGACACAAAATGCTGGAGTAACTCAGCAGGTGAGGCAGCATCTATGGAGCGAAGGAATTGGCAACGTTTCAGGGCGAGACCCTTCTTCAGGCTGATGTCAGGGGATCAACATCTGATTGATAAATTGCTAACTATACAGAAAATTTCAAACTCTTAATGCTCTCTGTGCCAAAATCTAATTTTCTTAATAATATAACCTGGAATATATCATTGGAATTCTTGGTGAAAATGTCCCTTTCATTTATCATGTCCCAACACTGTGCAACATCTATGAAGCGTGAGGTGATGCATTTGTGGAAGTCATGGCTAATACAGTAAATTAAAAAAATATTGATGAACAGAGGGATCTTGGGTCTCAATTCTATTTTGTCCTGAACAAGGCAACACAAGTAGAAACGAAGTTGAAGGAGGTATTGTGGCCTTCAAAGGTTGGGCACAGAATAAAAAAAGTTGGGACATGATATTGCAACTTCACATTTCAATTTTTAGACCACACTTGGAAGTATTTTGTGTAATTCTGGCACCACACAGTAGGGATTGTGTATTTGAGCTGGAAAGAGTGCAGAAGAGATTTACAAGGATGTGGCTTGGATTGGAGGACTAGTTATTGGGAGACAGTTATAGGCAGGGAATGGATTTCTCTGGAGCGAAGGAGGCTGAGGGGTAACCTGTTAGAGAAAGGCAAGGTTGTCAGAGGTACAGATCAGGTCAGCATCTGTATTCCTTGGTAGGAGTATCAAAAACAAGAGTGCAAGGGTTTAGTGTGAGGGATAGGAGTTTTAAAAGGAGATTTGTGTGAATTTTATTTTTTAAAACAGAGTGACTGATATTTGGGACATTACCAAAAGTGATGGTAGAAAATGCATTTAAATAGGTAAAGCATGGAAGGATACAGAGCTAATGTAAGCAAATGGGATTAGTATAGATGGGCAAAAAAGTTGGTATGAATGTGGTGCCAAAGGGCCCAGTTCTATGTTGTACAATTTGATGACACTGTGCCGTCTAATATAAAAATACAAAACCTCCAAGCTATATTTACACACTACTGTTTCCATATCTTTATTGCACCGTAAACTGAACAACACTTTTGATTGCTTTACAGGCATGTCCAACCTTTAAACATAGATTATAGAGCCCCATGGTGTTCACTTTAAGAATAAGGGATAAGCCATTTAGAACAGAGATGAAGAAACAGTTTTTCACACAGAGAGTTGCGAGTCTGTGGAATTCTCTGCCTCAGAGGGCGCTGGAGGCCAGTTCTCTGGATGCTTTCAAGGGAGAGCTAGATAGGACTCTTAAAGATAGCGGAGTCAGGGGATATGAGGAGAAGGCAGGAACAGGGTACTGATTGGGGATGATCAGCCATGATCACATTGAATGGCGGTGTTGGCTCGAAGGGTCGAATGGCCTACTCCTGCAACTATTGTCTATTTCCATAAACATAACAGAGTTCATTTAAAGCTCCATTTGGGTGCAATGAAAGGAGCCCATTTGGATATCTCATGGCAAATATTCTGCACAGAAACATTGCTGCAAAAAATTACTATTTTAAACAGGGAGATAACTAAAGATCCATGAACAAATCAAGAAATATAATTGTGCTCATGTTTAATGTCATTACTTCTGGGAACTTATGGAAACAGAGATGGAGGAAAAAGAAAATCAGTCAACATCCACTGAAATAATATCCGCATGTTTAAAATGAATGAAAATTATGTCAGTTGTTGCAATATAAAATTTATAAGAGTGATGTTGTTTCGATTGGGTGGTATTTATGATATAATTGGACAAAGTAAGTTTCAATAACATGACTAAAATAATCAATTTCTTCACACAATTCCTAAGTTAAGTAAATGAAAATTGCAACATCACACAAGTATTCTACATCATGCTGTGTTTTACAATGCAGCCGGACAGAACATTGTACCGAGTTTCAAGTCAAAGATCATGCTGAAGTCTTTTAATTTAGAGATACAGCGTGGAAACAAGCCCTTCGGTCCACCGCTTCTGTGCCAGCCTGTCATCCCTGTGCACTAGTACTATCCTGCACACTGGGGATAATTTAAAATGTTATCGTAGCCAATTAACCTACAAACCTTAGGTACACAAAATTGCTGGAGAAACTCAGCGGGTGCAGCAGCATCTATGGAGCGAAGGAAATAGGCGACGTTTCGGGCCCGAAACGTCGCCTATTTCCTTCGCTCCATAGATGCTGCTGCACCCGCTGAGTTTCTCCAGCAATTTTGTGTACCTTCGATATTCCAGCATCTGCAGTTCCCTTTTGGACAACCTACAAACCTTTATGTCTTTGGAGTGTGGAAGGAAACAGTAGCATCTGGAGAAATCCCACGCTTTCATGGGGAGGATGTACAAGCTCTGTAGACAGAATCGCAGTCAGGATCGAACCCGGTCTTTGGTGCTGCAAGACAACAACTCTACTGCTGTGCCACTGTGCTGGCCCGGAACAGGAGAAGTGGAATGGTGTGAAAATGCTCTTATTGAATTGTCATCAGTTTGAAACACAGGAGCACTGGATTGTTTAACATCCCTGAATATTTTGCACCATTAACAATCCTGGCTGACCCATGAATATGTGTCCCTTTGCCC
This sequence comes from Amblyraja radiata, assembly GCF_010909765.2. Classification (NCBI taxonomy): domain Eukaryota; kingdom Metazoa; phylum Chordata; class Chondrichthyes; order Rajiformes; family Rajidae; genus Amblyraja; species Amblyraja radiata. The sequence goes on along the minus strand of NC_045975.1, from coordinate 23,544,942 downwards.
CTCATTATCATTGGTTAACAATATCTGCTGGTCGCACACTTGAAAATAACTGAATAACTTCCAATCTGTCATCACCTTTTGCATTTATTTCCAAACTTCTCTCTCGAAATGTTACGTTCCCATGTCAACCCTTGAATCATAGCTTTCCCATCCAGTAGAATTAGCTTACCATAATAACAAGGAACCACTGATGCTAGTTTATACCAAAGACAGACAGAAAGTGTTGGAGTAACTTGATGTCAGGGGACATCTCTGAAGAAAATGGATGGGTGACATTTCAGGTCCGGACCCTTCTTCAGACTGATTGTAGTGGGCAATAGGCATATTGTTGGACAATGGCTAAATTAGCCTACAGTTATGTAACCATATATAACCATATAACAATTCTGTCAGCTTGCTCTCACTAGACTTAATTTTATTTGTAGCGTAACCAATGATGTTTGAAAACTTGAGCTATAGAAACCTGGATCATTGATCCAGAAGCATAAATTCAAATTCATCCCAGCAGCTGAGTAATTGGGAGTATGAGTAACATTGGGCATGAAGAAAGGACTATCATCTTCTTCATGAAGACCTTTCAAGGAAACAGTGTCTCCATCCTGACCGGCTCTTGTTCAAACGCAACTCTCGATGTACAATATGGAGTCTGACCCTCACTTGCACTTCGAAAAGGTCCAGTGAATCACACAATGCTTACTATATAAATTAGGATCACCTTCTCAAGGATAATTGAGTCCAACAATAAATGCTGCCCTTGCAGTGTTGTCAAACCACAGTATAAATAGCTTAGCTTTTAAAATTAAATATAATCATAGTTTACTCAATCACTATTCTTAATTTAATCCCTGGAGTCCAGGTAGCATGATTTTCTTCCAAGACCATTGTACCTTTCCTATGACGTAAAGCCCAGAACCAGAGATATCAGGAGGTTAAACATTGAACAATAGTGAATTATTTCAAATATGTAAAATCCACATGTAACCAGTGTTGTGGGAATATAAAAATGCTGTGGGTGCTGTGAATCTTTGAAACACTTTGGGTTCTCTCAGAGTGTTTCCCGATATGTACTGCTATGGCCTCGAGTAAATCAGCTTGTTTTAGAAACCCACCACTGCTCTATGAGATGGTATTTGTGTCTGTTCCTATCTGAGCAGTAATTAAGTGGACAACCGGCCCCCACATGAAAACCAGATTCAGCATTGTTTGGCGACAAACTTGTATGATCTGGATTAATCTATATGAATCCTGCATGACTACTAATGGTGGACTAGTAACAAAGTTAGTTAGCTACTTGTATCAAGCATTAACATTATAATAATGTTGCAGGATAGTCTTAGTTCAAGGGGTGAATCAATAAGGTAATTGAGCAGGTCTCATCACATGGCCTCATTGGCTTGTAATTGAAAGTTTAAATTACTTTCTGTTGAATTTGGCATCAATTCAGATTTAAATAGGCAGGAACTGCATGGTAATATTGATAATTTGGAGTCCACAGTGAATGTGAGCACATTTTCACAGTCACAACCACTTTCAATAAAAGAAGCACCCTGCTTGCAGAATCACAGGCATAAAAATCAGCTGCGGCTATAAGACATCAACTCTTCCAGTGTGATTTTGTTCACTGAACTCCTTCCATTTATAGCACTCAGTTGGGTTTCACCATTCAGTATAATACAGCATGATTGCAGGAATGCTGAATGAATCCAAACATTATCCTTTTAAAGTAATTTAGTATATTTAAGATACACATCAGAGTAATTGCAACTTGCAATTATGTTTTTTTATAATCACTAATATAAAGTTACTGGATAAACAAACAGCCATTTTCTGAGAAAACAGAACATAGAAAAGTACAACACAGGAACAGGCCCTTCAGTCTGCAATGCCAATGCAGAACATAATGCCAAGATAAACTAATCTCAACTGCCTGCAAATTATCAATATCACTAAATTCCCATCACATCTATGTGCCTGTTTAAAAGCCTCTTAAACACCACTATCGTATCTGCTTCCACCACCACCCTGGTAGAATGTTCCAGACGCCTATCAATTTCTGTGTAAGGCAAGGCAAGGCAATGCAACTTTATTTATATAGCACATTTCATACACGAGGCACTCAAAGTGCTTCACATAAAAACATGTCATACAATAAAATGAAATAATAAAATGAAATAAAATAGAAGAATTAAAAGAAAAGAAAAGCAAAATTAAAAATGCATTATAAAAAGTGCAAAAGTTAAAAGTGCAATGTAGTTAAGATTTAGCTGAAAGCTAAAGTAAACATAAAAGTTTTCAGTCTTGTTTTAAAAGTGGTCAAAGTTGAGGCAAGTCTTAAATCCTCAGGAAGTTTATTCCAGCTATTTGTTGCATAGTAACTAAATCCTGCTTTCCCATGTTTTGTATTTACTCTGGGAATCACTAACAGATTGGTTTCAGAAGATCTTAGAAGGCTTATATAATGGAAGCATGTCAGTGATATACTTTGGTCCTAAACCATGTAGTGATTTATAGGTGAGCAGCAGGATTTTGAAATCAATTCTCTGACATACAGGGAGCCAATGTAAGGATTTAAGAATTGGTGTAATGTGTTCAAATTTTTTGGTCTTTGTTAGAACTCTAGCAACAGCGTTCTGAACAAGCTGTAGCTGCCTGACAGTTTTTTTCGGAAGACCTGCAAGGAGACCGTTACAATAATCTAGCCTACTAGTAATAAAGGCATGTACAAGTTTTTCTAAGTCTTGAGCTGACATGAGTCATCTTAATCGTGCTACGTTTTTGAGGTGATAGTAGGCCGATTTTGTTACTGATTTGATGTGACTGTCGAAATGTAAATCTGAATCCATAATAACCCCAAGATTTCTGGCTTTGTTAGAAGTTTTCAGGGACAGAGAGTGAAGGTGTTGGGTTACTTTAAGCCTTTCTTTTTTAGCACCAAAAACAATTATCTCCGTTTTGTCCTTATTTAGTTGGAGGAAATTTTGGCACATCCAGTCTTTGACTTGCTCAATGCACTGGCACAGCAGATCTATGGGGCGATAGTCATTTGGTGATAGTGCTACATATATTTGCGTGTCATCGGCATAGCAGTGGTGGTCAATATTATTATTTCGCATGATTTGCCCTAGTGGGAGCATGTAGATGTTGAATAAAGAGGGCCCTAAGATTGAACATTGCGGGACTCCACACGTCACGTTGGTTGGTTCTGATACAAAGTCGCCAATGGAAACAAAATAGTTCCTATCTTGTAGATATGACCTGAACCAACTTAAGACTGTGCCTGAAAGCCCCACTCATTTTTCCAACCTGTCCAAAAGCATTGAGTGATCAACAGTGTCGAATGCAGCACTGAGGTCTAATAGCATTAATATTGAAACTTTGCCAGAGTCTGTGTTAAGACGGATGTCGTTTACAACTTTAATAAGGGCGGTCTCGGTGCTATGAAGAGGTCGAAATCCTGACTGGAAGTTGTCGTAGCAGCCAGTTGAAGCCAGGAAGTGATTAAGTTGTTGGAGGACAACTTTCTCAATGATTTAACTTATGAAAGATAGGTTTGATATTGGTCTATAGTTGTTAATAATAGAGGCATCTAGGCTCCGCTTTTTTAAAAGAGGTTTAATAACTGCAGTTTTCAAGGCTTTTGGGAAATTGCCTGATTGAAGAGAGCTGTTAACTATTTGCAGTATGTCTATTGCTAGGCAGTCAAAAACATTCTTAAAGAAGTTGGTAGGTAAAGCATCAAGGCAGCAGGTGGATGGCCTTAGTTGTGTCACCGTTTCCACAAGAGTTTTAGAGTCTATGACATTAAAGCATGTCATCATTGCCACGTTACTTTTGCCTAAACAGGGTGGTGATCCAACATTTTTGTTTGAAGCGGAGATATTGATGGCACGTCTGATGCCTTCAATTTTATCAGTATAAAAGAATGCAAACTCATTGCATTTCTGCGTGGAATGGAGTTCAGGTGGTATTTGTGTTGGGGGGTTGGTCAGTCTGTCAACAGTTGCAAATAGGGTTTTTGCCTTATTAGTGTTGTTGTTAATGATATTGGAGAAAAATGTTTCTCTAGCACTTTTTAAGTCTAAATTGTAGGCACAGAGGCTCTCTTTTTAGATGTCATGGTGAATATGAAGTTTTGTTTTCCGCCAGACGCGTTCAGCTTTCCGGCATTCTCTTTTCTGGGCTGTTACAAAAGCAGCTTTTCTCCAGGGTGCCTTTTGCTTACCAGAAATCGTTTTAACCGTAACAGGTGCAATGACATCTATAACTTTTACAATTTTGGAATTAAAGTTATCTACAAGATCATCAGCAGAACATGGGTTTAGAGGTGGTAACAAGGAGATGGCATTTTTAAAGAGTACATTAGAATGTTCATTTATATACCCTTTTTTGACAGTATTTGATTTTGTCTGTATGTCGGGAATAAAAGATATATTAAAGAAAACACAGAAGTGGTCAGACAATGAAGGATCAGTCACGAAAATATCAGAAACATTGAGACCCTTTATGATAATCAAGTCCAGGGTGTGCCCCTTACAATGAGTAGCCTCTTTCACATGTTGAGACTGTTCAAATGTGTCTAAAATAGTAAAAAATTATTTTGCACCCTTAGAAAGAAACTTGCTTCGTTTATCTCTTTGAAAAACTTTGCCTCTCTTGCTCTAAAATGATGCTCCCTAATCTTTGACATTTCCACCCTAAGAAAGAGGTCTGACGGCCTACTTTGTCTGTCCCTTATAATTTTGGACATTTCTATCAGATCTCTCTGCAACCTCTCACGTTCCAGAGAAAACAATCCAAGTTTGTACAACCTCTCCCTGCACCTAATCCAGGCATTGTAGTTTTCCTTACTGTTCTTCTGGCACTGAATAAAGTCTACTTACCACTGGCCCCAATTTTTGATAACCATATCTCTTCCATGGCCTCAAATGCAAATTATTACCTTCCATGTAAAACGTTATGGTTTTATACATCTGTCTATCAACAATGAGCTCTTTGATCATCTTGCACTTGTCCAATCTCCAGCTTCCCTTCCTCTGATTACAGTATTGCAGTCAGAGGAAGGAAGCTGGAATTTGGATAAGTGTAAGATGTTCAAAGAGACGGTTGTTGATAGATAGATGAACAAAACCATAACATTTGCATGGAAGGTTTCATTGTTTTCAAATCCCTTCCCCCAAACCCTGTCTGCTTCTCCAAATATCTACCGTATTTCCCGGCAATGAAGACGCACTTGCATTGAGGACACACCCCCAGTAGCTACCCGCCAACCACCACTTCCACCGGTTGCGCCTGTGCCGAAGGACACCGTGGCTGGCTGGCAGACGGGCCGACAGAAGGCGCTGAGGTGGCGGCCGGTTCCACCTCAGCGCCTTCGGCCGCTCGCAGCCACCCGAGCTACTGAGTGAGTTGCTGGCATGATCCCCGTCCACCTCCTTCTCAACGCTCCTGCCCTCCTCGCAACTTTACCCCTGGCGGCCCAGCCAAGTTTGCTACTTTGTGCTGACCCAGGCCAGACTCCCCACACGCTGTGAAAGGAAATCTCCAGCCCCCAGCAGTGCTGTCCTTTTAAATCAACTGCCAGCAATGAGGGATAGACTTGCCTATGCCTCAGTACAGCAACACCGTTCTTGATGTTGCTATACTGAGGGATAGCCAAGTCTATCTTTCTTGGTTAAAAATCTAACCTTCGGCCTCCAAGAAGCAGGTAAATTTTCGGGCCTTATTTTAGGGTATAAAATAGCATCTTCATTGCTGGGAAATACGGTACTTCATCTTAAGACTCACTCCTTCAACCATGCTTATGGTCATTCTTCCGAGCTGTTACTTCTTTGGCTGGGGATCATTGTGGCAGTAGGTAGGAATGTTCGGTGTACTATTGTAACTTTGTCAGCGCCAAAATGAGATGACACTTGTGTACTGCCCAGGTGAGGTCTGCTGAGTGATTTTACCATGTGGCACACAAAATGAAGCATATCACTATACCGAGGTAAATGTGACAATAACTATTATTGAATCATTGAATCATTGTCTTTTCATTTGACATCAATTAATTATTTTGAAAAATGTTTTTTTTTTTTTTTAAATAAGTCAAATTATGAATGAGCTCTGCTGCATGCATTGATCAATTCAGTTTCTCAATTAAAAAAACAAACAAATTAGTAGCTTTGAATATTATTCAGCAAATTACCTTTCAAACAATCTAATTTACTAAATAATCATTACTCCGTTCTATTTGCATAAACTTTATTAATCTTTCCTTTTCAAAGCTTGAAACAACTTAGAGATTAAATCACATTTGTAATTACCATACCAATCCATCTGCAGGCAAACCGATTTCCATGACCTTCTTTAATTCACTGTATATGAGGTACAATGCCATCGGCACCAGCTGCCATCCAGTACCATCCTCATTTGGCCATTCTTCATCGAGCAAATTAACATCAATACATAGAGTCAGAGAGTCATACGATCCCTTCAGTCCAACTCGCCTGTGCTGACCAAGTTGCCCCATCTACACTTCTACCACCTGCCCTTGTTTGGCCCCTATCCCTCCAAACCTTTCCTATCGATGTACCTGTCCAAATGTTTTTGTTTTATTTTAATTTTTTTTATTTTATTATTTTTTTTTTTTAATTTGTTTATTTTATTAGAAGTTAATACAGTACAAAACAGTAGAGTGGAACCTAATTTTAGGTGCCAACTATGTCATACCGTAATCCATTCTATGTACAACCTCTAGTTTTATGTTATGAGAAGGAAGTAAGCAAGACAAGAAAAAGAAAACAATAGAAAGGGGAAAAAGTGGAAAAATAGATGGTAGAGAGTAGAAAAACGTGAAGTGTGTATATAAAAAATTTAAAAAAAAGAAAAAAGAAAAAGTAGAAAGTAGAAATAGAAGAGAAGGCCCCTTAAAAGAGAAATTTTCAAATCTGTATTCGGAGATGTAGATCTATCCACGTCATGAACTGAAATCAGCAATCCTTATGGTACCGCTGCATCACATGATTCCAAAAAGTCGATGAAAGGAGACCAACTCCTTAAGAATTGGTCATATTTATCTATTAGTCGGAGTCTCATTTCTTCAAGGCGTGCTATGTCCATCATATTCCTAATCCACATTTTAACAGTTGGTATGGTTGTATTTTTCCAAAATTTAAGTATCAATTTCTTTCCAATTATTAACCCATAATTAAAAAAAACATTTTGGTCTTTATTTAAATTGGTATCTTCTCCTATTATTCCAAATATAATCCATTCCATTTTGGGTTCTATTATTGACTTGAAGAGCTTTGTAAATATATCAAATATATCACTCCAAAATTTATTCAACTTTGTACATCCTACAAATGAATGTGTTATATTACGGTTTTGAAACAAACATTTATCGCATCTGGGAGAGACGTTTGGATAAAATTTATTCAACCTCGTTTTTGAATAATATAGTCTATGTAATAATTTGAATTGAATTAAATTATGTCTTGCATTAATAGAACAGTTATGTGTATTCATCAAATACTTTTCCCATCTATCCTTCGAGATCTTTATCATTAGCTCATGTTCCCAATCTTCCCTTAGTGCTTCTGTTGAGGGTGATTCTCTATATAATATATTATTATAAAAGTATGATATTAATTTTTGTGAATCAGCCTTAATATTCATTGCTTCTTCTAAAGGGTCTAAAATATAGTTTGAAATCTATGTGTATATTTCTTCATAAAGTCACATACCTGTATATATTTAAAATATTGATTATCCTTCAATTTTAATTTTAATTTTAATTGTTGAAATGATAACAGTTTACCCAATTCATACATATCCCCTACTTTCCTAATCCCCAGTCAATCCCATTGTTGATATGTGTTGTCGATGAGAGAAGGTTTGAATGCGGGGTTGTTCAATAGTGGGGTTAGTACTGATAAATTATTTAATTTCAAGGATACTTTTATTTGTTTCCAAATTCTTATTATATTGTGAATAATTGGGTTCTTCTTATATATTATACTATTCAATTTTATCGGTGAGAGCAGGATCGTTCCTATATCGTGCGGATAGCACTCCTCTTTCTCCATTCTTATCCACTCCAACTGCTGAGTGGAACTATCCAGCCAGTACATTATGTTCTTAATATGCACTGCCCAGTAGTAATACATAAAGTTAGGTAATGATAAACCCCCAACTTCTTTAGATTTGCACAAATGCTTTAGTTGAATTCTATGTGTTCTGTAATCCCATATAAAATTAGTGATAGTGGAATCTAGTTTTTTGAAAAAATATTTTGGAATATATATTGGGATCGCTTGAAACAAATATATTAATTGTGGTAAGAAAGTCATTTTTATAGCGTTAATTCTACCTATCAATGAGAGCGGAAGCATTTTCCAAAATATAATCATATCATTCAGTTTATTTAATAGTGGTATAAAATTGGCACTAAATAATGATTTGTGTCTTCTCGTAATTTGAATACCCAGATACTTGAATTTTTCTGTTGCAATTTTGAAGGGGAATTTTAGTAAGTGTCTCGAATCCTGTGGTTTTAAAGACATAATTTCGCTTTTATTCCAATTTATTCTATATCCTGAAAAAGAGCCGAATTCCTCAATTAGTGTTAATAAGGTGGGTATACTCGTTTGTGTGTTAGTAATATATAAAAGGATATCATCAGCATATAGTGAAATTTTATTCTTTGAGTCCTTAGTGTTATATCCGTGAATATTCGGGTGATTTCTAATCTTTTCGGCCAACGGTTCTATCATAAGGGCAAATAGCAATGGTGATAAGGCACACCCTTGCCTATTACCCCTTGATAAGTAACATTTTGGAGATAGCGTATTGTTAGTTAGTATTCTTGCCGTAGGTCTATCGTAAAGTAGTTTAACCCATCTAATAAAATTCTCTCCCATATTGAATTTTTGGAGTACCTTGTATAAATACTGCCATTCTACTTGATCAAATGCCTTCTCTGCATCCAGCGTGACAACTGAAATATCTTCATTGTCCTCATTATGAGAGTACATTATATTGAAAAGCCTTCTCAAATTATTAAATGATTGTCTTGTGGGTATAAATCCCGTTTGATCCATATTTATTAAATTGTTAATATAATTATTTAGCCTTCTAGCTAGAATCTTTGCTAAAATGTTCTGATCCATATTTAGAAGTGAAATAGCTCTATAAGAACCCAGTTCATCTAAATCTTTATCTTTTTTTGGTATAAGTGTTATTGTTGCTTCTGCTAGGGTTTCTGGTAATTTATTTTCAGTATAAGCCTGCGTGTATAAATTGAATAATCTTGGTACAATTGACTCCTGAAATCCTTTATAAAATTCATTACTAAAACCGTCTGGTCCTGGGGTCTTCCCATTTTTCAGTGAGTTTATTATTTGTTTTATTTCTTCATTAGTAATCCGTGCTCCTAATTGCTCTTGTTCTAAACTATCCAATTTTGGGAGCTTGCAATTATCTAAAAAATTTGTAATTTTACTTACATCTGTATTTATTTTAGATGTATATAAATTGTGATAAAATTGGGCAAACCTCTTATTAATATCCTTAGGCAGTGTTAAAAACTCACCCTTATCCGATTTAATTTTAGTAATAGTTTTTTCCTTTTCTCGTTGCTTCAGTTGCCTCGCAAGTAGTTTATGTGGCTTATCCCCAAATTCGAAGTGTGCTTGTTTTGTAATTTGGAATAATCTTTTTAAATGTTTTTTTTAATGCTGTGATAGTACCTGCCTCAACCCATTCACCTGGCAGCTTGTTTCATACACTCACCACCCTCTGTGTGGAAGGTGTTGCCTTCAGGCTTCGATTAAATCTTTCTCCTCTCACCTTAAACCTATGTTGCCTGATTCTTGATTGCCTACTCTATGTAAAAGACTCTGTGCATTTACATTGTCTATTCCCCTCATGATCTTATACACCTCTATAATATCACTTCTCATCCTTCTGTGCTCCAAGGAATAACGTCCAAACCTGCCCAACCTCTCGTTATCGCTCTAATAGCTCTATACGCTTCTATGATTACTCCTCAAACGTCTGCATTCCAAGGAATAAAGTCCTAGCTTGCCCAACTTCTCCCTTTTGTTTAGGCCCTCAGGTCCTCAAGTCCTGGCAATATCCTCATGTCTTCTCTGCACTCTGAAAACCAAGTGTATAAAATAAGTTGAGACAATGTCAGATCTGCACAGCTGTATGAATATTCAGTTACAAAATGGAGGCCTTCAAATCGGCAATGCAGTAATTTTGGATGGTTTTGCCTTCATAAGTCTGCAGCAATGCGTTCAATTGTTGCTTCCTTGATACCAATATAACTAATTTACATTACGGCCTTCTTATCTCCATATTCCACATAAACTACATTTGGCAAGCCATTAAGAGGGATAATTTCCAGGATTTATCAAACAGCCACTCTTTGTTAACATGCTTCAGTTAATCAACTATATCTTGTTAAAAAACAATTATTCAAAGTTGTCTTTTCATGGGCCATTCACAATACAATCCACAAAAGACTGTCCAATCTCTAGAGAACACAGTTCTGCATATTTTAATTCTTGCTTTCAAAATTAAATCGAGCCTGCATTCCTAATTATTTTTCTTTGACATGCTGCCTTCAGTCTTAAGGTGACATTTTCAAGCCCTTTTTGGCACTCTGGCTGATCACAAACTGAGCTTCCTGCTTTATCACTCACCCCAACAAAGACTGGTTTGAGTGCAGCGGTATAATTACAACCTTACAGCACCAGAAATCCAGGTTTGAAGTTCGAGTTTGTCCCCATGACCTGCGTGGATTTTCTCAGGGATCTCCGATTTCCTCCCACACCCCAAAGATGTGCACATTTGTAGACTAATTTGTAAGTTGTTCCTATTGTGAGTAGGATAGTGTTAGTGTACGGGGATCACTGGTCGGCGAGGACTTGGTTGGCCGAAGGGACTGTTTCTGTGCTGAACCTCTAAACTAAACTAAACTACTTTCTTTAACAAAAAAACAAACTGCTGCAGGAACTCAACAGGTCAGACAGCATCTATAGAGTGAAATGAACAGATGATGATTTGGATTGGGACCATTAGACAATAGACAATAGGTGCAGGAGTAGGCCATTCGGCCCTTCGAGCCAGCACCGCCATTCAATGTGATCATGGCTGATCATCACCAATCAGTATAGCCTGATCCTGCCTTATTCCCATATCCCATGACTCCACTATTTTTAAGAGCCCTATCTAGCTCTCTCTCGAAAGCATCCAGAAAACATGCCTCCAGCGCCCTCTGAGGCAGAGAATTCCAAAACTCACCACTCTCTGTGAGAAAAAGTGTTTCCTCGTCTCCGTTCTAAAGGGCTGACTCCTTATTCTTAAACTGTGGCCCCTGGTTCTGTACTCCCCCAACATCAGGAACATGTTTCCTGCCTCTAGCGCGTCCAAACCCTTAACAATCTTATATGGTTCAATAAGATCCCCTCTCATCCAAAACTCCAGAGTGTACAAGCCCAGCTGCTCCATTCTCTCAGCATATGACAGTCCCGCCATCCCAGGAATTAACCTTGTAAACCTACGCTGCACTCCCTCAATAGCAAGAATGTCCTTCATCAAATTAGGGGACCAAAAGTGCACACAATACTCCAGGTGTGGTCTCACTAAGGCTCTGTACAACTGCAGAAGGACCTCTTTGCTCCTATATTTGATTCCTCTTGTTATAAAGGCCAACATGCCATTTGCTTTCTTCACTGCCTGCTGTACCTGCATGCTTACATTCATAATAACATACATTCACCGTCTGAAGAAGGGTTTCGGCCCGAAACGTCGCCTATTTCCTTCGCTCCATAGATGCTGCTGCACCCGCTGAGTTTCCCCAGCAATTTTGTGTACCTTGCTTACATTCATAGACTGATGTACAAGTACCCCCAAATCCCGTTTTACTTCCCCTTTTCCCAACTTGACACCATTTCTTCAGAATGATTGGGGTATGTGGAGGGTAGCAAGGTAAAATGTGAGGACTAGCAAATTCTCTGCTCTGCTAGGGGCCGAGAGTGCTGGTGGGGGTAGCTAGATGATAACAGATGTAAGTGAAATAGAGGAAGTGTTTTTTGAGGACTCCATTAACTACAGCAGAAGGGAAGCCTCATTTCCTAAAGGAGGAGGAGATTTCAGCAGTTCTAGAGCATGTTGAGGAGAAATGAGAAATCATGAAAAAGTGACTGGGAAGGACATATAATCAAGGTCAGTTTCTAATATATATGAGTGGATAGTTTATCTCCTGAGACTATTCCATGCAGCCCACAGAAAGACGGGTGATGCTGAGGCAATGCAAATGTCCATGGTTACATCTACAATTTGCAGAGCAAGAATTTGTTGGGAGCAAGAACAAAGATAGCCAGGTGGATGAGGGCATTAGTGGAAGAGAACTGGTTGGGTCTTTGTTCCAGAGAGAAGTGGAGGGACCAAAGACCTTCCTCATGGGAGATGGAAATGTACAGAAAATGGACATCCATGGTAAAGATGAGGCATGTGTAGGAAGGCAATGCAGATGCTGGTTTATACCAAAGATAGACACAAAATGTTGGAGTATCTCAGCGGGTATCTCTGGAGAATGGGAATATGTGATGTTTCAGGTCGTCATACTGTATAGATGAGGCAATCGGGACAAGTTGTCAAAATAATAGTGGATGGAGATGGGAAGGGAATGGATAAGCATAGACAGGGTAGAGTGAAGGTATGAAGAGAAGTTTGATTAGGAAAGCGCAGGCAGAAACAATGGGTCTACCAGGGAAGTAGATGATGATTTGTGGAGCTCATCTGCAAAGTAGAAACAGGCAGCGAGGGGCCGATCAATATCAACCTGGAGATCCCGTGATGCGATTAGATCTGCATTGGTCCATGAGACAGTAGCCTAGTATATGTAAGTGTGGTCATGGTCAAGGTTAAGGTAATAATAACTGCACTTTTTGATAAGATAGCTCCGCAAATTTGTTTTTAGACTATTAAATTATTGATGTCCAGACCCATGAGAGATAAATAGTGCATTTAACCCAACCGCTCCAAAACTAGAGAGTGAAAAATACACTAACCAAACTAATCGTTATATATAGAAACAAGGAACTGCAGGTGCTAGTTTACATAAAGAACACAAAGTACTGGAGTAACTCAGCGGGTCAGGCAGGATCTCTGAGAACATGGATTGGTGACGTAAGAAGGGTCCCGACCTGAAATGTCACCTATCCTTATTCTCCAGGGATGCTGCCTGACCCGCTGATTTACACCAGCACTTAGTGTCCTAATCATTATATAACCTTAACTTGATGAATTTCAAAACTGCTATGAGTGGTAGGTCTATTTTGGTATGATCTATTCTTGATAATATTAGCTCATCTTGCAACTTGTAAATTACATTCTCATTTCCTCTGTCAGTGGTGACATTCAGATACTTTGTGAAATCTAAAACATAAGGTTCTTAAGATATTTTTATACGCACAAACACGCAGGCGTACAAAAGAAAGTTAATCAAATGAAGAGAAAAAGATTGAACTTCATAAGTTATAAGAGCAGAATTATGTCAATCTTCAATTTTCTTGGCCCAGCTCTGGGAGTAGAAGTGGGGGCGGATCCAGACCGCAACGGCCGTGAGCCCCAGGCCGAGCTCGCCAATCGTTTGCCTGCTTCTGCTGCTGTTGAAGGTGGGACGTTGCGTCACGCCAGGGTCTTGGGCCTGTCCCACTTTGGCCGTCAGTTCCGCTACAGGCCGTTGGCGCGCGAAGATGTCGTTCACTACAAACATTTCGGAGCCCCGCGTGATGTCGCGCACAACTACATAGCCCTCCGCGCTTCTAAGTGGGACCGGCCCCGCGCGGTCATACGATGCCCGTGCGCCTCAACGCGACAACGAGGTCGCGTAATTTGCGTGCCAAGGACACGTAAGTGGGACAGGCCCTTCACTACTCAAGAATCTGTCAATCTCCGCCTTAAAAATATACACTGACGGCCTCCACAGCCGTCTGTGGCAATAGATTCCACAGATTCATCACCCTCGGACTAAAGAAATTCCATCTCATTTCCATTGCATTATATTCAACTTGGCATGATATTCATTCCACACTCATATGTGAGGCATACCTTGATCAAATAAGACGTCAGACCTCTCAAGAGATATCCAAAGTCAATTTGTGAGATTATAGCATTTTGATAGACTCGTTTGTCACCAGAATTTTGAAATAATTTACAAAATGCAGTGACACTGTAATTAGTCTGTTAATTTAATCTTGACCCGAGCAAGTCAGTTTACAAGCTGTGTGAGCAGGCATGGAACTGGTAAACGAATGCCGCGTGATATTGTTAAAAGCCATGATTAAAATGAAATTGTTTTTGAATTATTGGGAACACTATGATCAGATACGAATTTAATTGTGAAGACTGAACCAGAACATTACAGCAACCAGTCTCCACCACCCGGTTATGAATTCTAAACACAAACAATATAACATGTAGTAATAGCAGAATCATAGAAGATAATGATTTGTTGCTGAATTGCTAATCTTTCATTCTCAAAGTTCTGGCAAAATATTTTGAGGCATAAATACAAAGTAACAACTCTGCACTACTATTACAAATGTATGAAGAGTTATGTATATATTTGGGGAGAGAGGTGAAATGGATATAGGAAAATAGGATTTGAAATATTATTTCCTGCACAATACATACCTCTTTTTAATGGGATTCAAAATGTCTGATTGATAAAGTAAGTCAAGTTTTTAGATAATCCACATTATTAGTCTGTGTGATACTTCTCCATCTCTAAACCTCATAACTAGCAACGAGCAACTCACATTCTCAAAGTTATCATCTGGTCAAAACTGAACCCGATTCTGGGTGCCCAAATTTTCTGGCAAACTGATTAACATGTATGTCTCACCAGTGGAATTCAAGTCTTAGAATCATAATTTTCTCTATTAAAGAAACACAACTAAAAGGTCCCGACCCAAAATGTTGCCTATCCATCCCCTTCAGAGATGCTGCCTGAATTACTTCAGCATGTTGTGCCAACAGCATCTGCAGATCCTTGTGCCCGTAAAGATTTCAATCTTCTCAATGTGGAGACATCCTTGTGCAAATCAACATATTGCATCAAAGACCATAACCATTTGAACCATGACTGGAGCAAAAGACCAGATTTGTGTAAAAAAAGGATATAAAATACTGGAGTAACTCAGCTCTCGTCAGGCAGCATCTCTGAAGAACATGGATAGGTTTCGGGTCAGGACCCATTTTTTGGGGTCAGACTCTCAGACCCTTCTTCAAATTTGTGTTTGTTAGCCAAGTCTCAACATTAACCAGAAGAGATACCAAAAGGATTTCAGTCAGCATCTCAAAAATGTTGGCAGTAAATTATAGGGGAAAATACGATTATAGGGGAAACAAAAGAAATAGATAATGAAAGATTCTACCTTTTCAGACATGTGCTATCATGATATAGAATTAAATCATCAACAATTGTTGCCATTTTCAGATTTGTGCAGGTATTAACCAAAGGTGCTAACCTAATGCATCTTTTTAATACCACTGTGCCACACAAAAGCATTGCAAATGCCGTCTATGGGAAACATCATCATCCCACGCATAGGTTCAGTGCTACAGTCCAGACACTAAAAGAAAACGAATCACCTTTTTAAAATCTCATTACATTGACATTAAATGAAGGTGACTTCATTAAGGGTCTCTAACTCACATACATCAAAGGATTAGTTAACTCATCACACCAATTATAATCTTTATAAAACAAACAGGTGACTTTCACAGCTGGTTCTTTATGGTCATCTTTGATCCTGTTATGTTTTCAGACAGAATAAAAAATCCATTGGCTCCATCTACATTTGATGTTGCCTTGTGCAAGCAGCTAAGATAAGCAAGGACTATTTACATCCTGGTCTTTGCAGCTTTAAAGCACATATCACCAGATTCAGGAATGGGGTTTCCCCCCCCTGCTGTTATCCAATTGCTGAACAAACCTCTCATAAACTAAT
Source organism: Amblyraja radiata (assembly GCF_010909765.2). Classification (NCBI taxonomy): domain Eukaryota; kingdom Metazoa; phylum Chordata; class Chondrichthyes; order Rajiformes; family Rajidae; genus Amblyraja; species Amblyraja radiata. The sequence continues at coordinate 23,528,932 of NC_045975.1, read as the reverse complement.
CCCGATCACTTATTTGATTTTTCTTTAATATTTCAAATGTTATGTTCTTCGTGTTTTACCTACTATGTATTTTTTATGTAATTAAAAAGTCCAGATAATTTGCTTTATTTCATTGTTTTGAGTCTTTCAAAAAAAATCCCAAATGAAAATGCTAAAACAAATCCCAAATGCAAATGCCATAAGCATTAAAGGCTGTCACAACTTTGGGATCCAGTATCCAGGTTTGTTGCCTATCAAAGATTTCAGGAGTGTTTTAGTGTCAAGAGTGTTTTATTGTCATATGTCCCAAAATGGAACAACAAAATTCTTAATTAGAGTCATAGTCATAGAGTGAAACAGGCCCTTCAGCTCAACTTGCGCACACCGGCCAACATGTCCCAGCTACACTAGTTCCACCTGCCCAGGCTTGGTCCATATCCCTCCAAACCTGTCCTATCCATGTGCCTGTCTGTTTCTTAAATGTTGGGATAGTTCCAGCCTCAACTACCTCCTCTGGCAGCTTGTTCCGTACACCCACCAACTCCTCCGCCTCTATTACTGCAACTCCCTTTACACTGGCATCAGCCAATCTTCCCTGTCCCGCCTGCAACTGGTCCAAAATGCCGCAGCGAGACTCCTGATGGGCACCCGAAAAAAGGGACCACATCACCCCGACTCTGGCCTCTCTCCACTGGCTCCCTGTGCGGTTCTGAATAAATTTCAAGATCCTTCTTCATGTCTACAAAGCCCTTAATGGGCTTGCCCCCACCTACATCAAAAGTCTGCTTACACACCACACCACCTCCAGGTCCCTCAGATCGGCCGACTTGGGGTTACTGAACATCCCGCGGTCTAGGCATAAGCTCAGGGGCGACCGCGTCTTTGCGGTTGAAGCTCCTAGACTATGGAACAGCATCCCTCTTCCCATCAGAACTGCCCCCTCCATCGACTCTTTTATGTCGAAACTTAAAACTCATCTTTACTCTCTTGAAGTCTTTCTTGAAGTCCTCTGAGGGAGGGCTATACATATTTATGTATGTACTTAATCTATGAACCAATGTTGTATAATGTTAGTACCTCCACCAATGTAAAGCACTTTGGTCAACAAGAGTTGTTTTTATATGTGCTATAGAAATAAAAGTGACTTGACTTTGTGAGAAAAAGTTACCCATCAGATTCCTATTAAATCTTTTCCCCTTCACCTTAAACCTATGTCCTCTGCTCCTCGATTCGCCTACTCTGGGCAAAAGACTCTGTGCATCTACCCGATGTATTCCTTTCATGATTTTATACACCTCAATAAGATCTCCTCTCATCCTCCTGTGCTCCAAGGAATAGAGTCTCAGTCTACTCAACCTCTCCCTATAGTTCAGACCCTCTAGCAACATCCTTGGAAATCTTCTCTTGCAGCAGTACAACAGATATGTGAGCATAATACTCTGTAAAAACCATGCAATACAATGTTGCTGTTTTATTCATTCAGCTGTTGGAAGCACAGCCGTTCCATTGGCCATGCCAGTGGATCCAGAATGATTTGAGCTATCAGAGCAGCTCTTTGTATCTTTATCAGCCATGCGGAAGTAGAATCCCAGCAAGCCGCGACCAGACCTACCAGCAGCCCAGCACACCCGCCATAGACCGAGGACCCGCCCAGAAGGCCGAAGGGGAGGGTGTCTGATATGGGGGGGCCAGAGGAGTAAGACTGATCACCTCTTCACGGCAGAAGGTCATCCTAGTGTGCCAGGGGCCACACCTGACAGCAGGCCTGGCTCACCCACCCAGTGTGGAGGGAGTCGGAGAGAGGGCCAGTGACCAGACCGGCTGTGGGAGGGAGTGCACTGCCTCGATGGTGGAGTGGGCTGCGGGAGGTCTTACATCAGCTGGACCGGGCGCTGCTCTAAGAGGTTGTGAGTGTGGACCTGTTACAAGGGAACAGGCTCAAGGATCTGACTAGTCGAACAGAAAAAAGCTCATCATCCTTTTAGTTACAAATCAGATTTATTGGCAAGAGGGAGAACAAAAACACTACTTGTCTCGGTATGCGCAGGACCTGTTTTACAGCAGCACACCTCTCTCTTTCTCTCTCTCTCACTGCCTCCTTCCATGGTGCTGTTGGTAAACTCCTATCGTAAAAGAGCTAACTCATGGCTTACCGGCGCCTGCCTTTATACCGGCAGAAATCAGCCATTGAAGTAACTGCTGGTAAGTCCTGGCCAATAGCGCTGTTTCCAAATTCAAACTGCAAGCAATGGCAGGGGCCTGCATCCGAGCAAGGTCCCCCCCCCCCCACATCCTGTCCCTTTGGAAACTAAGCACTATCGGTCGCAGACATGGCGCACAAAGTTTTAAAAAAGCACTATTGGCCACAATGCCATCAGCCTTTAAACATAACGCTACCGGCCACAGCGCTATCAGTCACGGACTGTTCGCGCAAAACTCTTATTATAGGACCGGATGCGGCCTGCAATGGTGGAGCAGGGGCAGAGGACACCATAGCTACGCTTGGCCAGACTGACCCTGCAACATCGCCAGGTCAACCACGGTCAGGTCAAGAACTCTGCACTTACAACAACTGGGACTTGTAAATGGGGCAAAAAAACTATCTACTGTATACCGTCTCAGTGTACTACTACTGTATAATTGTACTGTATCTGAGATGCTTACCTAAGATGTTTCTACGTGACTATGTATAGTGATACTTGTCCTTAACTGTATGCAAAAATAAATTTCACTGTACCTTGGTACATGTGACAATAAAGAACCATTGAACTTTGAATATGGAATGAATATTGGTAGTGATTGGAATCAAAGAGGATCTGACACATAGTTGCTGATTCATTGTTATCAGTCGGTTGAAATCCTGACAGTGTCTTGGGATTCCTCTGACATACAAACGACCAGAATTCAATGCAGCTCAATACTACCTTCTCAAGGTCAATTAGGAAGAGTTATAAACGTCGCCCTTGCCAGAGAAAATTGAAGACAAAATTGTTGTACAGTTATCAGCAAAAAAAAATCCATCGTCTCTTTACAAATGCTGACATATTTTTTGCCTCTTTTTGATTTAATATTCCCAGCAATTGCAGTATTTTCAGCTTTACATCTTCATTTTTATTTAATCAATAGTTACAAAATTACCCTTTTCAAATTATTGTATTTCATTTTGTAATTTAAAATGTTGTTGGCTCTACCAAAGCTTCCAGCATTTCTGTCTTAATGTGCCCCAATATTATAAATATTTTTCCGTAATTCCTATGCTCAATTTCTGTTTTCAGTAGAAAGGAAAAAAAGAGCTAAATTACTTTCTAAATTTAGCAGAGCAAGATCGCCAAATGCATTAAAGTGCTGGTAACTAATTTTTATGCTTTGCAGAACGTTGCATTTGTATCCAGCTGGCTGTTGAGTTGAAATGTATTTGAATTTTTCCCTATTAAACAATAAGTAGTATAAAAAGATCAGGAAATTCTGCAAGATAATGGAAAACTGGTAACGGTCATTGGCAGATAGTAAACAGTTCCAGTTAACAGTCTGCACCGACCTATGCTAACATTTCATGTAAACATATATATCAAATGTTTTCTCAGGAACATCAGAGGTTGAAGGGAGACTTGATAGAAGTCTGTAAAATTATGAGAGGCATAGATAGGGTAGACAGTCAGAATTTTTTTTTCCCAGGGTTGAAATGTCCAACACTAAAGTTTAATGAAGATGTGCAGGGCAAGTTTTTTCGTACACAGAGGATGGTGGGTGACTCGTAGGCATTGCCAAGGGTGGTGGTGGAGGAGGCAGATATGATAGTGGCGTTTAAGATAGGCACAAGGAAGGGAGGGATATAGATCATGTACAGGCTGATGAGATCAGTTTAACTTGGCATCATGTTTGGCACACACAATGTGGGCTGAGAGACCTGTTCCTGTGCTGCACTGTTCTACATTCTATCTTTTATGCATGTTCCAAGATAGTTGTTTGTTCCTACTGTGGTTCTCTATTAAGTCGACAAAGTTACAAAATCTCGACATTGTAGGTGAAATGGCCTATTCCTGTGCTGTACTGTTCTACATTTTATGTTCTATGTTCATTCCAAGATCGTTGTTGATCCTATCTGCGGTTCTCTGTGAAGGTGACGTAGTTATAAAAGCTCGACATTGTGGGCAGAAGGGCCTGTTCCTGAACTGTTCTATGCATGTTGCAAGATAGAGGTTAGTTCCATCTGCGGTTCTCCGTTAAGGTGACGATGTTACAAAAGCTCGACTTCTGCATCACACAAGAGATGCTGGTGCTAACATGATGAAATGAATACCAATTAGTCAGTGACATTGCCTGAATGAGCCTGATACCCTGTGAGTCATCAACACAAGCTGGATGTGGAAGCCCAGTAGTTATCTGACAAAGTGGTTGGTTTCCCCAATGACTCATCAGCTATAACTGTGAGTGGATTCCTGATGTAAATGGAATCATCGTCAGTGTAACTCCGCAATGCACAACCAGCAATTCTCAGATAAATACTTAAAATTTCTGTCTTTTAAAAAAAATAAAAATAAAATTTATGGATCAACCTGAGGGGTAACTTTTTCTACACAGAAATGTATGGAACAAGCTGCCAGAGGAGGTAGTTGAGATGAGGAGAGAAGAGTTGCGAATTGTGAGGCCAGAGGAAAGAATATAGGTGGAAGGGGACGAAGGGAGGGGAAAGGGAAGAAAGGATATATGTCTAGGTCGGGCACAGCGAAGAGAGGGAGAAAACCAGTAAGAAAGAATTGCAGATGCTGGTTTAAATCGAAGATAGACACAAGAAGCTGGAGTAACACAGAACTGAAGAAGGGTTTCGGGTCTGAAGAAGGGTTTCGAGACGAAACATCACCCATTCCTTCTCTCGAGAGCTGCTGCCTGACCCGCTGAGTTACTCCAGCTTTTTGTGTCTATCTTCGGGAGAAATCCTTGCCTGTCCCACTTAGATACTCCAGCACTTAGTGTAATTGTCATTGTTATTTTGCTTTACTTTAACATAAAATATAAATAATTAAGAACTATAGTCTTATTTTAAGAGTTTACTTTTTAATTATTTACTTTAATTGTGGCAGATTTTATGTTTCTCAAATGTCAGATTGCAATCAATAACTTTTACAGTAGGGAAAAGTCCCTCCCCAGTTTTGTTGCATCTTCGAGAGTGGCACAATGGTACAGCGGTAGAGTTGTGCCAGAGACCCAGGCTTGATCCCGACTACGGAGGGACTGTCTGTACAGAGTTTGTACGTTCCCTCTGTGACCGCATGGGTTTTGTCCAGGTGCTCTGGTCTCCTCCCACACTCCAAAGACATACAGGTTTGTAGGTTAATTGGCTGCTGTAAAATTGCCCCTAGTGTGTGGGATAGAACTAGTGATTGGTGGCCAGTGTGGACTCAGTGGGCTGAAGGGCTCCAAGTCTAAAAGTCTAACGTTCAAAGTAGTACACAGTGATGATATCCATTGAAATGCCACAACTTCTTGTCTTTGGGGTGCACAGGGCCAGCAAGAGACTGTCCACGTCTGGAGCTGGGGGGTCTTCACTTCTGACTAATGATGGTGACAATACTCACAGGTTTAAGGTGAGGAGGAATAATTTAATAGGAATCAGAGGAGTAATCTTTTCACGCAAAGGGTGGTAGGTGTATGGAACGAGCTTTCAGGGGAGATAGTTAAGGATGGTACTATCGCAATGCTTAAGGAACATTAAGAACTGGTATATGGATAGGACAGGTTTAGAGGGATATTGGCCAAACGCAGGTAGGTGGGACTATTGCAGATGGGATATGTTGGCCAGTGTGGGCAAGATGGGCCGAAGGGCCTGCTTCCATCCTGTAAAACTCTATGACCAGATGAGGGGCAAAGAGTCAGCACATTTCATTCTATATTTTTCTTATCCATGACCAGATTAAGAGGCATTTGAACAGGTATATGAATGTGTAAGGCACAAAGAGAGATGGAAGTAATGTTGGTAAGTATATTACTATAGACAGGCAATAAGGTATGCAAAGATGTATCTATGAGGACACAAAGAACTGCAGATGCTGGTTCACCAAAGAAAGACACAAAATGCTGGAGTAACTGAGTGCATCAGGCAGCATCTCTGGAAAACACAGGTGGGTGATATTTTGGGTCAGGACCCTCCTTTGGAGTGGTTTATATTCTGTACATCTCCATGAAATATACAAGCTTCATAAATTAAGACATAATTTCACCATAAATAAAACATCAATAGTTCTTAAAAGAATTGTTACACTGTTTTATAGTCCAGTGAAATGACCAATAATAAAAGAAATATGAAAACTACAACAATATTAAGACTTGTGAAGCATTTATGTAAAGAAGTCATATTGTCAAAGCTGCACAGTTTTGACATAACACTTGTATGAATATTATATATGAACATCTTATGGAGTGAGTTCTTTGTGGTTAGAAATTAAAATAAAGTATACAAGCTTTTTTGAAACCTCTGTATGGCAACTTATTGGAAGTGGAACTCATAGGAAATGCAGCAGCATTCAAGGTACCCCCTAGGATGTGTTATAATTGATGAGGATAGGAAAACTTAAAAGAAGAAAAAAAAATTTAAAGTATAATTAATGTTATGCCTTTAAGTATAGAATTCCTACTTAATGAATTTCGGGCAAACTCGGTTCGCACAAATTGGGGTCACAGAGTTATGCAGCATGAAAACAGGCCCTTCGACCCAACATTCATGACGACCAAGATGCCTTTGAGCTAGATACATTTTGGCATATATCCTGCTAATCTTTTCCTTTCCATGTTCCTGTGCAAACATTGAAATTGTACCTACTTCTGCAGCTTCCTCTGCCAGATCGTTCCATACACCCACCATCCTCCCTGTCTCTTTCAAATATATACACCCTCATCTTAAATCTAAGCCCTCTGGTTTTAGACTCCCCCATCCTGAGAAAATTACGGTTCACCCACATTATCTACACCCCTCATGATTTTATATTTATATATTGATTCTGAAGAAGGGTCCCAACCAGAAACGTCACCTACCCATGTTCTCCAGAGATGCTGCCTGATCCACTGAGTTACTCCACTATTTTGTGCCTTTTCTATGGAGAAAGCTCATTTGCAGCATCAGCACAGAGAGGCTTGGTTTCTCGTTAGTTTTAAAAAGGAAATTACACAATATTGCTTCTGCTGCAGTGGGCACATGATTTACTTTGTAGAGCATTGAGGCTACCTTCATCTGTAGTGTGAGTCAATCAACATCATGATCCTGACTGACAGAAAGTCATTGGAGATGCAGATCAGCACCATTGAAGACTGCCATTAGGCAAAATGAAGACATGACAGGCAGTCCAGAGGACAGAGCGGCATGGTGGCGCAGCGGTCGAACTGCTGCTTTACAGCGCCAGGGACCTGGGTTCAATCCTGTCTATGGGTGTTGTCTGTACGGAGTTTGTACATTCTCCCTGTGAACACTTGGGTTTACCCTGGTGTTTTGGTTGCCTCCCACACTTCACGGACATACAGGTTTGTAGGTTAATTGGCTTTGGTAAAGATTGTAAAATGTCCCTAATGTGTAAGATAGTGCTGGTGTATAGACAGGGCCGACCTTAAGCCAATTGGACCGATTTCTCCCAATTGGGCCCCGCGGCTAAGGGGGGGCCCCGCGTTAATTTTTTCCGTATTTCATACGGAAATACAAATTTGCTTGGTTAAATAAAGATTTAAAAAACATTCGCCATATGGATTTTTTTACAAAATGAACATGGATACCAACCGCTGCACGGCCATCAGACACAAACGATTTGTTGACTACTACTGTAGTACTTGTTAACAGCCAGTAGTTAACAAGTAGTTATACAATGTATCATCAAAGCATCGATCCACATTCCTCAGTAAATGTAATTGTGTTTTGAACGTATTAATGATGCTGCGTTCCTTTGAATACAATTCACGTGGTGTCATTAATACTTGTTCAAAACACAATTACATTTACTGAGGAATGTAGATTGACGCATTGATGACACATTGAGAATTTCTTAAAACTCACCATCATGATTGAGGGCTTCTTCTTGGTGAGCTTCTTGGTGTGCAGCCGTTTAGTCATTCAATTTACCGACCGACCCACCTTGTGTTTCTCTGTCTTTCGCTCTCTCCCTCCCTCTCTCTCTCACGCGCTCTCTCTCCCCATCTCGTCTCTCTCTAGCTCTCTCGGCATTCCCGGAATCATTAACATTCTGCGGTAGACAAAAATGCTGGACTCAGTGGGCGAGGCAGCATCTATGGAGCGAAGGAAATAGGTAACGTTTCCGGTCGAAACCCTTCTTAAGACCCGGCCCGAAACGTTGGCTATTTCCTTCGCTCCATAGATGCTGCCTCACCTGCTGAGTTTCTCCAGCATTTTTGGATTTTCCTGCATCTGCAGTTCCTTCTTAGACGTTTTTCGGTGACGGTTGCATCTGCAGTTCCTTTCTGTTGGGGGGGGCGGGGAGGAAGAGTCCTGGCCCTTGGCGGCTCCTGATAAGTGATATGTTCCCTCCACGGGTGCTGCCTTGCCCGCTGAGTTCCTCCAGCACTCTGTGTTTTTTGGTTTGGCACTGAAGTTGAAGGCGGACGCCCCCATGTCTACCTTCAACTCCCTGTCTGTGGTCGATCAGCGGGACGGGCAGGGGCTCTGGGGAGAGGGTTGGTTTCTGGTCCTCCTTCCCAACCTCAGCCTCACGGACCTTAGCGTACCCCTAGTTCCTAAAACCCATTTCCATCACTGATTGCAATATATATGAAACACCACATTGCAGGTTCTACAGAGGCTTATAGCGTCTAACCCCCCCAACCCCCTTCCTGCCCAAACTCAGCCTCATGGACCTTAGAGTATCCCTATTCTATCACTAATTGCAATTTATATGTAACACCACATTGCAGGTTCTACAGAAATTTTGATTATATTGACTGGATGTTTCTAGATTAATTTATGGGAATTAAACATTAAATTCCTTCCACCTGACATATAAATTCATGACAGTGAGATTTAAAAATCATGTTATATTGTGAATTCTTGTGTGAATGGGATTAGTTTGTTATTTGGATACTTAGGCTATTTTTAAAAATTATCCTTTTACATAGATACATAGAATATAGGTGCAGGAGCTTTCGGCCTTTCGAGCCTGCACCGCCATTCAATATGATCATGGCTGATCATCCAACTCAGTATCCCGTACCTGCCTTCTCTCCATACCCCCTGATCCCTTTAGCCACAAGGGCCACATCTAACTCCCTCTAAAATATAGCAAAGAAATGGAATCTACAGGACATTCTTAACGGGAAAGTAGTGGGCAGAAAGGCATTTCATGCGTGGTTTGAAGAGCAAAAACTTGTAGTTTACAATGCCAAAATGGAAAAGTTGAGGAAAATCAAGGTGTACAGAGTTGTTTATTGGTTACAATCTGGGGAGTATGATGATGCTACTGATTATGATATGCCAATGTGCCAGCTAGCAACTGATCTTCCCCATAAAGACCTGGTTTATTGCTAGAAATTGTAATTAATTTACCTATCTGTTACGGACTTACAGCATATAATACAATAATATTATAGTTCTGATCTTGAGAATGTCACATTTTTGAATTTTCAAGGCAGTCTGGGTGTTTATTACTATTTCCGTCACAATGGTCAATTTTGTAATTAGCTACAATTAGGTAATTAACTAATTATATGCTTTAATTACAGGTCATCCAAGTAAGATAACAGGACAGCGGGCGGTGGAACTTACTCCATATGTCAGTACGAGCAACCTCAATTGATCCCTTATTCGCGCTGACATAGGAGTAAGCTCCACCACCCACTGTGATGTTATCCATCACCCGCTGAGCCACTCCGCTCTATGATCTTTGCTCTTGAGCTGGTCCCCTCACTGTTCAGACAGAGAGCACTGCCAGAGGTGAGCGGGCCGGCAGAAGACACTGAGATGGCAGTCGGTTCCGCTGTCCAATGATGGCAGCCGCTCGTAGCCACGCAAGCTACTTTCCTCCCTGGCCACAATCCGGTGGCTCCGCGCCCGGAACGCCGCGGCAGCAGTGAGGGGGTTACTGGCATGAACCTGACCCCCTCTTTCTCAACGCTCCTGCCCTCCCCGCTACTTGACCCCTGGCTAGACTCCCCACATGCTGTGAAAGGACCTCTCCCCCCAATTGGTCCCTTGAATTAGTATATTCATTCAATAAGATGACAACTGATTCATGTTGTCCCGGTGTGCTCCTGTTTTTCACACCATCTTTCCACCTGCCGTCACCCTCCACCCCCCTCCCATTCAGTAATTCAGAAAGGAGGAGCTTTGGAAGCCTTGGGCAAATTGAATTGTTACTTTATTTATTTTTATTTTTATTTTGACGGAGAGGAGAACAATCTGCGCATGCGCGGTTTAAGATTTTTTAAAGCCGACTGACTGTCATATTACTCACGACACGTGACTCATTTATAATTATTTATTTATATTTCTATGAAATTTGTTCCCAATTGGGCCCCGCATCTCCTAAGGCCAGTCCTGTGTTTAGATGGTAGACAAAAATGCTGGAGAAACTCAGTGGGTGAGGCAGCATCTATGGAGCAAAGGAATAGGTGACGTTTCGGGTCAAGGCCCTTCTTCAGACTGATGTGGTGGTGGGGTAGTGGGAAGAAGCAAGGAAGAGGCGGAGACAGTGGGCTGTGGAAGAGCTGGAAGGGGAGGGGAAGGAGGGAGAAGGCAAGGACTACCTGAAATTGGAGAAGTCAATGTTCATACCGCTGGGGTGTAAACTATCCAAGCGAAATATGAGGTGCTGCTCCTCTAATTTGCAGTGGGACACACTCTGGCCATGGGGGAGGCGCAGGACAGAAAGGTCGGATATGGAATAGGAGGGGGAGTTGAAGTGCTGAGCCACCGGGAGATCGGGTTCATTAATGCGAACTGTGCGGAGGTGTTGGGCGAAGCGATCGCCAAGCCTGCGCTTGGTCTCACCGATGTAGAGGAGTTGACACCTAGAGCAGCGGATGCAATAGATGAGGATGGAGGAGGTGCAGGTGAACATCTGCCTCACCTGGAAAGACTGCTTGGGTCCTAGGATGGAGTCGAGAGGGGAGGAAAAGCGACAAATTTAGCATTTCCTGCGGTTGCAAGGGAAAGTGCCAGGGGAGGGGATGGTTTAGCTGGGAAGGGACGAATTGACCAGGGAGTTACGGAGAGAGCGGTCTCTGCGGAAAGCCGAAAGGGGAGGAGATGGGAAGATGTGGCCAGTGGTGGGATCCCGTTGGAGGTGGTGAAAATGTCGGAGGATTATCTGTTGTATGTGGTGGCTGGCAAGGTGGAAGGTGAGGACAAGGTGGACTATGTCCTTGTCACGAGTGGGGGGGGATGGGGAGTGAGAGTGGAGCTACGGGATATAGAGGAGACCCTGGTGAGAGCCTCATCCATAGTCCCCCGTTCCCTAAAGAATGAGGACATCTCCGATGCCCTGGTTTGGAACACCTCATCCTGGGTACAGATGCGGAGCAGACGGAGGAATTGGGAGTAGGGGATAGAGTCGTAAGCAGGGTGGGAAGAAGTGTAGTTCAGATAGCCTTGGGAGTCAGTGGGTTTGTAGTAGATATCGGTCAGTAGTCGGTTACCTATGATGGAGATAGTGAGATCAAGAAATGGTAGGGAGATATCGGAAATGGTCCAGGTGAATTTGAGTGCCGGATGGAAGTTAGTGGTGAAATGGATGAAGTCAGTTAGTTCTGTATAGGTGCAGGAGGTGGCACCAATGCAGTCGTCAATGTAGCGGAGGTAGAGTTCAGGGATAGGGCCACGTTACGCCTCGAACAAGGATTGTTCGATATATCCTACAAAGAAACAGGCATAGCTGGGGCCCATGCACGTGCCCATAGCTACGCCTTGGATTTGGAGGAAATGGGAAGAGTCAAAAGAAAAGTTGTTGAGGGTAAGGACCAGCTCCGCTAGGCAGAGGAGAGTATCAGTAGATGGGGATTGGTTGATTCTGTGGCTGAGGAAGAAACGGAGGGCTTTAAGACCCTCCTGGTGAGAGATGAATATGTAGAGTGACTGGACATCCATGGTGAAGATGAGGGAGTGGGGTCTGGAAAACAGAAGTCATGGAGGAGACGAAGAGCGTGTGAGGTGTCTTGGACATAGGTAGGGAGGAATTTGACCAAGGGGGATAGGATGGAGTTGTGGTATGCGGAAATAAGTTACCAGGAGGGATAGGATAGGGGGATATAGATGATCGCTGGTCGACATGAGCTCGGTGGGCCAAAGGGCCTGCTTACACTCTGTATCTCTAAACTAAACTTGGATGGGACCGCTTACCTCAAGAATCATTTTTGACAATGGTTTGAACTGGATAATGTATAGTATTTTTCAATTGCGTTTCAAGTTATCTAGAGGTGCAATGAAATACATTGAGCAACTAACGAAAATGAAGAAAATAATTAAAGTGCTGGAGTAACAATAAAGAAGACTGGTTAAAAAAAATTTGGATATATACACAAAGTGCTGGAGTAACTCCGTGGGTCAGGCAGCATCTCTGGAGAAAAAGGATGGATGACGTTTCGGATCGGGACCAATCTTCAGACTTCAGATTCCAAAAGACTGGAACTTGATTAGGCAGAAGAGTCGATGCTCAAGATGGTGCTCTGTCCAGATATATTGAATAAAAATAGGAGCCTTGTTTAAAGTTCCTGTGCCTTATATCAATTATTTTAACAGGAAGTTATTAGAACTCTGGCAATCATCAAGTTCCAGCCCAAGGTATATCACTAGGCAGCTCCACTATTTTGATTCAGTCCCTGTTGCTCGTATGATAAACTTGTTTGGATGGAACAGTGCAGGTTCTTCTAGCGAAATAACATTGAAGGTACGCAATCCAAATATTCTAGAGTTTAATTTCACAACTCCAAAATAAACTCTCAGTGAAATATTGCTGGAGTGAACAAGTTTACTGGCAGATTCATGAATAATTGCTGCTGCCCTAGATTCTCTTCAGGAAGATGAAAAATCTCTGGTGAACATTCGAGAATAATTTCTGCTTAAATGCTGAGATGAATCTGTTCTGACATGATGATACCAAATTGCAAGTCACATATCGTTAAGAGGTTTTGTTTTGAATAAATTCCATAAAATAGTGCTTTTGCATTTTAGTACAGTAATGTATTCAGTCCTATTGGACAAGGGTTGAAGTTTAAAAAAAATCCATTGGGGTTTACACGCCTTATGGAAACTCAGCGATTGCTGCTGTGATGAACATTTCGAACGCACCCCTAATTAAAGATAGATTGTTAGACTCAAAATACATTTGAAAAACAACCATTGCAACAAAATGAGAGGAAGTGAGTAGCATTGGTAATCCCACCATTTATTGCCCATTATTTGCAATCCACTAGCAGGAAGCAAGTGGCTTTCTTTAACTGTTGAAGTCAATGTATTGAAGGGACTCCCAAATAGCTATTTCACACCATGTTCCAAACGTGTGGTATTGATACATTATTGTCACGTGTAGCGAGATACAGTGAAAAGCTTTTGTTTGTGTGCTATCCAATCAAATCAGATAATACGATGCGTGAATACAATCAAACCATACAGAAGTACAACAGGGAAAGGAAGAGCGGAGGGAAAGATACCAGATTACAGGATATAGTTTTCAGCATTGTAGCATAACAGTTCTAGAGAAAAGGTCCAATGCAATGATTTAGGTGGGAAAATCAGGACTGTACCCTATCTATGGAAGGACCATTAGTAATACAGCATGGAAACGGGCCCTATGTCCCAACTTGCCATGCCAACCAAGATACTCCATCTGCCCGCGCTTGGTCCGTATCCCTCTAAACCTTTCTTATCCATGTACCTGTCCAAATGTCATTTAGACATTTGACCATTCAGAAGTCTGATAACATTAATCCCACGATAAAGGAATGATAAGTCATATTCAAATTGGGATGATTTGTAATGCAAGAGGAAAACTTGGTGGAGGCAATAAACTTATCTTTTCATCTTTTCCCTTGGTCTAACCATCTGCCAATATAAAATAAAAATCCTCACCTGTATCCACCTATCATTCACCAGGCTTGGTCCTGCCCCCAGCTCTTCTGGCTTTTTACACCCTCACCCACTCCACCACCACGGTCAGTCTGTAGAAGGGTTCCAACCAAACAGATTATATATCCATGTTCTACAGAAATATTGCCTGATCAGCTGAGTAGCTCCCGCACTTTGCCTCTTCTTTGGTAATCCAGCATCTGTGGTTCCTTGTATCTTCTGACATGTTTGCTGGTCTTATCGTTCTTGCTGGTGATATTGCAGATTTGGGAGGCAATGTCAAAGAAACCCTGGCCAATTATTCCATGCACTTTGTAAATGGCATGCACTACAGCACTCTGTACCACATGCCTCGATAGGTCTCTAGGCTACAACAAACCTGCATCAACCGGCTCTTCCAGCACCTGGAGATTCCATGTATGCACCACCCTCTGTATGAAAAAGTTGCCCTCAGGTCCCTTTTAAATATTTCCCTCTCATCTTAAATAAAAATTAACACAAGCAGAATAACAATGTTGAGAAAAGTACTGACGCCATTTCTAAAGATGGGTCATTCAAAATGAGTAGAAACAAGGAACTGCAGATGTTGGTTTACAAGGGCACAAAGTGATGGAGTAACTCAGTGGGTCAGGCAGCATCTCTGGAGAACATGGATAAATAACATTTCGGGCCGGGACCCTTCTTTAGACATTGCCATTGCACATCTTCAAACAGCCAATCCCAATGCAACAGGGCCACAATCATCCTCAATCGGTCTGAAGAAGGGTCCTGACCCGAAATGTCACCTTTCCATGTTCTCCTGAGATGCTGTCTGACTCGCTGAGTTACTCCAGTACTTTGTGCCTTTCGTACTAAGTAAGACAGGTTCCAGTTTCTCCAAACGGAGTCCTGTGCCCACAACCACTCCTCCATGGTCAGTTGTCTAGAAGTCCTTCACTGCTCCAGTGATCATCTCCCAATCCTCAGCTTACCTGCATTACTCCCAGTTCTATTTCCTGATGCCCTCCCCAGCAACTCATGCCTTCTCTCAGTTGACTCAATTAAACCCCATTTAAAATGCAATATTTCATATGGTATGAGGTAAGGTGCTTGAAACTACTTGGCTGGCAATTCTAACATGCAAAACCTTTCAATCAAATATCGCTCTCAATCTGTCAAAAGAGAATAAATGGAAACATAAACAAAATTATCGCCTGAATCTTGAGAAATTGACATTCCTTTGGCGCATTTTTGTTGTACACAGAGCGATGTATTTTAAACCGATTTCAAAGTCGATGTCATCTAACGCATTCCAGGGAGGTTTGTCAAAATGTTGACATTCTATGTTGGAAAGAAGGGTCTCGACCCAAAACGTCACCCGTTCCTTCTCTCCAGAGATACCGCCTGTCCCGCTGAGTTACTCCAGCATTTTGTGTCTACCTGTTGACATTCTATATCAGTTGCAACCTATATTGGAAGATTATAATGTAACACTTGAATATTATTGATCTTTTCATTTCCATCAAATTACTGGAGTGACAGAATTTCATACATTATTACAACAAAATAAAAGGCTGGAGTAAATATGCAGTTTAGGCAGGACAAGTGGAGGAAGGACTGATGGTGTTTCGGGTTGAGACCCTTCAGAAAAAGAGAGGTAGGTTTGGTGAAATGACTGACAATTGATAGGTGGATGCAGGTGGTGAGGGGGCCGATTGGCTGATATGTGGAGGAAGTGACAAAGGGTAGAGAAGGGTAAAGGAGGCAAAAGGGTCAGAGAAGGGAAAAAAAGCCAATAAGGGAGAAAGGAATATGGGAGGAAGGATGTGACAAGAGGGGAATAAGGTTTTGCCGAGATTCCAACATCTGCAATTTCTTGCTTCTCCATTTTACTGCTTCATTGATTAATACAACAACCTGGCAATGTCAAGATGGTCTGAAAGGATGGACATCTTTCTTTCTTTTATTTATAAAGTTAAAACTGCATCATTGTTGGACGTTAGTGTGCAAAGGATTATTCTCCAACTCTTGTTATCAGGACATCTTCAATGTTGAAGAGTCAAGCTCACACCTCTTATCTCTGACCACTAGATGGTGCAAAATGATGTGATGTGGGCTGTGACAAATCCCCAGTGATCTGAACGGAGACGGACTATATTTGTTAGTGACTTTGGTGAAAGTACAGAACGTTATACAGGTCCACCACCGATTTTCCAGCAACTGGTGGACCACTTTAATCTGGACAAAATCTGCACTTGAAATCCCCCCCCCCCCCACCCCCGGATGTCACCCCGAAAATGTAGGTGAGGCGGCCGATCTTGACCTCATCGGGACTTCTGTGGCCAATCAGTGTGTTGAATTTGCCCACTGTGGCCAGGAGTCTGGAACTCCAGCCCAGCCGGGGCCAGCAGGTTCGTTCCCACAGCCAACTTCTGAGGATGCTTTTGTGGGCTGGTATCTCAACCCCCCCCCCCCCCCCCCCCCCCCTCCCCCCCCCCAACTGAGGCTGTTGGTCCGGCAAAATGAATAATCCAGCCAGGTTCTGGAACCAACAGTGCCAGAAAATCTGTAAATGTAAATTGGAACAAGCACGCGGT
This sequence comes from Amblyraja radiata, assembly GCF_010909765.2. NCBI lineage: Eukaryota > Metazoa > Chordata > Chondrichthyes > Rajiformes > Rajidae > Amblyraja > Amblyraja radiata. The sequence continues at coordinate 23,512,327 of NC_045975.1, read as the reverse complement.
CAACAGAGTTAGTAAATGTACAGCTGGGAACAGAAAGATGGAATGGAACAAGTAATTGGCTGGGCAAAATGTGGAGAATAGAGTTAACTGCGAGAAGTTGAGGTTGGAGACACAAAGAACTGCAGATGCAACTGGAATCTAAAATAAAACACAAAATGCTGGAGGAACTAAGCAGGTGAGTCAGCATCTCTGACGGGAATGGCATGGTGCATTTCAGGTCAGGACCTTTCTCCAGACAGAGTCTGGAGAAGGGTCCCAACCCGGAACATCACCTGTTTATTCCCTCACCAGATGCTGCCTTACCCGTTGAGTTCTTCCAGAATTGTGTGGTTACCACTTTTGACTGAAGAAAGAGAAATCAGAACATTTCGCAATTTTAGGAGCTGTGGAGCAGATAGATAGCAAATTTGTAGCCAAGCACCAAATTTGTAGCCAAGTCAGGAAATAATCAAAGGGCTAGAATACAAAGTAACACCATGCTTCATAATTACAAAGCTTGATCAGGAAAAATGTACAGGCTTTTGGAAAGTGCAATGAATGATCAGCAATATATCAAAAAATATTAAATTAAGGCTGGTATACTTAAATTGAACACATTACTATGAATATACATGATTGATGTTCTGATAAAAGCTATTTAAAATGCATGATAAAGTTTTGATAAAGGGAAATTGTTGCTGCTGGTGGAGGATTCAAGAATAAGTAGATACACTATCGGAAACATACTGTGCAGAAGTGAAACACTTTCCCCCCCTGCATCAGGGGTAGTGGGAAATTAGCTTGTTTCGTGCACCAAGCTACAGTGAAACACTTTAGTTTGCGTGATATCAAGCCATCTACAATGTACAGATAAGGATAAAGAGAACAATATTTAGTGCAAAGACATAACATGTTGGATGCATATCCACAAAAGTCTGTGCATACAAGGTCAATTGAAGTTCTCAAGACAGTTTTTTGTTAGATAAGGATATACAAAAATGTTTGATCAAAGAAGTAGTCAATATCTAATTAAATGGCAAAACGGGTTTGGTGAGCTGTGTAGCCTAACACTGTTCAATTAAATGTTTACCCTCACCCTTCCTTCTGGTAAACTACCTAAGTCAAATCAAATAAATCCAATCTGCAAACAGGATATACCACATTTTAAAATGTTAATCTATTGAAGTTTAACCTGGTGCAAGTTTCAAACTTTGTTTATTGCATTTCCATTTCAGTACACCTTTATTATTCTCACATTTAATTCCTTGTGTTAGTTCTTCGATGCTTCAATCAATCACTCCAGAAACAATTTCATAGTTTTATTGAGGAATCAGTCATTACTCTCATAGTCTCAGAATTAAAAAAATTCATTTTCCGATATATACGTTAAAGGCATAGGTCAGTTGGCAAATCGGATCCAAAATTAGCTTGGCAATAGGAAAGGTTGATGATAGAGGGTTACTTCAGTGATTGAATACTTGTGATCAGTGGTGTTCCACACAGATCAGTCCTGGGACCCTTGCTGTTTGCAACCAATGTGAGTGAATTGGACGATGTAGAAGGGATGAGCAGCAAGTTTGCAGATAAGACTGAGATTATTTTCACTGTAACTCAGTACAGGACAGTGTTGGACAGGACAGGCTAGTCTTGGGGTGACATTGGTGTATTAAAGTTGGGCAAATGGACTGCAAAATGGGAGATGGGGGATTAATTTTGAGGTCAATACAAATGAGGCTGGGCCATACCATGAATGGTAGGGGATCTTGCACTGTTGGGCCATAGGGAGGCGTTCATAGATCTTGAAGGTAATGGCAAGGAGAGAAAACAGGATTAAGGAGACATATAGAATGATGATCTTCAATAGTCAAGGCATCTAATGCAAGAGCATGGACAATATACTCCAACAATATAAGACATTTGTCAGACCTCAGCTGGTGTATGTTCTGGTCACCGGTCCATTGGAAGGATGTGTTAGGAATAGAGAGGGTGCAGAGATTTACCAGGATATTCCTTGGGATGGAGTGTTTGGAGAGGAGACTAAACAGGGTTTTCTCCAGAATGGAGGAGGATAAGAGGGGATGTGATTGAGATATGCAAACCCATGAGTGGTGTAGATAAGGAGAACAAATCCATGCACTCTACTCAATCAGAGGGAATTAAAGGTTGGGGACATAGATTTAGGTAAGGGGAAAGAGATTTAGAGGGGATCTCAGGGGATTTTTTTGGCAAATTGCTAAACTTTAACTTCTGCCAGTGAGTTAGGCCTACAGTCATCACACCGTTTCCAGCAATGCCCATTAGGATCAGCAATTAATTCTTCATGTAGATCTCCTTCACAGGATCAAAGATCAACTCAAAATCTTTTTCCTTTATCAGTCCCTATCACCATTAACCTTCCATCGTGTATAAAAAACAGGAATCAATACCATATAGCTAAGTGGAGGTGCTGGACAAACTCAGCTGGTCAGGTAGCATTCCTGTGGAGGGAATGGACAGGCAATGTTTTGCATCAGGACCCTTCTGCAGACAGATAATGTGTCTTCCGACCAGTCGCCTGTCATTTCCTCCACAGATGCTGCCTGACCTGCTGAGTTCTTCTAGCACTTTGTGCTTCGCTCAAGATTCCAGTATCTGCAGTTCCTTGGGTCTAGACAATACCATATCCGTATACATAATTTGCATTATCAATTAGATAGGCACAGATGTCGAGGAACAACAATACTGCAATTATATCTTCCTTTTTATGTACACTGTAGTTTCCTATAATTGTCTCAGAATACCCATCATTACTCCTTATATTTGCACACATGCACTACAAGTTGGTTTTCTTGGCTTTGGTAAACATGGAAATGCTCAGAAGACCCTTCTGGAGAAAAGAATATTGCACTTAATTTTTAACTAAAACCAATTTTAATTCTCAGCACCCCACTCATGATGCAGCACATCGCCACTGGGTTTCCCGCTACATTCTTGCGTGGCACGGTGGCACAGTGGTAGAGTTGCTGCCTTACAGCACCAGAGACCCGGGTTCGATCCTGACTACAGGTGTTGCATGTACGGAGTTTGTACCTTCTCCCTGTGACCAGTGTGGGGTGTTTTTATTTTAATGGGTGCTCCAGTTTCCTCCTATACTCCAAAGATGTGCAGGTTTGCAGGTTAATTGGCTTTGGTAAAAATGAAAACTGCCTTAGTGTGTGGGATAGTGTAAGTGAGAGTGGATCGCTGATCGGCAGGGATTCGGTGGGCCGAAGGCCCCCTTTCTGTGTTGTATCTCTAAATGTCTAAACTAAACTAAAATTGTGTTGTAACCTTTGGAAACCCTCATTATGTTCATCAGTCCAGTGTTTGCTGTGGCTTTTGCAAGAGGTTTTTGCAACAGCATTGTGACATTGATAAATCAAGCTGAAAGATTTCCATCTCAAGAAACAGCTATTGGTTTTTCCTTAAAATGCTTGTTTTCCCCAATGTGGTAGAATCCAAGCAATTCTGGGGCAAAATGTCTACTTTGTACTTTGGACTCTTTAAATTTGTTGTTATACCTGCATTGTTTATTTGCAGAATAATGTTTCTAACCTCTGTTACTTGTACCTCCACTCAGGTTCAAGGTAATCCATTACTGACATTTGGCATCCCAGAACATTAAGCACTGGACATTTCTGATCTCAAAGGTTGTTCTTGCGAACATGTGTCAGACTAAATGACTACAAGGTGTGTACAACTTTAATGATTCAGTCTCATTCTATTTGCTTCACCTGTTTTTTTTTTCCATATAATAGATACATTACTTTGTCAAGGATGTACACTAAAAAATATTTATCTTCTAATGATCGACAGAAAACGCTGGAGTAACTCAGCAGGTGAGGCATCATCTCTGGAGAACATGAGTAGGTGACGTTTTGGATCAGAACTGAAACATCACCATATTTTCGAGAGATGCTGAGTTATTCCAGCTTTATGATGTGTCTATCTTTGGCAAACCAGCATCTGCAGATCCTTGTTATCCTTTCTAATGCTTTGTTTCAAATTGAAAATAATTTTCCTTTTCATTGAATGCCTGACTTCACCATCGTGTTGAATTTGCTCAGTTCTATGATCTAAATGCCTTGTTTTCCTGTTCCAACCTGCATTATAAAAGGTGCAGTTGCCACTCTCCCCAGAGAGCGTGCACGTTGAGCAGCTGGCTGCCTGGTTTGTTCTGTATTCCTGCTATAAGTCTCATTACTTTTAAGCACATCAACATTCATGTCAACACAGCACTCATTGCTAATAACAAAATCATTTGTTTAATCAATCTTAACTGTCAGCATAAGAGCAGAAAATGCTGGAGCAGCTCATCAGATCGAACATTATCTGTGGGGCAGAAATGAAGGTTGCTAAACCAGTATATCAACATAGTTTTTCTCTCCATTGGGGCTCTATGACCTGTTGAGTATAAGTAGCTTTTTATATTTTAATTTCAGATTTCTAACCTCTGTAATATTTTATTTTAATAGCTGACATTCCAGAAGGTCAAGAAATGAATTTGCTCAACTAAATGTTTAATTTTCATATTCTGGTACAGGGATTTATTTTCATGAGACATATTGATTGATTGAAAGATACAGCATGGATACACGCCCTTTGGCCTAATGTGTCTATTGATGACTTATTCACTTCAGTTCTATGTTATTCCAGTTTCTCAACCCCTCCTTACACACCAGAGGCAATTTACGGAGGCCAATTAACCCACAAACTCACGTCTTTAGGATGTGGGAGGAAACCCACATGGCCACAGGGAGAACGTCCAAACTCCACATAGACAGCACCCGAGGTCAGGATCAAACCCAGTTCTTAATATCAGGTTGTGTAGGAAGGAACTGCAGATGCTGATTTAATGCAAAATATCAGGTTAATACTTTGGACTGAATTAGTCATCTAATTGACCACAATATTTGAACTTCATAACATGAATCATCTTTCTCATTGTATGAAGAGGCATCACTGCCCAGCTGTTATCAGTCTTTGTACAGCTAATGTTAATAATAATGTTGTGACTGGTTTTGCCATTTTCTGTTGCTCTGCTAATATTCTTTCAACGGGGCACTTCTAACATCATTGCTCGCTTGCCATTTTCTTCTGACTGACCGGATGAATAAATCTCAGTAAAGCTCAGTTGGGAGTGAAGGCTTGGTTTCGAGTTGATACCTTTGAACTGAATAAATCACTAGGCCCTGTTTGTTCTGGCCTTTTCTCACGTCCTGTTGCTTCCTCCACCCCTCCACCCCTCCACCCCCCCCCCCCCCCCCACTCCCACCTTTTAGTCTGAAGAAGGGTCTCGACCCAAAACGTCACCTATTCCTTTTCTCCAAAGGTGCTGCCTGGCCCACTGAGTTACTCCAGCATTTTGTGTCTATCTTCGGTATTTGAGTTTAGTTTATTGTCACGTGTATCAAGGTGCAGTGAAAAGCTTTTGTTGCATACTAACCAGTCAGCAGAAAGACAATACAAGGACAAAGACAATACAATCAAGCCATCCACAATGCACAGATACGCCAGTATCAACCAGCACCTGCAGCTCCTTCCTACATGATCAGCAGGATGAGTTGTTCTCATCTGATATTCATCAACTGAGAGACTTTGTCAAATTGCTTCATGTGCAATGCCCCCCAAAGTAAAAAAGAGTGCAGCCAAGCCCACCAGCAGGCCACCCCAGACAGAGGATCTCCTGGTAGGTCCAGCTCTCCCACCAAGGACAGAGGATCTGCGCTGTGCGCCGGGAACCCACGCAGATGGCACAGCTCACCCGCCCGCCCAGAGGGGAAGGAGTTGGATGGAGGGCCAGTAAGCAAACCGGCAGTTTTTTTTCTTATATAAACAAGAATAGTTTAAATCAACTATTTACAAAATACACATAAACCCACCACCACAATACAAAATAAACAAATATTCTTATATATTAGATAACTATCTCCCCATCCTTATTGAGGATACATTCCATCCCCCGTGGTGCCCAGCAGTCCTGGAAATCCCCCAGGACGCCCGTGGAGAGCGCGTAGTCCCTCTCAAGTACCACCTGGGCGCCGATGTAACCCCGGGATAAGGGGCAGGCAGCCGGCTCGTGCAGAGCCCTCTTCCACCTGACTCGCGGATGAGGAGCAACCCAACCAGGCCTATGAGCAACCCAACCAGGACATCTTCGGCCCTTCCCTCTTCCCTACGCACAGGTGTCCAAAGATGAGGATGGTGGGTGTGAAGTTCAGCCAGAAGGCAGTTAATGAGAGTACGTGTGCCAACATTAATAAGGTAAGTGAAATAAACTTTGATCATATTGGAACAGGGGCTGCAATCTCACAAACTTCATATACACGTGGAACACAGACTCTTCCAGCCCGCAAGAGTGGCAGGCGGCTGGCGAGTCTGTGAACCGCTCGCAAACTGGCAGTGGGAGTGCACTCGTTCGATACACTTGCATAGTATCTGAGATGCTTATGTTCTTCTTATTGTGTATGGCGTGCATAGCCTAAAGTTGTAGGACGATTTTCTATTTGATCTTATTTGATTGTGCACGCCGGCTTCATTGCATTCGTTTACCACATGAAGATTGCAATCTCCCACTCCAGATGCTTATCTAAGATATCTAAGTGATTATGTATAGTGATACCTGAACTGTATACAAAAATGAACATGTAACAAATAAAGAACCATTGATGATGCCAAGACCAACTCTTATATGCCTGAACATAATCCACATCCATCCATTGCCTGCATTTTAGACGAGGAAATGTACCCAAGTTTTATTCAAATCCACAGGTGTGTGATAGATTAATGGAGTCCTTTCCACTGGAGCAGAACCAGTCATGTTGTACTGCATCATTATAGAAGTTTGAATAATTTACAATAACTGCAGAGATTTTAAATGTTATATTTACTGGCTATATTGATGATGCTATTGTGCACCATTTCATCTCTCCTGATGGATTAAGATGTTTTAAAGTTCCTGAAAGATGTATGCAAATTCAGTAGTATCCGTGAATAAATTTCACAGAACGTTGCAAATGTCAGCGATAAGACTTAAAAACTGAAGTCAAACTGCTGCAATGGCTGTTGTGAACTTAAAGTAACTTTTGGTAAATAATGAGAGTACGTGTGCCAACATTAATAAGGTAAGTGAAATAAACTTTGATCATATTCATGTCCTATTATGATAGATAGGGTGAATACACAGACATGGGTAATCAAGAACCTGAGGACATAGGTTTAAAATGAGAAGGGAACATTTTAAATAGGTTCCCAAAGGGCAACTATTTTACAGAGAGTAGTGGGTATATGGAACAAGCTGCCAGAGGAGGTAGTTGAGGCAGGTACTATAACAGCAATTAATAGACACTTGGACAGATACATGGTTGGGAAGGATTTAGAGGGATATGGGCGAATCTGGGTGAATTGGACTAGCTCAGATGAAGCATCATGGTTGGCATGTTGGGACGAAGGGTCTGTTTTGCATGCTGTATGACTAATTCATTTTCATGAATTCCTGCACATAAAATTCCAGGCTGTCAAGCTAGACATCTATGTTTTGTAAGCATTAAATGAGGAACTTTAATTATCTTGTCAGCTTTACGTTTAGAGAAATTAGAGATCTTATTGTGCATCATATCATACTTATCATGTTCTCAAGGGCGAGATTATTTCATTTGAAGTTTCATTTTATTTTGCAGTACCTAGTTAATAGATATTGACCGGTAGAACTTTAGAACTCTTCTATAAAAGAGATATCTATAATGATAAGTGCATCATTTGATGAATATCGTGCAAACTCTAATGAGTAATTAATGACCTTAAAACAAAAGCAAAACCTTGCAAATGCTGGAAATATAACAAGATGTTGAAAATGGTCAGAAGGTCAGTCATCATCCGTGGGGAAGGAATTGAGAGATAATGTTTCAGTCAATATTCCTCGACAGACATGTAGAGAGTGTTTTATTGTCCCATGTCCCAAACCTGAACAATGAAATTCTCACTTGCAGCAACATCATAACAGGTTTGTAAACACTGTACTCTATACATAATATAACAAACAAACACAAAGTAGGCCGGTGTGGGCAAATTGGGCCGAGAGGCCTGGTTCCATGCTCTATGACTCTGTACGTGTGTACATGTGACAATAAAGAACCATTGACCATTGTTTGTGTGCGATTTGCACAAGAAAAGCAGGGGCTAAGATATCCAATTTCCAGGCAGGTGTCTGCAGTTGTGATAACAAATGTTAGTGAATGGCCAGTCACCAGTTCATATTTGTGGTCCTAACAACAATGATGTGTCTCCATCTGTTTATTACTAATAGAATCAACATATTAAACCCATCTTGCCCATTCATGTTAACCAGAATGAGAGAATCAATCCAATTCTCTCCTGCTTGCTATCCAGATCATTTAACATTCCCCCTTTTCAAACAACTTCCCAATTACATTCCATTAAAACCCAATTTAAATTAATTTTATCGATTTTGCTCCAATGATAGTGGATGAAAGAAAACTCTAACCTGACAGCAAAATGGTGTATGTGTCAGCACACTTTAATTTACAATGAAATATGAGCATCCTCCTAAGGACCAACCTTTTAAGATAAATTCATAAATCGGTATTTAATTTTAACGTTTATAATGAAAAACGTATACATGCTAAAACATTTTTTGCACCAAATTCATAAAATTAACTAATCACTAGCACATACGATATCATGTATGTATTTTAAGTCTAGTATAAATGCTGTAATACTGTTACTCTGTCCCATTATGGATTCCGACAACAGAGTCAGAGCAACAGAGTCTTGAAGCACCCTTTGGCCCAATTCATCTTTTGCCGACTAAGATGTCCCATTGGAGTTAGTCCCATTTGCCCTCATTTGTTCCATATCCCTCCAAACCTTTCCTATCCAAGCGATTTTAAATGTTGTTTATAGTACCTGTCTCAACTACCTCATCTGGCAGCTCGTTCCACATATCCACCACCCTTTGAGTGAGAATATTGCCTCTCAGGTTCCTATTAAATCTTTCTCCTCTCACCTTAAACCCATATCTTCCATTTTTTGATTCCCCTACACTGGATAAAAGACTCTGCACTTTCACCCTTTGAGAGACAGGTTAATTAAAATATGCCTGATTTACAACAAGATAAAATTAGCAAGTAGATTTTGGACTGAATTTGATTTTCAGTCTTGTTCAATCATGGTCAAATGTTATATAACAAAATTGCATTATTGAGTTTGAATCTCTTCTCAGCAGCAGCTTTCTAGCTCACGTCAGGATGTCATTGGTCTGAACTGCACTCAAAGATACGAGTCAAACTAGCACACGAGTGCAAAGAGAGAGGTGAATGGAGCGGATGCCTTTTAGGGTGAAAACGTTATGGTGAGGCCACATCCTCACTTTCAGTAGATGTCAAGAAATGAATGAGTGGCGGCACAGTTGTGCAACTGGCAGAGAAGCGGCCTTGCAGCGCCAGAGACCCGGGTTCGATCCTGACCTTGGGTGCTGTCTGCGTGGAGTGTGCACATTCTCCCAGTGATCCTGTGTGTCTCCTCTGGGTGCTCCTGTTTCCTCCCACATTCTAAAGATGTGCATGTTTGTAGGTTAATTGGTTTCTGTAAAATTGCCCCTAATGTGTAGAGAATGGATGAGAAAGTGGGATAACGTAGAACTCGTGTGAACGGGTGATCGATGGTAGATGTGGACTTAGTGGGGCGAAGGGCTTGTTCTTATGTTATGTTTCTAAACTAAACTGAATTAATCAAAGGAAGCAAGAGGCTCTCTGTGTCCTGGCCAAATTTTTATAAATCAGATCATAGCTGGTCATTTAACTTGCTGAATAAATCAGATCATAGCTGGTCATGGAACTTGGATGAGTACAAATTAGTTGCAGTATTTTCTTATACAGAACAATGACTATGTTCAAAGGGACTTCATTGCTTGCATCCAAAACGTATGAAACTGATGAAAGACAGAATATAAATGCAAGTCATTTGACCTTTTAATAAAGCCAAGTATGTTGTTATTTCAAGCAATTCATTCCAATCATTTTATTCTGATTATTGGTGGATTTAATTATTAAATTATTTTGATCAAAACACAATTAAATTACAGCAAATGATGTACATGACATTTGAATGTAAATTGGAAATCATCTGTTAGTCATGAGCATTTAATGAAGAAACTTGACCTTAAAATTGCTTCTCTTCTCTGCTCAATAGGATTCCCAATTCTGAACACTTCACTTAGATTTGCTTTCATTCAACAATTATATACTTCAAGCATGGGCACATGAAGTCTGCAAATGCTGTAAATTCGTTAAAATAAAACCCAGCAACTCAAAGATGGAGGAGACGTGCTTACTTAGAGCATAAACAACCTGTATGGGGTGGAGAGACAATATCCTCACTGCAGGAGGTTACTGATAACATAACAGGAGACGACATGGCTATACTTGATTTTACGGTAAGAAAGGGAAATTAGAGGCTCAATCTCACGCTATTCATAAATCCTCCAAAGAATTACAGAAAGAGCGAGACTGGTTTACTGTAGAGTGGGAATGTGTGTCACAAAATTCAAATTGCAAATATATAAATCAAAAACAGACAAAACTGAAAGGCAGCTGCTAAACTTACACCAACACCAAGAAATGTAGAGTGGATGATGTAGGTCACAAGGGAAAGGATGGCCTATTTACGTTCAGGAAGAGCTGCACTGTGGCAGCAGAGTAGAAAATGAGAACATGGAAAATTCAACCACGGGAGCATGAAGCAAATTGCCAAAGGATAAGTGACATGATTAAAATTAATTGACAACACAACGCAAGAATAAAAATACTCTCACCCATAGATACGCGTACATTGGCTAAATCTTGTAAGTTTGTGCAGAAAGTAAATGAGTGAAATTCACAACAGATAATGAAAGCAGACAAAAAAAGAGTGGGGCACTAAGGGATACAGGCAGCGATGGCTGTATCCCTTTGTGCCCCCCCCCCCCCACTCTGCTGAGTTTGCCCTTGACACATGGTCGCCACGAGGTCGTAGGAGGTCTTCGTAACTCTTCCTCATGCTCGTGAGTGGTCTTCGCTTACGTGTGGCGTCAAGTAGGTCGCAGCATTTCTTCCAGCCTGATAAAAAATGTCCACGACTAACAAAAAAGGTCGGCATTCGAAAAATAGATACCTTTTACCCGTAGGTAGGTCGTAGTTGGTCGTGATGGTAGTCGTAGATATTCGTAGGTAATCGTAGGTCGGTAACTGGCCCGAGAAAAAATATGCAAACATGACATCATTTTATCATGTGATAATTTTCCACTCGTAGCTAGTCGTAGTTGGTCTTAGGTGTGCAAGACCCGTAGGAGGTCGTAGACATAGTCGTAGGAGGTCGTAGACATAGTTGTAGGTCTTTTTCTTCGGCGAGTCAACATGACCTAGACATTTATTTTCAACTCGTCTAGGGTCTTCTAAACTCATGGATTAGGTCGTCCAAGTAGAACAGGCCCTTTAGCCAGAGGTATAAGCAAAACAATGGGCAGGGAATAACAGATTGACTGAGGAAAGAATAGCTTGAATAGGAGGAACAGCTACTTCCCCACAGCCATCAGGCTATTAAACTCGCCACCAAACAGACTCTGAACTGTAACAGCCTATTGCACTTTATCTGGTTATTTATGTGTATATTGAACTGAACTGTTCTGTATTTTTGTTTACTATCTCCGTTGTGCTGCAGCAAGCCAGAATTCATTGTCCTAGCTGGGACACATGACAATAAACTCTCTTGACTTGACGATGTCATATCTCGCTAGCCTTGAAATGTTTTCTCTTAACGCACATTATCTTTTTGTAAGTAGTGCTTCTTTCAAATCATGCAGATTCTCGGTGGAAAGGCATAAAAGGATTCAAACTGATTATATCGCCGAATGATAGAGTGCGGTACTAGTGAGGTGTGTATAAACTCAGACAAATAGCAATGCCTGTGCCATCTTTACCTCACTTGTAATAACAGCTTCCAGGAGTCACTTTTGTATCACATGTAATACTGACAATCTAAATATTTGGCTACCAAATTCGATAAATTGCTACTAAATTAGATACATTCGACAGTGCATTTAAGAAACACAATCAGACTGAGAAAGGGTCTGAAAAAGGGTCTCAACCTGAATCATCACCTATGTTACTGCTGAGAGGCTACCTGACTCCGAGTTACACCAGTACCTTGTCCATTTGTGTAAACCAGCATCTGCAGTTTCTTGTTTCTACCGGAATTATCAAATGCTACCTGAATTATCCCTCCTGTACCACCAATTGCTGACAATAGTTACTTTCACAGAATTGCTATTTAAATTTTTTTTAATGCCCCTACGTATCTCTGCATGAAGGAAAGTAGAATAATTCGATTTATTTCCTGACCATTTGAAAGTATTTTTCTGTTACAGTAGTTTAATTTAGAGATACAGCGTGGAAAAACAGGCCCTTCAGCCCACATAGTCCACACCAGCCATTGATTGTCCGTATATTCGTTCTACCCTACACACTTGGGAGCAATTTCTACAGAAGCCAATAAACCTACAAACCTGCACATCTTTGGAATGTGGGAGGAAACCGAGGCACCTGGTGAAAACCCACGTCGTCACCAGGAAAACGTACATATTCCGCACAAGCAACATCTGTAGTCAGGATCGAACCAGGGTCTCTGGTGCTGTAAGGCAGCAACCCTACCATTGTGCTGCCTGTGTGGAGGACAATCAATACAGTGACCATGTGACTTTGTGACAACATCATCTGATGTTAACATTCAATCTGCTGTACAATGTGTATTAATATACATTTGTCCATGGGATGTGGATGCCACGAGCAATAGCAACCTGCATTTCCCCTTAAAATTAGGCTCTGGACTGAGTGACTTAGTAAGCCATTGCAAAAGGGACTTAGAGTTAACTACATTTGACTTATTCGAGACCAGGTAAGAATTGCAGGTTTTCTTTACTGGAGGTCATTAGTGGACCTGATGGGATTTTATTGCAATCCAATAATTTCCATTATCAATGCAAGATCCAGCAAGTTTATTGCTTGAATTCAAATTCCCCAGCTGCCGTGTAGGAACGTTACCTGACGTTCTCAGATCAATAGTCCAGGCCTCTGGATACTGATCCAGTAAATTAACTACCATATCTTAGTTAATGTTGAGTCATGAACCTTCTGCACAGTCTGTTATGAAGTACCTTGCCTAAGGTGTGGAGGACAATCAATACAGCAAGCTGTTTGACTTGGTGACACATCAACTGATCAGTTAACATTCAATCTGCGGTACCTTCCAACAGGGCAAAAAGATATTAGGAGTAAAAACACTGGCTGCACCAGAAAAGAAAATCCATTGTTAGCAACCCTTACTGCCACTTCAGCTGACATTAGCAACTTAACAAAAATCACAGTGAAACCAGGCACATCAGGTATAAACAGGCGGCGACATTTTAAACAGGTTTCAATACATTCCTTACAACTTACAAGCATTTCCTTGTATATGCCACACCTATTTTGGAAAATAAATCACCATGGAACTGACTAATTTAGCAAGATATTTCCTTAAAATACCTTACAACTTACACGCATTTCCTTGTCTATGCCACGCCTATTTTGGAAAATAAATCACCATGGAACCGACTCATTTAGCAAGATATTTCCTCAAAATACTTTTCTCTTGCTGAATTCATTTTTCTAAGACTTTGGCATAAATGGAGAGGCAAGCAATTAATGCCTGTCCCTATTGCCTCTTGAGAAGATGGTGGTGAACCAGCTTCCTGAACCATCACAGGCCTCCTGGTGAAGGTACTTCCACAAAGCTGTGGGCGAAGCAAAGCATTTCACTGTACCTAGGTACATGTGACAATAAAGTATTATTGAATCGTTGTTGGAGCAGCAACCGCTCTAGTCCTTCAGGAAATAGTATTCCATGCAAGGAGCTTCAAGATTTAGACCCAGTGTGATAAAATATTGTTGATATATTTCCAAACCAGGAAATGTGGGAAGGAACTGAAGATGCTGGTTTATACTGAAGATAGACACAAAGTGCTGGAGTGACAGCGGGTCAGGCAGCATCTCTGGAGAAAATGAATAGGTTTCCTACATATTCCACAAAACCAGGCTGCATCAGGGCTCCCTGTGACCATTCTACTCGTTTTCTGCTGTTTGAAATGCACAACAAATTAATAAGGGAGAAAATCAAATTACAACATGCAGCTTACTATGATTTGGACAGCAGCATACAGGGAACACTTCCGTCTTCTGTAACCTTTCCATTTGTCACACAGCCAGAAAAGAATAGACAGAGAACATAAAATTAAATCTACCAAAAGAGGAACAAATATAATTTTAAAACCGATGCAGAGAGAAAAGGTAATGGAGAAGAAGAGGATGAGCTGGCCATATTAAGCCAATTGTTTGATATTGGGAATTTCTTTAGACAAAAGGTGGTGAATCTGTAGAATTCATTGTCACAGAAGGCAGTGGAGGCCGAGTCAATGGATATTTTTACGGCAGGGATTGAGAGATTCTTGATTAGTATGGTTGTCAGGGATTATGGGGAGAAGGCAGGAGATGGAGTTGAGAGGAAAAGAAAGACCAGCCATCATTGAATGGCAGAGTAGATTTAATATCTTAATTCTGCTCCCGTAACTTAAGTTACTCCGGTGGTTTGTATCTACACAAGATTCCAGATCTGCACTTCCTTGTGTCTGCAAATTCTCATTCAATCTACTTGTCATTTTCTACCTGCAGGTGCATCGTTTCATTCAGTGTAAGAATAGTGAGGCCCAATTCCTCATTTCCTGATTTTTGTTTCTAGGGGCAAGTATTCTCTGGTCTTCATTTGACAACTTTGGTTATAAAATCCGGTACAGCAGGTCATTCCGGTGATAAATATATTATGGCAATTTAATGCCTAATTTTCCAAGCTTGAAATGTAAGTGTTGATGCGGTGGAATAAGCATCTTTGTTATAATATAATCGCTCCCTGCTTAGATGCACAACACAGCACTTAACTCACACATGAAGGAATCCCACAAAATTAAATTGGCACTTGCTAAGGCTACTAATTACTCATTATGTAGCTGATGCTAATTTTCTCTCAAATCAAATACTTATCTAATGGGCTGTGGTAGAAACAAAAACAGTCCTCAACTGATTCCCCCCAATATAGAATTGTGGAGAATGTGCAAGACCACAGCAAAGAAGTTCTCATGTCTTCAATTCAAGTTTTCTATAATTTGTGGACCGTTCATCAATCCTGGTGGTGATGTTTCTGAATCATGCGGAGTGCATTAAGATGTAATATGCCATCTCAATTTATTGTCACATGTACATAGAAACCATGAAATGCTTTGTTTTGCATTCAACTCAGTAATATCATTCAGCAGACCTCACTGAGGCAGTAGACAAGTGTTGCCTAATATCTAACGTCAGCAAAGTTACACCAGTTCACTGGACAGATCTATCTTCTGCTTGTCGCCCACGTTGCTGCAGCCCCCCCCCCCCCCCCCCTTCACTCTTGGTGGCTCCCTGCCAGCTAGTTCTTGGTGGCACTCCTCACTCTCGATGGGCCACCTCTCTCTCGGCAGTTGCTCGCAGATCCCTTCTCGCACTTGGCAGCGCTGATCCAGTCAATGCCGGTGGCTCCTGCCAGGTTCGGAGTCCACGGTGGGTGAGCCAGGCCTACCTCCGTCCTCGGTCCCCGGCAGCTGAGCTGGGCCTACTGAAGGGCTTGGCTACTTCTGTAGCCACAGCTGCCCTGGGGCAGACTGACGAAAGCGTGGCTGCCAATCTGCGCCTACGGCCCCTCCGACCACCACCAATCACTCACACACATTCACACACAGGCAAAGGTGGGTGAAGTGTCTTGCCCAAGGACACAACGACAATATCCAAGCGGGATTCGAACCAGCTACCTTCCGGTTGCCAGCTGAACACTTAGCCCATTGTGCCATCTGTCGTCCCATAAGTCTAGGATAGTGCTAGATTACGGGATAATCACTGGTCGCCATGGATTCAGTTGGCTGAAGGGCCTGTTTCTGCACTGCATCTCTAAAGTTTAAAGTCTAAAGTTACCATTTTCCTGCATTTGACTCAAATCCCTCCAAACCTTTCCGATCCAAATGTCTTTTAAATGTAGTTATTGTACCTGCCTCAATTACCTCCTGTGACAGCTTGTTCCATATACCCGCTACCCTCCAGTTCTTTTAGTTGTGAAAAATTCTGTCTGGTTCCAAAGATAATCTATAGCGCAGCAGAGAGGATTGAAAACCGCTTCTGAATGAGAGGTTGCTTATGTTCTTATGGCGAGTGGCAGATAGTTTATTCTGTAATTCTCACCCTTAAATTAAAAATGGTTTAATTAGGGAGGATACAGAGATGGCTTTTAGGCAGTGTGTTACAATTACAGTGCCCTTCATAATGTTTAGGGCAAAGACCCATCATTTATTTATTTGCCTCTGTATCCACAGTTTGAGATTTGTAATAGAAAAAAATCACATGTGGTTAAAGGGCACATTGTCAGGTTTCAATAAAGGCCATTTTTATACATTTTGGTTCAACCATGAAGAAATTACAGCTGTATTTATACATAGTCCCCCATTTCAGGGCAGCATAATGTTTGGGACACAACAATATAATTTGAATGAAAGTAGTCATGTTTAGTATTTTGTTGCATATCCTTTGCATGCAATGACTGCTTGAAGTCTGTGATTCATGGACATCACCAGTTGCTGGGTGTCTTCTCTGGTGATGCTCTGCCAGGCCTGTATTGCAGCCATCTTTAGCTTGTTTTGGGGGCTAGTCCCCTTCAGTTTTCTCTTCAGCATATAAAAGGCATGCTCAATTGGGTTCAGATCGGGTGATTAACTTGGCCACTCAAGAATTAACCATTTTTTAGTTTTGAAAAACTCCTTTAACAGTATGTTTGGGATCATTGTCTTACTGCAGAATGAACCGCCGACCAATGAGTTTTGAGGCATTTGTTTGAACGAGCAGATAGGATGTGTCTATACACTTCAGAATTCATTATGCTACTATCATCAGCAATGAAGATAAGTGAGCCAGTACCTTCAGCAGCCATACATGCCCAGGCCATGAGGTGGAATGTTCTGGATCTTGGGCAGTTTCTTCTCTCCTCCATACTTTGCTCTTGCCATCACTCTGATATAAGTTAATCTTCATCTCATCTGTCCACAAGACCTTTTTCCAGAACAGTGGTTGCTCTTTTAAGTACTTCTTGGCAAACTGTAACCTGAGTTTTGCAACTAACCTAAATTTCTATTACAAATCTCAAATTGTGGAGTACAGAGGAAAGTAAATAAATGATGGGTCTGTCCCAAACATTACGGAGGGCACAGTATACTTGTCACAAAACTACCCGCAATTCAAATGAAACAAGTTAGATTAGCTCTAAGAGATTTGTGTAAATGAAAGGCTTTTGTTCGGAATTAGACTTTTGACACAGCCACTTAACACGTCCTCTACCTGAAGCATTCACGGTTTCCTCTTTCTTTGGATGCACCCGAGCTACGGTGTTTATTCTTACCCAATAAAGAGTGGTTTGATGTGGAGCTACACAAATACTAACCAGCAAAAGCTGTTTGGCACAAAAGGAGCTAAGTGGAAAGCAAAGAGGGAAAACATTTACAGGAAACCTGAGCAGCATCTTTCCTCACAGAAAGTGTGGTTGGTATAGTTAGTCAGTTATTGTTATCACATATATATAGTGGGAGAGTGAAAAGCTTTTTTGTTGAGTGCTATCCGGTCAGTGAAAATAGTGTATAAATACAATCAAGCCTCCCACAGTGTATAGATACAAGATAAAGGGGATAATGTTTAGTGCAAGGTAAAGTCCAATTTAAATTATTCAATGGTCTCCCATGAGGTAGATGGGGGGGTCAGGGCCACTCTCTAAATGGTGAGAGGACAGTTTAGTTGCCTGATAACTTTGGGGAAATAACTGCCCCTGAATCTGGAGGTTTGTCCATAGAGAACAAGCTCCCAGTGGAGGACACAGAGGCAGGTGCAATTATAATGCTTAGAAGATATTTAAACCAATACATGGATAGGAAAGGTTCGGTTGGATATCGGCCACACACACACGCAAATGAAGCTGGGTCAGGCAAGTAGGACACGTTGGACTAAGAGTGTGTTTTTAATCTGTTCAACTATGATTCAAAGTGACTGCCTCACATTAGCCCATTGTATCCAGTCATGAGTCGTGATGGACAATAACTGTTGAACGAAGGAGATTACATGCATAACTCCCTCAACAGTGAAGTCCAGCTCATGGGTGGTGTTTACATCCACCCACGGCTAGAAGCACTGCATATATTATATCTCAGTGTTTTAGTGGGGAGGGAGACAGAGAGAGAGAGAGAGAGAGAGAGAGCGCATGGATATAGTCCCTTGGGGCTCACGCCAACCATTTATCACCTTGTCACACAAGTTCTATGTTACCCCACTTCCTCATCCACTCCCAGCACATTTATGACATTTTTAGAGGCCATTTAACCTACAAACCCACACACCTTTGGGATGTGGAAAGAAACCGGAGCACCTGGAGGAAACCCACGTAGTCACAGGTACAAACGTGCAAACTCCACACAGACCGCTCCTGAGGTCAGGATTGAACCTGGGTATCTGGCGCTGCAAGGCAGCAACTCTGCCGCTGCAACACTGGGCTGCCCCGAACCTTTTCACAAGGTTCCGTCCATCAAAGAATAATCCAATTGAATGTACTTTAATGTGTTATGGCAAGAATTTGCAGCATACCTCGATGAAGGGAAATGGGCGCAAAAATATTTAAACGAATGCTGAAGACAAGCTCTAGAATTAGCCATTTAGACATCTTTAGACATGCAGCAACAACATTGCAGACAATGAAAAGCAGGATTGTTTTAATCCATCCATGTCTTCTGTGTGACCAAGACTTCACGCACTATAAACATTCACCAATGACTTGGCTTTGGGATAACTCCTGCATTCCTTCCTCCTTCCTCTCTACCCCACCCTAGTCATCCTTCTAGTTCCACAGTTCGCATCCCTGTCATTAGCGCATCTTTTCCAGCCAACAAAAGGCCATTATGGACTCCATCCTTCCTGAGGTCATCTGTCGCCAACCCTGTTTTGTTCTGTCCTTTTCTATTTTTCAGTCTGAAGAAGGGTTCTGACCCCAAAATGCCACATTCTTTTTCTCCAGAGATGCTGCTTCACCCGCTGAGTTATTCCAGCATTTTGTGCCTGACTTGGCTTTGGAGTTGAGCACCATCGGCAAGATACACTGCAGTAAATTGGCAATACCTCCTGCTTTGACTGCTCGAAAGACAAGAAGAGCATTGTAACCAACAAGTCTCACACTGTCCTGGCAGGGGATGACTTACCTGTTTATTCATCATCAGGGGAGGAAAATCATGGATAACAACATACCTGTTGTTGTACTTCCGGTGGCGCTGGTGCCAGCAGCCTCCACCTACAGCCCGGTATCTTTTTGTTTTTTTGTTTATTTAGTTATGTAAAAGTGTGTTTTTGTGTATTTTTTTTGTGTTTTGATGTGGGGGAAGAGGGTACGGTGCGGGGGATACCGTCCTTCAGCCGCTTCCTGGTGAAGACGCGACTATTATTCGAGTCGCGTCCTCGCCCCCCCCGAGCGGCCTACCTACTGGATTGCCGCGGCCTTTCCTGCCGGGATCGACCAGAGCTCCAGCAGCGGCGGGACAGCGCTGATACATCGCGGGGCTGGCGATGCCTTACCGGGGATCGCCGTCTGGAGCTCGGAGTGCTGGACCTGCTGCACCGACATCATGGAGCTGCGGTTTGCGGGCTCCCAACGCGGGCGGCGCTGATCAACAGCGCGGGGTCCTGCGACTCTGCCCGGCTCAGCCTGCGGACTGTTAGGCCTGTTAAGCTTCTACGAGTAAGAATTTATTGTTCCGTTGTCAGTGCTGTAATGTATATAATGTAATTAGCATATGTTATGTCTTGTGCGAGGGGACGCATGCGCTAGAGGAGACTCATGGTGGCGCCTGAAATAAAGAAGCATGTTAGTTTACTCCTGTATCTGAGAGTTCTTTTGAGTCAGTTCCAAGTACCCAAAATACACTACAAGTACATTGACAATCAAACACTCGACTGATCTCTCAACCTGTCGTTGCCCCTCAGCGATATATGCATATGCACTCCTATCTCTCTCCCTCTCCGTTTATCACTACTTACCAAGCTGCACCAATTGGCCTAGTTGTTTCTCCTTATCCTCTCTAGTTGATGTACACTGCAACACAGTGGCACAGAGATACAGTTGATGTCTTACAGCACCAGAAACCCTGACTGCAGGTGCTGTCTGTGTAGAATTGTGTTCTCTCTGTGGCCGCATGGGTTCTCTCCGGGTGTTCCAGTTTCCTCTCACACTCCAAAGACGTGCAGGTTTGTAGGTTAATTGGCTTCAGTAAAGTTTGTGAATTGACCCTAGTGTGTAGGATAATGCTAGTGTATAGGGTGAATACTGGTCAGCACAGCAGTCAGCTGAAGGGTCTGTTTGAGTGCAGCAATCCCAGACACCAGTTCAATACCACCTTCTCAAGGACATGGGGGACAGATAATAAATGCCATCCTTTCCAATTACATGAATATACAAGATCTAATCTAAAATAAAGCTTTATCTTAAATTGAAATAGAATATCCCATTAAATCATAATGATGAATTTCAGTATAGTCAGCAGGAGACCCATCACCTTTTTTTAAGCAAAAGGGAAAAAAGTAAATAAGACATACTGGAGATCAAATCAATTTATAGAACACGATCATCAATCCTGCTTAGACAATCTCTGGTGATTGTCTTATTCTTAAATCCATAGTAAGTTTTCTTTTCAAAGCACAATTTCAATCCAAAACATTTTCAAGATGTAATGGTTTATTCCTTTTAATTAAAGATTTGTTAGCTAAATGTTCAGTTTGAAGTGTTATTTCATATTTATAATATTTGAAGATTTCTTTGCACACAAGATAATTCCGATTCAACCAGCAATTTGCTGGAAATACTCAATGACCTGAGCAGCATCTGTGGGGATAAAGAATTTGGCAACATTGAGTCAGAACCCTGCATCAGGACTGAGTGTCGATAAAAAACAATCATGGCTGGGGAATTCCAACATGTGGTACTGGTTATTTCAACACGACATGATTGCAAGTCCCACTTTTCCAAGAATGAAATGTATTACCACTATTTACAAAAGATTCTGTATCCCTCGAGAAATTTGACCAGGTGCATCATTTGACATTATTTCCCCACAAAGATTTCATTTTGTATCAGTGCCAAATTAGACAGCATTAATCTGAGAAACCATCATCGGTGATCTTTCTTAGAACAACCTTGAGACGTGGAAGGAAAGAGGAGGACCCGGAGGAAACCCACATGGTCACAGGAAAAACGTGCAAACTCTGCATAGTCAGGATCAAATTAGGGCATTAGTCACTGTGAGGCAGTAGATATAACAGCTGTATCATATAACCAAATAACCATATAACAATTACAGCACGGAAACAGGCCATCTCGACCCTTCTAGTCCGTGCCGAACACGTATTCTCCCCTAGTCCCATATACCTGCGATATAACCTGTGCATCACGGTGATGCCCTCATTTTAAATATACGTCTTAAGGTGGCACAGCGAAACAGCAGTAGAGTTGCTGCCTTACAGCGCCAGAGACCTGGATTAGATCCTGACTATGGGTGCTGTCTGTACGAAATTAATTCATTCTTCCTGTGACCGCGTGGGTTTCTTCTGGGTGCTCCGGTTTCCTCCCACACTCCAAGACGTACAGATTGGTAGGTTAATTGGCTTCGGGAAAATTGTCCCTCGTGTGTAGGATAGTGTTAGTGTATGGGGTGATCGCTGAAAACACAACACAAATACGGGAGCACAGAGGGCGGCACAGTAGTGCAGCGGTAGAGTTGCTGCCTTACAGCACCAGTGACCTGGGTTTAATCCTGACTACGGGTGCTGTCAATACAGGATTTATACATTCTACCTGTGACCACTTAGGTTTTTATTGGGTGCTCCGGTTTCAAGTTCAAGAGAGTTTATTGTCATGTGTCCCTGTATAGGACAATGAAATTCTTGCTTTGCTTAAGCACACAGAAAATAGTAGGCATTTACTACAAAACAGATAAATGTGTCCATATACCATGATATAAATATATACACACATGAATAAATAAACTGGTAGTGCAAATAACAGAAAGTGGTTGCTAATAATCAGAGTTTTGTCCGAGCCAGGTTTAATAGCCTGATGGCTGAGGGGAAGTATCTATTCCTGAACCTGGTTGTTGCAGTCTTCAGGCTCCTGTACCTTCTACCTGAAGGTAGCAGGGAGATGAGTGTGTGGCCAGGATGGTGTGGGTCTTTGATGATACTGCCAGCCTTTTTGAGGCAGCGACTGCGATAAATCCCCTCGATGGAAGGAAGGTCAGAGCCGATGATGGACTGGGCAGTGTTTACTACTTTTTATAGTCCTTTCCTCTCCAGGGCGCTCAAATTGCCGAACCAAGCCACGATGCAACCGGTCAGCATGCTCTCTACTCTGCACTTGTAGAAGTTAGAGAGAGTCTTCCTTGACAATCCGACTCTCCGTAATCTTCTCAGGAAGTAGAGGCGCTGATGAGCTTTTTTGATAATTGCGTTAGTGTTCTCGGACCAGGAAAGATCTTCAGAGATGTGCACGCCCAGGAATCTTCCCACACTCCAAAGACGTGCACGTTAATTTGGCTTCGGTAAAAATTGTAAATTGTCCTCAGTGTGTAGGATAATGCTAGTGTACGGGGATAGCTGGTTGGCATGGGCTCGGTGGGCAGAAGGGCCTGGTTCCACGCTGTATCTGTAAACTAAAAACTAACCTTGCTTTCATGTAGTTTTATTCATTATTGTCATGTAACCAGAAGTACAGTGAAGAGCCTTTGTTTGCGTGTGATCCAGTCAAAGACTATACATGAATACAATCACTTGATCGTAGTGCACAGATAAAGAATAGAGTACATGACATAGAGATATTACATTGAAAGGTAATTTGCCTAGATAGAATTTCCTAATAAGCAGTGCGAGTGGTAACTTTTACAAGATGATAAGCATAATGCAACACAATAGTTTTATTTTGTTGTTTCCTTCACAGTTGCCTAACCTGTTGAATAGCAATGGCATTTTCTATTTGTGAAACACAATAGTGCATCTCATCCATGCATTGATGATATTGCAGGTTCTTCAGGTTTATTATCTTTTGTCAGGGAGCAGCCTAACTACAATTAACTCTCTCACGCAATAACATGAAAGGACAAGAGCACGAGCGGCCACACTGCCCCTCAAGCCTGTTCAACCAGTCCATATGATCATCTATTCTGGCATCCACTCCAAAGAAAGATCAGAATGGAGCGTTGTTTTGAGATAATATGCAAATACTTCTAGACAGTCGTGACACAATACTATTCTGTCATCATAAGATAATGACCCTGTGATATTGGCAGTACAAGTTCTAGTCTGATTGGACTTTGACATTTAAGTTATAGTTTTCCTGGTTGAAAGATTAAATTGCACAAGGTACATACCCCAGAATGGGGTGGCACAGCGGTAGAGTTGCTGCCTCACGGCGACAGAGACCCGGGTTCGATCGTGACTATGGGTGCTGTCTGTATGGAGCGGCACATACTGCCTGTGACCGCGTGGGTTTTCTCCAGGTTCTCCGGTTTCCTCCCACAATCCAAAGACGTTTAAAGATTAATTTGTTTCTGTAAATTGTCCCCAATGTGTAGGATAGAGCTAGTGTACAGGTGGTCGCTGGCTGGTGTGGAATCGGTGGGCTGAAGGGCCTGTTTCTCCACTGTATTTCTAAACGAAATATTGAAGTTGTAGGTAACCCAAACTTCCCTGCTGTCTTATGCTTAATGAACTAAAATTACCATTTATTTTCCTAATGAGTCCCAACCTTGTTATAGACACAAAACAAAGAACAGCTTCAAAAATAATCAAGAGTCTAAAGACTGATATTATGGCTCATGACCCAAGGAATTCAAACAAGAAAAGCAAAATTCAATTTTCAATATAGTACAGTATCACTTTTGCTGCAAATAATGAAAACTAGAAAGCGAAAGAAACAATTATTGGATGACTGGATGGGTCTGTAAAAATGAAACACTGGAAGGAAATTGTCAGACCTAGAAAGGCCAAGTTATATTCATAGGAGGTAGGCATAGGGGCGTTTTAGGAAACAGTAAAATAAGTTCTATTCTCTCAATATATGAAGTATTTGCAATCTTGGATCGGATCCAGCAGCATTGTTGACCAGATCAAAAGTGCAGAATGAAATGAAAATATTTGAATTTCAAACAATAGGAAGAGGATGTAAATTTCAATGTAAACTTCAATGTAAATTTGCCAGATCTGACTTGTTAGTTCCAGGCACATATTAAAAGGGAACTGAAGCCCTTAGTGTATGTCTTAACAGTTGAATTAGCAATGCATTAATTAGTGAAACTCTTTCACCTCAATCCCAGTCCAGCTCCAAAGACAGGGAGAATGCACAAACTGAGAGCATATCGATTTTTAAAATAAATATCAAAATACATTCCGATGAAGGGTCACATCAACCCAACATTTCATTTTATAACAGATCATCGTATTATATCTATATTTTAAGCACCATGGTAAAATACTGTGGATAGCAATGGCCAAGCATTTTTCAAACATTCATTTGTCAATTCATGGTCTGGGTGTCAATTGAAGCATAAATCCATTTAAAATAAATGCTTCCTCACCCCTGTCACAACAGGGGGAAGAGGAATAATGTATTAACAAATCAAACATGTACCCAATCGTTCTCAGCTATGGTAATTTTAAGCTCACCTTGTTCCTTTGACCGTCAAGAGATATTATTTCCTCTACTGCAAGAAATCAATACACATCGCAGTTTCTAAAAATGCACTAAATACAGCTTGGAAGAATATTGGGAGAGATTATTGTGCTCCCAATCAAACCATTACTGCCTCTAAACTTACCTTTGTTGAGAGGTACAGCATGGAATCAGGCCCTTCGGCTGACCAAGTCCACGCTGACCAACGATCGTCCAAACACTAGTCTATCCTACACACCAGAGACAATTTACAGAGGCCAATTAACCAACATACCTGCACGACTCTGCAATGCGGGAGGAAATTAGAGCAATGGAGAAAACCCATGCGGTCACAGGGTGAACGTGCAAACTCTGTACTGACAGTAACCATAGTCAGGATCGAACCTGGACCTCTGGCGCTGCACGGCAGCAACTCTACCACTGCGCCACTATGCCATCCTAACCTAGATGGAAGTCTATAATAGATTAGCCCCTCAATCCTCAAGTTACATTATTAATTTTCCGAGGGATTTTGATCACATCCAGAATTTAAAGTTTGCTCATGATTCCGGCACCTATTGTGGTCTCCCCTGCCCTTTCATAATGACAGGACAGTCTTTATCTCCACTACAGTATTGGGTTGTTAGCATAACTTGACTATTACGACAGTGGGTGGGCGTAATGTTAACATAGCCATATGAATACAGAGATCTTGAAACTGTTAGCATCATAAACAATGTAGATGGATTTTCATGTGTAATACCATACTAAATCATTGTGCGGCATAGTTGCCTGTGCTGAGATTGCACATTCGCCCTGTGACCACATGGATTTTCCCTGGGTGCACCGGTTTCTTGACCCATCCCAAAGATGTGCGGGTTTGTAGCTTAATTAGCCTCTGTAAATTGCATCCCAATGCGTAGGGAGTAGATGCAAGATGAGATGGCATAGAACTAGTGTGAACGAGTAGAAACAAAGAACTCCAGATGCTGGTTTATACCAAAGATAGATACAAAGTGTTGGAGTAACCCAGCGTGTCAGGCAGCATGCTGCATGACCCACTGAGTTGCTTCAGCACTCAGTGTCTATCTTTAGTTTGGACAGGCGCTGGTCGGTGTAGACTCGGTGGGCCGATGGACCCACTTCCATTCTGTATCTGTCAATCAATTAAGTGCCTGTAGAAGACAGGTTTCTTGTACATGGGGAGCATGGAGACCCTCCACATCTTTAAACAGCAACTACTGTCAAGAGGTTTAGGGCAGTCTCTGAAATGAGTAATGTTACAGCCTGGTAAATCCCTCTGGATACTCTGCCCACACATGTAGGCTGAAAGAAAAGTTGTTGAAGTTCCCTCCCCTTGAGCATGCGAGTTAAATTGATTTTCCGAATGCTGCAGAGATCAGCAGAAACAAGCAGATGTGCCATAGATAAGCAGTGGAACTGAACCGATCTTGATGTTAGGAAGTCAATGGTGACCTTGACCCTGGCCTCCATGGACAGAGTATTCAGGAAGACATGGGAGATTGTGCTTGATGTCAGGAAGTTCATACATCCCCAAGGACGAATATATAATTGGAAATTGTCCCTTTTCTTTATCTAGAAACAAAGAACAGCAGATGCTGTTTTATACCAAAGATAGACATAAAGTGCAGGAGTAACTCAGCGGGTCAGGCAGCAACTCCAGAGTTCAGCACGTTATCGTCCTTTTCTTAATATTCTGCCTTTCTAATCATTCTGATTAATCTTGCAAGCTGATCGCTTCATCATAACTTGTCACCAGAGCAACGTCTCCTTCTCCCCATTGGATATATTATCTTCATCCGATCCATCCCTCCCACATATCCTCTGCATTTTAAACTGGTTTGTTTTCTCAATTTTCCTGTTCCGAAGAAAGGTCTTTGAAGGATGCTACAGTGGTGCAGCTGGGAGAGCTGCTGCCTCACTGCACCAGAGACCTGGGCTCAATCCTGACCTCGGGTGCTGTCTGTGTGGAGCTTGCACGTCCTCCAGATACTCAATTTCCTCCCACCTCCCAAAGATGGGTTTGTAGTTTAATTGGCCTCTGTAAAATTGCCTCTATTGTTTAGGGAGTGGGTGCAAAATTGGGATAACGTAGAACTAGTGTGAACAGGTGATTGATAGTTGGTGTAGACTCAGTGGGCAGAAGGGTCTGTTTTCCATGCTGCATCACTAAACTTAACTGAAATATTAACTCGGTTTCTTTTTCCCCAAGGTGCTGCCTAACCTGCCGAGTGTTTCGGTGTAATGTTGTTATTTCCAATTTCAAGCATTTGACTTTTTTTTTTTTTTTTAAAGTCCCCAACACAGATCATTCAAAATGTTGTCTGTCAGTGGGAAATAAAGCCCCTAAGCCCCCAAAACAATATGACCTCATGCGAGGAAGCCAATTATTGACAATGGATGTTAATTATATACATCAGCGCAATCTTCCACCTCTGATGAAAGATCATTGAACAGAACCATTAATTGCTTGCCTTGCTCTCCCACTATTATTGACTGCTTCAGTTTGCTCGAGTTCCTACTACAAACAATAGACAATAGACAATAGACACAGTAGGCCATTCGGCCCTTCGAGCCAGCACCGCCATTCAATGTGATCATGGCTGATCATCCCCAATCAGTATCCCGTTCCTGTCTTCTCCCCATATCCCCTGAGTCCGCTATCTTTAAGAGCCCTATTAGTTCTCTCTTGAAAATATCCAGAGAACCAGCCTCCACTGCCCACAGACTCACAACTCTCTGTGAGAAAAAGTGTTTCCTCGTCTCCATTCTAAATGGCTTAACCTTTATTCTTAAACTGTGGCAACTGGTTCTGGACCCCCCCAACATCAGGAACATGTTTCCTGCCTCTAGCGCAGTGGTTCCCAACCTTTTTTTGGCCATGCCCCACTTAATCACCTCTAAAATCCTGATGCCCCCCTCCCCCCCCTTTTTTTACCCCAAAAAAAATATTTACTCAAAATAACATCTGAAACATAAACTACATATGTTTACCTGATGGAAAATCCCAAAAAATAAAAATCGAAAATTTGGACCCAGACCTCCTCAGTCGCGCTCAATTGCCCCCCTTAAAAATCAAATTGCCCCCCTATGGGGCGTACGCCCCAGGTTGGGAACCACTGCGCCGTGTCCTAACCCGTAATAATCCTATATGTTTCAATAAGATGCCCTCTCATCCTTCTAAACTCCAGAGTATACAAGCCCAGCCACACCATTCTCTCAGCATATGACAGTCCCGCCATCCTGGGATTAACCTTGTAAACCTACGTTGCACTCCCTCAATAGCAAGAATGTCCTTCCTCAAATTAGGGGACCAAATCTGCACACAATACTCCAGGTGTAGTCTCACTAGGACTCTATACAACCACAGAAGGACCTCTTTGCTCCTATACTATTCTTGTATACTAACTCCTCTTGTTATAAAGTCCAACATGCCATTCGCTTCCTTCACTGCCTGCTGTACCTGCATGCTTACTTTAATTGACTGATAAACAAGGACCCCCAGATCCCGTTGTACTTCCCCTTTTCCCAACTTGACACCATTTAGATAGTAATCTGCCTTCCTGTTTTTGCCACCAAAGTGGATAACCTCACATTTATCCACTTTAAACTGCATCCGCATGCATCTGCCCACTCACCCAACCTGTCCAAGTCACCCTGCATTCTCATAGCATCCTCCTCACAGTTCACACTGCCACCCAGCTTTATGTCATCTGCAAATTTGCTAATGTTACTTTGAATCCCTTCATCTAAATCATTGATGTACATTGTAAATAGCTGCGGTCCCAGCACCGAGCCTTGCGGTACCCCACTAGTCACTGCCTGCCACTCTGAAAGGGACCCATTAATCGCTACTCTAATCGCCAACCAATTTTCTATCCATGTCAGCACTCTACCCCCAATACCATGTGCCCTAATTTTGCCCACTAATCTCCTATGTGGGACCTTATCAAATGTTTTCTGAAAGTTCAGGTACACTATATCCAATGGCTCTCCCTTGTCCATTTTCCTAGTTACACCCTCAAAAAATCCAGAAGATTAGTCAAGCATGATTACCACTTCGTAAATCCATGCTGACTCGGACCAATCCTGTTACTGCTATCCAAATGTGCCGCTATTTCATCTTTTATAATTGACTCCAGCATCTTCACCACTACTGATGTCAGGCTAACTGGTCTATAATTCCCTGTTTTCTCTCCCACCTTTCTTAAAAAGTGGGATAATATTAGTTACCCTCCAATCCACAGGAACTGATCCTGAATCAATAGAACATTGGAAAATTATCACCAATGCTTCCACGATTTCTAGAGCCACTTCCTTACATACCCTGGGATGCAGACCATCAGGCCTTGGGGATTTATCAGCTTTCAGTCCCATCAGTCTACCCAGTACCATTTCCTGCCTAATGTGGATTTCCTTCAGTTCCTCCGTCACCCCAGATCCTCTGGCCACTAGTATATCCGGAAGATTGTTTGTGTCCTCCTTAGTGAAGACGGATCCAAAGTACCTGTTCAACTCATCTGCCATTTCCTTGTTCCCCATAATAAATTCACCTTTTTCAGTCTTCAAGGGTCCAACTTTGGTTTTAATTATTTTTTTCCACCTCGCATACCTATAGAAGCTTTTATTATCCTCCTTTATATTCTTGGCTAGCTTACCTTCGTATCTCATCTTTTCGCCCCGTATTGTCATTTTAGTTCTCTTCTGTTGCTCTTTAAACATTACCCAATTCTCTTGCATCCAGCTCATCTTTGCTATGTTATACTTCTCTTTTATTTTTATACTGTCCCTGATGTCCCTTGTCAGCCATGGTCGCCCCTTAATCCCATTGGAATCTTTCTTCCTCTTTGGAATGAACTGATCCTGCAACCTTCTGTATTATTCCCAGAAATACCTGCCATTATTGTTCCACTGTCATCCCTGCTCAGGTATCTTTCCAGTCAACTTTGGCCAGCTCCTCCCTCGGTATTCACCTCCCCTCTCGCACCGCACGCAATTGGCCCTGACCTTACCCTCTTATCCCTTCTCGAACTTTCCTTCCCATTAATTTGAGCGCCTTTTGTAACTTTTCCTGTACTCACTTCCCCTTCGACTCAATCTTTATACTCCCAAATTGTCAATCCCTCCCCCCGATACAGGTTTGCAACAGTCAGATGACAGGTTTTTTTAATTCCAAAATCAAATTAAGCACAAACCTTTCCCTTTTCAATATATGAATAGGATATGGGATTCATTCATTAATACTTGGTTTTGGTAACGCCTACCTTAATATATGGTGCGTAATGGTCATATATTGAGAGCATATAACTCAAGCTAATAGCATTCCATAAGAAACACGTCGCCTTTTTAAAAAAATCCTAAGGGGTATGCTGCTACAATTTATAGCTCCTCCAAGACCCATTATTTATTTCTTTACTTGTTCAATGATCACCTCCTATGCCTTGCACCATCATTCCTTTAGTCACATAATTACCAATGTGTTTCACTCCCTCTTTGCCCATCATCTCCTCACAATGTTGTACTCTATTGGCTCTGCACATCCTTGTAAACTGTTGAACGTCATAACTTCTAGTTCAAGTTCCCAACTACTTGTGCTATGCTCTCCATTTCTGAACATTTCCAGCATTTATTTCAATTTCACACTTCCTCCAGTTTTGTCTTAATCAGCCTGATAACATGGCTGCACAGCTGAATAGACCATTAAATAGAAATATTTTGATAAAGAGTGCTTTAAAATAGAACACAAACTTGTACCTGTGCATCTTGGCAGATGCGAGGGTTTAGAACGGGAGTGCACATTTGTAACATTACAGCACCAATACATTGTGCTGCAGGATAATGCAAACAAGTTTTCATAAGTTCAAGTTGCTCATTTCAACTTTGCAATTGGGAAGCATCAACAAGGGGGCAGTAAATAACTAGAAGGGACTGTGTAACCAGAGGAGCCAAATAACCATTGTCCTTACACAATGTAGAACGAGGAACTGCAGATGCTGGTTTACAAACGACAAGGGCACGAAGTGCTGAAGTAACCCAGTGGGCCAGGCAGCATCTCTGGTGAACATGCACAGGATCTCAGGACCCTTCTTCAGACACTGCCCTAGCACAACTTCAAACAGCTAATCCCAAAGCAACAGAGCCACAAGGTTTAGAAACAAAGAAATTCAGACGCTGGACTATAGTGAAGATAGACACAAAGTGCTGGACTAACTCAGATGGGTCTGGGAGCAGCTCTGAAGGGTCACGACCCAAAACATCACCCATCCTTTTTCTCCAGTGATGTTGCCCGACCCACAGGGCCACAAGATTCACACATTTATCCTCTGTTGAATGATGCAAAGTAAATATCCAAGTAGACAGAACCCTTCCTGACAAGGCAGATCCAAAATATATGTGGATGTAAAGAATTATAAACGGGGCAGAAAATAAAAGCAGAAGACAGATGCCTGTGAGGCGAGGTGACTATAACCAAGCAGAAACACCGAGATACTGCGGTTAAACACAAGCTGGAGTAACTCAGCAGGTCAGGCAGCATCTCTGGAGAAAAATAATAGGTCAAGACCCTTCTTTGGACTTCTCCTGAAGAAGAATCTTGACCCAAAATGTCATCTATTCCTTCTCTCCAGAGATGCTGCCTGACCAGCTGAGTTACTCCAGCTTTTTGTGTCTATCTTCAATTTAAACCAGCCTCAGCAGTTCCTTCTCACACATTTTGTCTGCTTCACTGTGAAATTTCCTCAAGGTATACCTACTTCAAAGACGTTATATTCCTCTCTCCGACGAGAGTTCTGCAACACCCTCTCTCGCTGCACACCCTCTGTGAATCCTCCTGCTCTCCGATCACATTTTAAACATCTCGTTTCCCTTTCCCCTGACTCTCAGCCTGAAGATCTCAATCCAAAATGTCACCTATTCTTTTTCTCCAGAGATTCTGCCTGACCCGCTGAGTTATTCCAGTTTTTGTGTCTATCTTCGGTTTAAACCAGCATCTGCAGTTCCTTCCTGCATGAGATGCGGCAATGTTGCAGCACGGGTGTGAAAAAATGTAAACATTTTACTCAAAGGTCACATCAACTCACCTGCTAATCCATTAGTTGGACTGACGTCGATATCATTCACACCCAAGTCATGGTGTTTAGAAAGTGTATTTAATTTGGGATCACTAACTAGCTGAGACACTTTAGGATACCTCATTTACTATTTTTGAAAAAAAAAATTGGTGCACACACAAATCCAGGCAGATTCGCCATCTGTTTTGTAAACACCACCTTCTGATCAACCAAACCAAAGGTAGACACAAAATGCTGGAATAAGTCACTGGGTCGGGCAGCATCTCTGGAGAAAATGGATAGATGCCGTTTTGTGTCAGGACCCTTCTACAGACTGATTGGAGTGGGGATGGAGGGGAACTGGAAGCAAGAAAAGACCAAGACAAATAAGGGCCGGCAACACATGACCTCATGCAGGGAGTTTCCCCGATAGGTCAATTGTTGGCTAGGTTCGGTGGGATCCAAAGATGGAAACATTGCTGTGAAGTGTGGAACTGGTTAACCAACTTTTAGTGGTGGAAGGAAGGAAGGAAGGCAAGGTGGAGGGAAAAATCACACAAACTCCACTCAGGATACTCATCTGTTGTCCTATGGAAGTCACAAGCAACCAAATGTACTTTTTCTCATTGTATATTTTCCAGTACTGAAGTGATTAAAAAAATACTTGGCCTTTTAAAACCTTTTATGTTCTTAGATTATGTTTCTTACCCGTTGTACTTTGGAAAATTACATATATGAAAATATATAAAGCTTTGCATGAACAGCAAGCTGTAATCTTGAGTAAACGGAACAATGTAGATAACTCAGAATGAACTTGTTTGAAAAGGCCAATGCATTTTATTTCACTGGTTAAAGGAGAACATGAACGTGGGGCACTAATCAACCAGACATTGCCACAAAGGAGGGGCTGGGATGAGACTTGTACAAATCTGTAGCCAAGGGGAACAAAACAAGGCTCCCGAAAATGGCAAACTGCCCAAATATAGAATGCCAACAGTCTTGAGTTCTGATTTGATGACCACTTTGATGTAGGAAATGGGCCCCTCAAGATTGTACAAACTAGAGAGGGGATTTCTGATATCATTGAATTACGTTTCCGTAACCGCATGGGCTTCCTCCGAGTGCTCTGGTTTCCCCACACACTCTAAACATCTACAGGCTTGTAGGTTAATTGGCTTTGGTAAAAATTGTAAATTGTCCCTAGTATGTAGGATAGTGCTAGTGTACGGAGATCACTGGTCGGCACAGACTTGGTGGACTGAAGGGCCTGTTTCCGTGCTGTATCTCTAAAGTCTAAAGTCTAAACCATCCAGAAGCAAGTGACATACATTAGTCGTAGATCGTGAGATTTTAAAAACACCAATGAAGGACAAAACCATAATGCCAAGTCATTATATCGTTGACCTTAATCAGATAATGCACATATCAATCAAACACGTAAACAGAACAGTCAAGGCTATGTGTGGTTTAATGCAGTTTTAGTTACTGCAAATAAAACTTACTGCCATATTTAGGTGTTGCTTAAAAGGCATTAGATAATGAACCAGTAAAGATAATTCAAAAGCATCACAGCTGCCAATAGATTAGATTAGATTAGATTATTTAATGACCACACAGTCAAGCTGGTGAAATTCAGGTTCAGTACAGGATGTTACAAGGTAGGCTGATTCCCGTCAAACATAACATAAAACACAACATCATACAATATACAGTACATGCATGGGGAGGATATGTGCTGTTGTCATAGTGTGTTCAGAATTCGGATTGCGTGTGGGTAAGAACTGTTTTTAAACAGTCCAACAATAATGTTTTAATTTACCAGAGATACAGTAAGATTTTTTAAATCCCTATGATTTTTAAATGAAAAAAATGATATGGATGAACTGCATTCATTTTCTAAAATAATTATGCCCCAAAGCTCCAGCTAATTAAATCTGACATCTGTTCCAATGTGCACACCACCACTTAAGCCACTGTCATGAAGCTATCTTAAAAAAAAAAATGGCAAAAGATAAAATGCCAAACATTATTCTCTTGGAGGCTTGCAGGTATCACATGCTGAAAGGATATTTATATGAATGATTTATTGAAGGTATTCAGAGCTGGTACACCATCCACTGATATTGAACAGAACAAAAGGTAAGGTACCTATCATTTGAACTCAATAAAGGCAAGTACATTCATATTAGAGCATGGGGTAAAACTGATTTTTCTGAAGGTCATTTGAATTTCCCTTGAATGAAGTAAAGTAATTTTCTATATTACACATATCACGGGATCAAAGGCAACTTTACTTTTGCATAATTGCAAAATTTTGTCCGAACTGACAATAAAACAATGTAAAATTAAATTTTCCGGCCTTGCTTGGCATTTGTTCATTTCTGTCCAGTGCCAGGTTTGGGCTGTGCTGTACAGGCAGGTTGGATGTAGGCACATTCTGGTAATGCAGGCTCTCTCTCTCTCAACAGTACAGAATCAGAATGTGTGTATTCTCAGTCAGCCCTCCGAGTAAGAGCACATAATCCCAGCTGACTCTGCCGTACAATATTGATGGCACCATCTCTCAGAATAGATAGTAGACTGAGATTCCATCCTCCCTTTAGATGGACACAGAGATCCCTTATCTTAGCTGATGCTTATCCTTTAGCCAAGATCATGGAAAAGGAAATTTCTCCAATTAACTCACTGTTGTTTATGCTTTGTGTAAATTGGGATTCACATGTTCTGAACATATCAAACCTGCTCCAACATTTTATTCTAAAGGATTGTAAAGCATATTAAAATGCAGTGTACAAATATATTCTGAAGAAGGGTCCCGACCCCAAATGTTACCTATCCATGTTCTCCAGGGATACTGCCTGACCCGCTGAGTTACTCAAACACATAGTGTCCTTTTTTGTAAACCAGCAGTCCCTTGTATCTTCTTTCGTACAAATACATTCTTGCTTTCTCAGAGTAATTTATTTGGTTTTATGATCTCCAGGACTAGCAGGTGTCTCTAACAGGTTTTAATTAGTTTCTATTTTAGGAGAATTTTTTTCGGATACAGTTTTGAAACAGGACACCAAAGGGTACTACTTAATATCTAATTGTAGAAATTAAGGGTTTCTGAAATTGTTGCCGCACGTTTTAACACTAAAATATACAACCTACAATGGAAAATTCAATGCCAAATTAGGTACAGAAAAAGTATCAAATTAAAAAAGTAATATGACCTTTGGTTAAATTGAGAGAGAAGGCAGGAACATTAACAGCATTTTGAAATCTCCGCCAATTAAAACCAGACTATGAGATCCCATACTTGTAACTTGTAATTATTAATTTGAACCAAATGAAGTTTGATAGGAAGTAAATTAGCACAACAAATCATTGAAATTAGACTTTAGACTTTATTAATACAGCATGGAAACAGGCCCTTTGACCCACTGAGTCCATACCGACCAGTGATCACTCTGTATACTATAGACTATCCTATACTAGGGCGATTTACAATTTACAGAAGCCAATTAATCTATAAACCTGTACATCTTTGCAGTGTGGGAGGAAACCAGAGAATAACCATGTGGTCGCAGGGAGAATGGGAAAACTCCAAAACAGCACCCGCAGTCAATCTCCACTTTAAAAATACCCAATGACTTGGCCTCAACAGTCTTCTGTGGCAATGAATTACACAGATTCACCACCCGCTGGCTAAAGAAATTCCTCCTCATCTCCTTTCTAAAAGGTATGTCCTTTTATTCTGAGGCTATGGCCTCTGGTCCTGGACTCTCCCACTAGTCTCTTTCACTATTCGGTAGGTTTCAAAGAGGTCCCCCAACTGCCCTTGATTATTTCAAACTGGTTATCGGTTACTTTTTAAGTTTAGTTCGAATTAGAAATACAGCATGGACCACTTAGTGACCATCAATCACCCGTTCACACGAGTTCCATGTTATCCCACTTTCTTATCCACCAGAGGCAATTAACAAAGACCAATTACCCAACAAACCGCTACATCATTAGGAAGTAGGATGAAACTGAAGCACCCAGAGGAAACCCATATGGTCACAAGGAGAAATTTTTTTTGTTATAAAATCTTGCCATAAATCATTTTTGTTGACCAGCCACATTTTGGTACTTTATTCAGAACAGGCACAAAAATAAATCCAGCCATGTTGTTCAGAAAACTTCAATTTAAAAAAAAATCTATAATGCCAGAAACCTGTAATACATTTTCCAATAATGGTATAGACTCGGTTGAGTATCCAGTAATTTAGTACCAAGTGTGACATTTACAGTTAAACAATTAACCCTCAAAGACAGCACACAAGTCATTATTTGTCTATTGATGACATCATGTGGTTAGGTCATTATTTTGCATTGATGAGGTGTTGGCATGGTTGTGCAGCATGGTTGTGCAGCGGTAGAGTTGCTGCCTTACAGCGCCAGTGTCCCGGGTTCGATCCCGACTATGGGTGCTGTCTGTACATAGTTTCTACGTTCTCTGGATGCTCTGGTTTCCTCCCACACTCCAAAAATCCTTGATTAGTATGGGTGTCAGAGGTTGTGGGAGGAAGACAGGTGAATGGGTTAGGAGGGCGAGATAGATCAGCCGTGATTGACTGGCGGAGTAGACTTGATGGGCCAAATGGCCCAATTCTACTCCTGTCACTTATGATTGTATGAAAGACATACTGGTTTGCAGGTTAATTAGCTTGGTAAAATTGTATAAATTGTCCCTAGCATGTAGGATAGTGTTAATGTTCGTTGGTTGGTGCGGACTCAGTGGGTCAAAGGGCCTGTTTCCGTGCTGTATCTCTAAACTAAAACAAAGTTAAAGATAGCTCATATTCCATACGGCAGTGCTCAAGTCATAATCTTGCAGCCTACTCTCTCGGGGCAGATTGCAACCCAAAACAAGAACACAAAATCCAGCATAGCATTTCTCAACGAGACGTCCCAAACTCATTTGACTCACACCTTCCAAGCCAAAGTATTAGCATGATAAATCTCTACTTAGGTCTTAAATGCAGTAGTTCCCATTCCTGGTATTTTATCCCGTAACATAAATGGTAGAGCGCTTCACATCACTGATTAGTTAAATGATCAACAGGAATACATTGTTTCCAATCATTAACAATCTAGCGGCAAGTGTGCACAGGTCTAAAGTGTGCATTAAGAAATTTTAAGGGAAAATTGATTTTATATCATTAGAAAACTGGCACAAACTTTCCACTGGAGCCAGGTTTTTGCAAGTTGAATTAGTTATAGCGTCTTTTTTTGTAAACCAGCATCCGTAGTTCCCGGCGTCTCTCCGTCTCTGAGATCTTAGATTGTAGAAATGCAAAGAGCGGAAGGAAGATGTTTTAATACAATTGTTTTAAATTTCCATTTTGAGGAAATGCAAGTTGAAATACACAAGCGATGCGTGAATGGGACTTGGAATCGAGTTAGCAAATCACATAAACACAGAGTGCTGGAGTAACAGCAGGATCTGTGGAGGGGAATGAACAGGCAACATTTTGTTTTTGGGACCCTTCTTCAAACTAATTGCAGTTGGGGAGGGAAAGCTGGAAAAAATATGGGGGTGGGACAAAGGCTGGCAAGTGATGGGTGGACTAGAAGAGACTACATAACCAGGGCAGTCAAATCAGCACCGACCTTACACAATGTAGAATGTGGAGCTGCAGATGCTGGTTTACATACAAAAAGGTGAGGGGAGGTTTCACTGACAGCCAGATGGAGTAAGTGACAAAGGCTTGAGATGAAAAGGGGGACTAAAGAGTGTCAGATCAGAAAGGTGAAAAGTAGTGAAATTTAAGGCCAGGTGGAAGGATGTAGGTGGAGGCGGGGACGGGGGACGGGGGACGGGGCGTGGAGTGAATTGAGAGACTGGGGATGGTAGATCAGCATGCAAATTAGAGGAAAGAAGCAGGGTGACTGGATCTTGGGAGATGGTGGGATCAATGTGTGCACATGGGAGAGGGGGTGGGGGAGAATCAGGAAAGAAAGGAGAGGATGTTATATGAAGATCTCCTCTGCAAGACATAATTGATTTATGTGATTGATTTGTAGGCTCATTAAAAAGAGAGTGGCATTTTATATTAAACAAAGCACAAAGGAAATGGAAGATGCTGTAAAGTGTTTAAGCTGAGAGAGGAGATGGTTGAATCAAAGCAACAGAAAATAGAAACAGTCAAATTATTAGGACTTTGTTCTGTGACGGACAGCAAATGGTGTCTGTCGCTGGACTATTATGTAAGGTGTGAAACTGGGATAATATAGAACTAGTGTGCAGGCGATTGTCAGTCAGCAAGGACTCTATGGGCCGAAGGGGCTGTTTCCATACTGTATCTCCAAGTTAAACTATCTAGACTGAAGTTCATTGACATTTCCTTTGGCCTATCAGAGCAGCCAGAGTAGGTGCTGAAGTTCCAGGACTCCCACCAGGCAGCAGGTAATCATAGATTCCTCTTGTGTGTTATTCTCTATGGCCCCCTTGCACAAATAATACATTTTCTCTTAGTGCTCTTCTTCATCAGCCTGTTCAGGTCCTCTGATATCCTGGGCGAATCCCAGGGACTTTGCAGTAAACATTCTATAATCGGCAGGTGGGAGGCTTTCGATTGGATTGTAGCGTATCCTTTTAAGTGTCATTTGGAATGGTCACAGCTAATAGAACACAGCACAGTACAGCACAGAAAGATGTCCTTCAGCCTACAAAGTGTGCAGAAAGGAACTGCAGATGCTGGTTTATAATGAAGATAGACACAAAGTGCTGGAGTAACTTAGCAGGTTAGGCAGCATCTCTGGAGAAAAAAAGATGGGCGACATTTCGATTCAGGACCCTTCTTTCAATCTGAAACGTCACCTGTCCATGATCTCCAGAGATGCTGCCTGACCCGCTGAGTTACTCCAGCACTTTGGTCCCCCTTCAGCCCACAATGTTAGTGTTGAACATAATGCCGAGGTAAACTAATCTCCTCTGCCTGCACGTGATCCACATCTATGTGCCCGTCTAATAGTGGTGGTGGAGACCATTGTCTTGCAGATGTTGAGTGAAGACCCTTTTCCTTGGATGCCTCAGTCAAGCAACACACTAGTGCGCAAGGAAACCCAACAATGCTTATCCCAGGTATGGGCGGCACAGTGGTGCACCTGGTAAAGCCACTGCCTCACAGCACCAGAGACGTGGGTTCAATCATCACCTCTGGTGCTCCAGTTTCCTCATACATTCCAAAGACGTGGGATTGTAGGTTAATTGGCCTCTGTAAAATTGCCCCTATTGTGCAGAGAGTGGATATGAAAGTGGGAGAACAAAACTAGTGTGAATAGGTGTTTAATGGATGGCACGGACTCAGTGGACCGAAGGGCCTGTTTCTATCATGTATCCCTGAAGGTAATCAAAGGCTAGCCTCCCTGGGGGATGGTGCCTGTTTTGTTTTCAAAGTATTTTTGCAGAGCAGCTTAGACTTACAAATGCCATCTCAAAGTGAATTGTTTCACAAAGTACATTTCCATTGTTCAAATGACAAGCAATGAAAGCATCCCTTAAATAAAAATAAAATTCACTAAAGCCTACTCTCACGCTTTTCTTTAGACCTAGAGATACAGCATGGCCCTTTGGCCCATCGAGTTCACACCGATCAATGATCAACCCCATACACGAGCACTATCCCACACACTGGGAACAATTTAACCAAAGCCAGTTCACCCAAAAACCTGTAGATGGACAGCACCTGTAGAAATGATCAAACCCATGTGTGAGGCACCAACTCTACTGCAGCGCCACTGTGCCGCATTTCATTTGCATGTAGACATCTTTCAGAAATCTCTACTACGCTCTGGAAATTCACAAAGCCAGAAATTAAATCAAATACACAGGAAATCACCACAGGTGCGTAATTGCCTGAAAGGTCATGGGGACACTGACCTTTTAAAACACTGAAAAACATGTGGAGATTCAAATCACCTGTGAATGGGGTTTGCCTGCACTGTTGCTGTCTGTCTTCTGATCAGTGAACCATGAAGAATCTGAATTCCTCGCCTCAGAGGTGCGGTACGACACAGAGAATTTAATTCTTGCACAATGCACCTGTTATTTTTTTATCTCTTAGAGGACCAAATGCAGTTAGCTATTTTATCAAATATTGTAATACATTATTAATGTCATGGTTATGAAGCATTTTACACGATCAGTTTGAGGAGATGGAATAATGGCCAATACAAGTTCAAAAAAAGAGCTGGAAGAGAGGGTGTGGGCTGGGGGCAGGAGAAAGCCTGGCAAGTGATTGGTGGATAGAGGTGTGGATAGGGAGGGGGGGGGGGGGGGGGGGGGGGGGGGGGGGGGGGGGGGGGGGGGGGGGGGGGGGGGAGATAGGCAGATGATTGGACAAAAGCTAGACGTGAAAAGCCAGAAACTGTGAGACAAAAAGATTGAGGAGTAGCGTCAGGGCCGGATTTACATATAAGCTAGACAAGTTTAAGCTTAGGGTCTCAAGACATAGGGGGGCCTACTCACCTCGCTGCCTCACCGGACCTGTCGAACCTCGCCGCCCCACCGACAATCCGCCCCCCGGGACCTCCTACTATTTGCCCGCAAGTGAAATAGCTTAAGGCCTCTCTTCATCTAAATCCGACCCCGAGTACCGTATTGCGAAGCTAGTAAAAGGAAAGTGGGTGGAAGGGGAGAGGGGAGAAATAGGTATGAGTGCATAAGGGGCACAGGGGTGTGGAAAAGGTCAGTAGATGCTTAAAATAGGGGAACTCAATGTTTATACCACTGGATTGTAAGCTACACAAGCAGAATAGGAGACGTTGGTCTTCCAGTTTGCGTGTGACCTCACTCTGGCAATGCAGGGGTCACAGGACAGAAAGGTCCGCATGGGAATGGGAAGAGGAGTTAAAGCGCCTAGCAACTGGGGGATCCAGTTGTCCGTGGCAGACCGAGCACCTTTTTATGGTACAGTCACTCGTCTTAAAATAAAGAACTCAGCTAAAATATATTATTGATATCAGAGTGCCAATCATGATCATGTTATTAAAAACACTTCATTTCTCACCTTCTAAGGCATTACCTCTGGAAGACTTGGAGACTCATGCTTTTCTTTATTTGAACAGCTGAGATGTCATTGAACTGTGTCCCTTCGCCAACAAAGCCTTGTTAGACTTTAACTGACATACTTATTTTGCGATTTGCTTTTGCTCGTTATTAAATGTGAAACATCCAATAGCTCAAGGTCTTGCATAGAACCTAACACAATCAAGGCATAAAGATCATGTGTGTGTTATCTGCTGTGGTTATTTCTGATTTAAAAAAAAAAATTCTGAAACCAATCAAATCTTTATTGTTGCTTTCAAACTGTGGCAATTAGTGGCTGTGAACCATGTGTGAAAAATATAATTTCCCACTACTGCTTGAAGATACTGTATCTCAATCTTATCTTGTTTCGTTATGTTTTCACAAAAACATTCAAGAGATGAATGGAAAAGCGAAAAATTATGAAAATCTAAAATCAAAACTAGAAAATGATAGAAATAGCCTCCAAATGTTTGCAGCATTTTTTCTTCACACTCGAGGTCAAATTCCAAAGAATCCATCGTTTATTTTCCTCAGATAATGACAACCGCTACTGCTTTGCCAGAAATGCGTTTTCATCAGCTGGTTCCCACTTGATCTCAGTGCACCCCTTTGAACTAATGCATTAAAACCAAAGGTACCAGAAAAAGAGTCTCAATATTGAGCAGCACAACTGGTAGAACTGCCTCACGATGTCAGAGACCCAGCTTCAATACTGTCCTCAAGTACTGTTCTGTGTGGAATTTGCATGTTCTCCCTCTGACTGATCGGCCTCTGTAAATTGCCCCTGATGTAAAGGAAGTGAATGCGAAAGTGGGATAATATAGAACTAATGTGAATGGGTGATTAATGGATGGTATGGACTCAGTTGGCTGAAGAGACTGTTTCCATGCTGTATCATTCAATGAATTAATTCTAGACGTTGGTAGCTCAGATTTGTTTCCCTTCCACCATCCCACTCCTCAAAAGGTCCACCCAGTGCTGATCTTCAACCTATTATGTATCATGCAACCAGGGGAAGCAGCATTCATGCATCTAACCCAGCAACGAGATGAAGACTCTATTTTGCTGAAACATATGTTCCGGAGAAATGGCATATTTTTATTGTGCATCAACAGGAAGATCAACTGGATTATGGAATGTAGTTTTGATGGGCTCGCCTAGTTTCAGGAGGTGAAAGAATGTTTGATCACTCATGTCGGTTTAGGTTAATTATTGTCACGTATACAGAGGTACAGTGAAAAGCTTTATTTTGCATGTTATATAATAATAACACTATGCATAAATACAATCAAGCCAAACTCAAGTACAATAGGTAGAGCGAAGGCAAAGATAAAGTGCAGAATATAGTTCACAGCATCATAACCCAACAGTTCCAGAAACAAATAACGTACAGCAGAATCGGACAGTATCCCAGCTTATGGAAGGATTGTTCAAAAGCTTGATAACAGAAGGGAAGAAACTGTTCCCGAGTCTGATGGTGCACACTTTCAAGCTTCTGTATCTTCTGCCCGAAAGGAGTGGGGAAGATGAATGATGGGACAAGTCTTTGATTATGTTGGCTGGTTTTCCAAGGCGGTGTGAAATGTAGATGGAGTCCATGGTGAGGGGTCTGGTCAATGTGATGGACTGGGCTACATCCATAACTCTGCAATTTCTTGAGGTCTTTGGCAAGGTTGTTCCCAAACCAAGCTGTGGGTCCCTGTAAATGATCTACAACAGTGACAATTGGAAGTGGAGATTGAAAAATAACTCATAAGACATGCGCCATGTCTTAAAATAAATTATGTCCACAAGTTCCATATTTATTTTGGGACTTGCAATGGTGTTTATAATCACTAGATGGCTCCAGCGTGTAAAATGGAACAGCCCATTCGCGACATCCAGTGGTAGCACAACCGTACTGCACGGTTTCCTCACGTGATCAAACCGTGCCCTTGAAATAGACAAGCCTCATTCATTATATCACAAAGTCCACTAAAATTGCAATGCCTCTACATTGATGTATTTATATATAATACAGTGGATAACAAAGATAAGTGCAAATTACCGAATGTATGTATTCTGTTAGTTTTACATTATTCCAAAGTCGTTTTGCAGTGTGCAAACATTAATAGTAGTAGCAGGAGGCCTCTCTCAGTCATGACTGGCCATGGGTGATGCATCCTGGTTGGATACAAGCCTGGGCGATGTCATCTGGGGGACAGGCTAACATTATAGTGAAAATTAGATGCTAAAGATTTAAATCCAAAACATAAGAGGGGTAAATATTTGGACCAGACAAAATAATGCTACATTATTCCCAACACCCTATTTGTTTAGATAGGACAACAAACGTTAACAACAAACGGGTCTGAAGGGTCTTGAAACGTCATCTATTCCTTTTCTCCAGAGATGCTGTCTGACCTGCTGAGTTACTCCAGCTTTTTGTGTCTATCTTTGGTTTAAACCAGCATCTGCAAACCTTCCTACACAACAAATATTTAGACTCTTAAGTCTCAAGATATCAACTTCATAACTTGAGTTAAGGTGTAGAAAGGAGTTGTCTAATAGCAAGCACTTGGTCACCAAGAAATTTGGTTAAAAAGTTACTGAATGTATTCTGTTAGTTTTATATTATTCCAAGGCAGTTTCGCACTATGCTAACATTAAAGCGCAAATTAGATCCTAAAGATGAAACTAAAATTCAAAAGGTAAATGCCACATTATTCGGACAGGTACATGGATAGGTAAGGTTTGAAAGGGATTTGGGCCAAACGTGGGCAGGTGGGACTGGCATAGATGGGACACTTTGGTTAACATGGGAATTGGGCTGAAGGGGCTGTTTCTGTGCCGAATGACTGACTATAGACAAAACTGCTGATGTAGAATTTGCATTTTAATTATAACTTGAGGCACTGGTATAAAATTGGTGAGCAAATACACCAGGTTGTCCATTTAACTCACATTTGACTTCTAATGGTTGTTTACAAACCATCACTGACAAGGATGTGAAACTTTCCAAAACTAGAACACCAAGGGGTGGGCGATAATGGACTGAAATTACTATCAAGGATTCCTTTACATACTTGTTGCTCTGTTGATCTAAGACATGCTATCATTTCCCCTCTCACAGACCAACACAGTGTGCAGACAGCATGATTATAGGGTCGCCATAGACTTTACTCTGTTCAGATATCCGTGCAAATGCTTCCATCGTTGCTACTGGATTAAAAAAAATAGTAGGGAAATACTTTGCTCAGCTATAAACAAGATCAACACGGACCCCAAATGGTTTGGGCTTTTCTCATTTATGCAATGGAACAGTAATTAGTATTATGCATTATCAACTGTACACAAGAATCCTGCAATAGTCCCGGTGAACGTAAACTATGACCAATAATGCGAATTTATTCCATTGCGGTGTTTACCCACTTTGTCGGTTCAACGAAGTCCAGCAGTCTATACAATGTCAAATGTATATTGAAGTGAAGAGGCTCGACCCAAACGTCACCTATCCATGTTCACCGGAGATGCTGCCGGACCCGCAGAGTAACTCCAGCACCTTTATGCCACATGTTTACTTCGTTCTGCTACAAGATCTCACTGCATTGACAGGCAGTCTGAGATTGTTGGTTGTTT
The DNA here is from genome assembly GCF_010909765.2 of Amblyraja radiata. NCBI lineage: Eukaryota > Metazoa > Chordata > Chondrichthyes > Rajiformes > Rajidae > Amblyraja > Amblyraja radiata. The sequence continues at coordinate 23,467,699 of NC_045975.1, read as the reverse complement.
TGGGCTATTATAGGTCTGCACGCGGATTAGGGATATGCAGAACGTGCAGATATTGTGGGCCGAAGGGCCTGTTTCCGTGCTGTATTGTTCTATGCAAACACAACAATTAAGACTCCCGTGTAGCATGAATCTAAATTTAGACAGTCCTCATTTTTCTTCTCGACTACCCTCAACCTTTAAAACAAAATCACTTCCCAATAATAACAGGGAACAAAAGCGGGGGTATTTTATTTTTAAAGAGTTTACTGCCAAAAACAACTTCTTTGTTTCCCCTGAATTTTCTTGGAAGCGAGAGAAGGCAATTAAAGTCAATTTGAACTAGTGCGGTTAAATTACTTGGGTGTGAACATCACATGCCATCACATTCGTTGCATCGACATCGCGATCGATATGATAATTCGCTTTCCGTGTCAGCACGGCGGTGCAACTGTCCGCTTCCATTCCATTTTCAAGACAAAATTGGGTTATGATTCAACAAGTGCGGTCTCATCACCACCCCCGACAGGTGAAAGTGAACGCCCCTGCGAGTGCATTATCCAAGATAGACATTGAACAGCTGGGCTGCCAAAATGCAGACTGAAACAACTCGCAAACAGGTGACGTGAAATTGTTGGAGAGCAAATCAAAGCCGAGGGCAAACCTGTGGTGCAAAACAGCCCGCAGAAAACACCTCGCATTCTTGCCCTGATTCAACAGGTGGCGGGTCAGGTGGAATCGGTAAACTTTCGTTTCTTTCGCGAAAAATAACGTACTTGGACAAACGAGTCACGTCGGCAAGGTGTTATTACGAAAACAACTTGAACAGACTCAAGCAACAACAAAAACACCAGAAGTGCCGGAGTAACTCAGCGGGTCAGGCAGCATCTCTGGAGGACGTGGGCAAGCGAAGAACCGGGTCGGGACCCTTAGCTCCCACCAGAAAGTATTAATTCTCCTCCCCCCTCCTCCCCCTCCCTTTCTTCCAATCATCTTTGGTCTCGGAAGGCGTTCCATGCTACCTTTGGGCAGGTAATATATTCAGTGTTGTACACAAGGTCACACAAACAAAAACAAAATCTAAGGATCTCGACCTGTAACGTCACTTATCCATGTTCTCCAGAGATGCTGAGTTAGGTAGGGTCAGGCAGCATCTCTGCCTTTGTGTCCTTTTGCACAAAACACAATCTAAACTGATTTAGAATATGTGTGAACTGAAGAGACACATGTTGCCTCATTCGTCGCCAGTCCTCTGTAGAAGTCATTATTTTAACTTGTCCCAAACGCTCAAAGTAAGCAATATGTATTAAGAAGTAACTGCAGATGCTGGAAAATCGAATGTAGATAAAAAATGCTGGAGAAACTCAGCGGGTGAGGCAGCATCTATGGAGTATTTACAGCGAATAGCTTTTGTTTAGCTCACTGGAAAGTATTAATTTCCCCATTCCCTCCATCCATCCATCTTCAGTCCGAGGCAGGCGTTCCCTGTGCCTTTCAGCTGGTAATATTACAGCAGAATTGTCTCCT